>NC_083319.1:65509161-65809161 GCF_963455315.2 Globicephala melas
TGAAGCAAGTCAGGAGGCACTGTGTTCTTATCTAAAAATGGGGACAACAATTCCCATCCCTCAGGGTTAGTATGAGCACTAAGCGAAATAATGGGCAGACTTTTCATAAGTAACAGTTACTCCTGTAATATCATTTCATTGGGTTATGAACTTTCTCTGTAGTCCCCCAAACAATGGTCATCCCAACAGGGCTCTAGCAGTTGTTCGTTTATGGAATGAAGAGGGTGGATTACAATGACCTTTTCAGAGAGAAACTGTGAAGTCACCGAAGGGGGTTAGCTCTGTTTTCTCAGTGATTCAGTGGAAATTTAAGAGTTACCTCCAAAGATGTGAATCCTGTCTAAATGCTTCGGGGCACTTTCACATCTGTGGTTACTGAGTTAAATTTTGCCTTTTATCTATTTCAACACCCTGCCTCCCCACCCCCCACCAAATTACAGAGACTTGTTTTTGCTTTTAGAGCAGAAAGGAAGGATGGGAAGACACACTCCAAATATTTAGTTAGTTTCAAAAGTATGTGTTATTCAAAGCACCTTCAAGTACTAGGTTTCTTGAAATAAGAAACTCTATCATCTCGCTCTGCTGTGTTCCCTTTGGCAGGAACAATAACCATCTACTTCAAGTGCAAAACACTCAGCTCTTTAGGGGGAAAGAATAATAGCCTAAGAGTTGGGAGAGAGGGAAATTCCAGGCTCAGCTCTCCCCACCTAAGTGGGAAGACTTCTCTGAGCCTCATAATCCTGATCAGTAAAATGAGAGGGCTGAGCAGGGAGCCTTTATGTTCCTTATTGGTAAGATATCACAACCTCTTGTTCACAGATCCCTTGTGAGGTTGATGGGACAGCAGCACGAGGCTTGTTGTGCAGATTTGGAAATGGACACCCAAGAGGTGAGTGACTTGGCTAAACGGAACGTGGTTTCCCCCCTCAGAGATGAGACCAGGGACAGTGTCTTCCAGCTGATTTCTAGCATGGAACACTGCCTTCTGAAAGACGCTGCATCCGGTTGGGGTGGAGACTTCCATAAGGTCAGGTGTCTGCTTCCTTCATGTGGAAACTGCCTCCCACCCCTTGGCAGCTCCCATTATTTCTTCCCTTCCCACTCCCACTTGACCCTCTTGTTGTAGCCACACTAAACTACTCTGAGTTCTTCATATGGCCCCACTCCCTCTCACCTCCTGCTCTTTGCATAAACTCGGTATTTTTTTTTTGGCTTGGAAAACTCTCTTCCCCATTAACCCTTTTCCCTAGTTAACTCCCCCTCCTCCCTCAGGCTTTCATTCAGTCCTTGCCTCTTTCAGAGGCCCTCCTCCAAGCTGTGTCAGAGATACGTTCTCTGAACTTTCCTAATTGTTGTGATAGTATTTACCACCCTACATGGTAAGTGCCTGTTAACTCATGAGACACATGAAAAAATGTACTTGATGTTTGTCCCCAAACTGAATGGCTTAAACCAGATAAAAGCTTTTCTTTCATGTAACAAAAAGTATAGAGATATGCTCTCCAGAGTCAATGTGGTAGCTTTACGGTCAACAGGGACCCAGATCCTTAAAGCTTTGAGTTCTAGTATCCTGAATGTTGCCTCCTGATTCCAAGATGGCTGTTGGAATACAAGCCACCACATCTATGAAAGGGGCAGGAACCAAAGGAAATGTCTACCAGATGAGTCAGACCCCTTTATGAAACTTTCCTATAAGCTCTACCAAAAGACATCTACTTGCCTATCCTTAGCTGGTAAATGTAGTTTCTTAGCATCCTGAAAAACACTGGATGCCCTTGGTAAGGTAGGAGCAGAGAGGAACTGTTTGGTAGGCAGTCGGCATCTCTGTCATCTAAACTACTCAAGATGTGGTAGGCAGGCCATGTCCATCTGTGAGCAGATAAGTATGGAAATGTAAGAGACATGATGTGGTATCTATCCACGATGGGTAGTCAGTAAAACAGTAGCATTTGGTCTTTCCCACAGAGTCTGAGAAGCCCTGCCTGCCACAAGTCCTCTATGTTCCCCATGAGACTGCACGCATCATGAGGGCAGGTAAGCTTTGCTCTCTGTTGTATTCATGGGTCCTGCTACAATGCCTAATGAAGACGTGCTTCGTGAACTTTTGAGTCAGGATGAGGCTGGAAACTCAGCCTCTGCGCACCAGTGCTGAATCGAATCTTGGAAGCAGAGTTTGGGATGAAGTAGAAAAGAACAGGTCTATTGCTTTGCCAGGCAAAGGGGGACACAGCAGGCTCCTGCCCCAGAAACTCTGTGTCCCAACCGGGGAGGATACGATGAGGAGTTTTATAGCAGTGGTTCAAGGGTGGGGTTGCTGATAAGATTAGGGCCTGCACTGCTCTAATCTGGTCTCAAGTAATCTTGATGAGTTTCTCTGGTTCCTTTAATCTGGCCTCAGCTGGTCTTCTCTGGAAGGAAGAATGCTAACATCTTCCGTTTGTTGGGGGTTTTAGTTCTGTAAAGAGCTTAAGGGTACTGTTGTGTGTATCCCTTGAGGTGAAACCAGGACCTGCCCCAAGGCTGCACTATTGTTTCTTGGCTGCTCCTGCCTTGTCTCTGCAGCCCCTCCCTTCCTGGATTAGCAGCTGTTCGAATCTGCCCTTTGAAACTCAGGGAAGGTCATGGAGGCTGGAGTCTGTTCCCTACAAGAAACGGGGGACGCAGAAAGGCTTCCGTGCACAGGAGCCCCATAGGGTCCTGCTGGGTCTCAAGGATAAGCACTGAATGCATTTGTCATCATCTGGTTCTTACTCAGCTCACCTGCTCAGGTGTGTCTGAATTTTTCTCCTCTCCTGTGTCCCTTCATGATCTCCTTTTCTTGCTTCTCTCTGGCCCTGCTGTCAGCATCTCCAAGATCTGTCTTTCTCTCTCCCAACCCTTAAATATGGCAACTTCTGAAGCTTCAGCCCTGAGCCCTGTGCTTCTCTCTCTCCACACCCTGTCCCTCTGGGCTTCCCTACTTCGTAGCTTTCATGCTCCTGCGGAAGAAAGATTCCCAGGTCCTGGCCCCAGGCTGAACTCTCTCTTGGCCCCTGGTATCTTCCAGGTGCTAGCTGGAGTGGGTCCAAAACTGAAGTCTCTCCTCCTAAGTCGGGCTGACTTCCAGACTCTTTCCCCAGAAACCAGTGGGATTCAACATAGACCGAAGAGAGGCCAAGCCTTGAGCATGGATAAATCTGAACAGTTGGGGGAAATAGGATGTGCTTCTGTACGACATTCCTGTGAGGAAAGAGGTTCCCCACCCACAGACCGGGCCAAGAGGGCCCCATCCTGTAGCGCTCCGGGGTGGTGGAGGCAGGCCCTGTCTGTGAAACCAGAATGTTTTTTGCACTGGGGAGGGAGGTGTGATTGAAGATGCTTCCTCCCTCAAGGATGACCCTTCATCACTGTGAGCAATTGCTCTTCTCTGATTAAGTGCAAGGCCCACCCACTGTGAGCTCACTCCCCAGGTCTGTTCAGGACTGCCCAGGCCTTCTCAGCTCGCTTGGCAATCAGCGATCACAATCGATAGCTCCAGAAAAGGCAGCTTTATTCACTGAAATCACAGATCAATGGGACAAGATTTGCATGTGAGCTGAGTGTATAAATCCTGGGGCGAGGAAATAATTTTTTCCCTGCTATCTCCTGATTTTCCCTCCCTTTCTGTTTCCTCAGTTCATTCTCCCTTCTGCTCTTTTGTCCTTCTCTTCACTGACAATGTCCTTTCTTTAAAGACTCCTCCTTTCCCCACATCCTCAGCTCTGGGGCAGGGGATGCGCCCCTCCTCTGCACTCCCCCAGGCCCCGCGTGGTGATTATCTGTGAATTTGTCTCCCTCCAGCCGACCCAGGATCCTGTGAGCAACTTGAGGGTGGAGATGTGTTTCCCTCTGGGCCTCCAGAGTGAGCTGCGCGTGGGGGTGGGGGGAGGCCGCCTCATGCCTACACTCAGCACTGTTTACTGAACCCGTGAATTGTTGACAACCTCCCCTCCTCCTCTCTTTCTGCCTTCTTTCCTCCTCTCTCTCCCAGCCTCCTCTCCTTCCATTCACCTTTCTTAAGTGGAAGACGCCTACAGGTGCTAGTGTGTATCACCACGGTTGGGACTTCCCTGTCCCAGAGGCCAAGGGGCCACCTAGGGCAATTAGGAATCTTTTCCTTGCGTGGCAATATGACCTGCTATCATGTTCCCCAATAGTCTCCCTCACTCGCAGGGGACTTGAAAGACCTGAAAAATATTGGTGCCTTTCTCTTGATCGAAGGCTTTGAAAGCTTCTCTTGGAGGTCGAGGCACCACTTGAGTAAAATGGTGTGGAGGAAACCCCACGAACTTGGCTGCAGTGGGTCTCCCCTGGAGACAGCGCCCGGCTTCTTCGGTTTCTGTTTGCTATCTTGACCGAGAAGTTGTAATGCGTGCACTGTTTCAAAACAGATACAGCTTTTGGTTTTATTTTTGGCAGCTCTGTCATGTTTCCCACTGTTATACCTTTCTTTTATTTCCTCTGGGATATTGAAAAGTAGCATTGGCACATTTGAGGGTCCTCTTCTCAATTTGACACTTATATTCAGAAATAAGTAATCTTTTGAATAAAAAGTGGCATGGGTAACTGCCAAGACAACTTCCTACAGCCTTAGAGATGGGTCGAGATTGGAAAGGAACCTCAGGTCCCATCTTGTATGCTGTCCGGTTGAGATCAGAGGCTCCGCAACTTTGTCCTTGTGACTTGCAAGAGTGGTAGCTGCTGACATTCCTCTAGCATGTTACTTACAACGTACCTCCACGTAGAATCTTATTTGAATCTTGCGTCAGTGCTCCTGAGGTCAGTTGCTGTAATCACGTACATCGTGGGTGAGTGAGTTGAGGACCAGATGTTATGTAACTTGTCCACAGTTCCATAGCCAGGAAGCACCTCCTAAAGCTCAAACCCACTTTCTGTTGCTAAATTCCTTGTTCTTCCCGTTGAGTCACATGGTCCAGGTAGGAGCAGCTCTCCAGAGTGATGAGCATGGATGCTTCGCTGCCACTGACCTAGCTGACAATGCAGGGATCATCCCCTGATGAAGCCCACTTTTCCTGGGGCAGAAAGAAGGTGAAGGACATACAAATAGCTCAACTTCCCTGCTCCAGCTTCCAAAAAATGCTGCCAGGGCCCATGGATAGGACCACTTTAAAATCATCCCAGTCTCTCCTCTTCCTGTGCTTGCGTTCTCTTCTGTGGAGCCTCTCAGCACCACCCTCCTTCTCCCTCAGGCCATCCCAAAGCCCCTTAATACCCATTGTTGTGGTCAGAAATATTGTGCAGTTACTCTCCTGTCCCAAGCTTTGCTGAAAAAGAATCTGGTTAATTAACATTGATTACAATCCACCAACTGCAAGTAAAAATCGATTGCTAGGGTCCCTAATTTGAATGCGCTTCTCTCTCCTTATCTCTGGTGAGAACGAAAGAGGCAGAGGGTAGAAAAGAGAAGAGGTGAGAGGACAGAGGGTATTTCTTAAGCAGTCCAATTTCCAGGGTCCCTGGTGAGGGACATTAGTGATGCTGCTGGTCTTTAGACCTCACCCACTCTCCTTCAGCGTGACCATTTCTCAGCGTGACGTCTAATTGCCACAGATAGTCACTGTGCCCATTTGGGCCTTGTTCATAGCTCCCTACTTTATTGAGAGAGGAGCTATGGTATTGATTCTGGATGGTCGGGGAAGAACGCCAGAGAATATTAGTAAGGAGCAGAGAGAACACAGGACATAAACTTTTATGACACGATGTCAAACTGGATTGTGAAGACGTAAATGAAAGGGACAGCATGGTCTGTAATTACCACAAGCGCACATCTTCCATCTGCTGGAGAAGGCGGCCTTGGGCTGGTCGGGGCAAACTGCAGAGGGGGATGAATTGTCCCATTCATAGGAATGGTGACCCGTAGTGGTTGCTCCTCATTGTTGAGAAAGGATATATGGGATGTAAAAAAAAAAAAACAAAAAAAAACCTTGTTGCTGTTGTGTGTGGCAGTGTGGTCCTGAGGAAAACGTGTGGATTCTAATGTCAGGTCTGTGTCACTTACTGTTAGCCATGTGACAATGGGCTAGTCACTTAACCTGTCTGAACCCCAATTCCCTCCCGGGTAAATAGAGGTAGTAATAACTACTTTGCAGGGATGGTGTAAGGATTAAATGAGATAATGCAAGCAAACTTTTCCCATGGTACCTGGAAAATAACGGGCTGCCAGCAGATAGTAGATATAATCATCGTTATTCATTTTTTTGATTCAATAAATATTTATAGAGTGTTTGCTCTGAGCAAGCACTGTGCTTGATGCCGGGGAAAGAGCGGAACCCCAGGCTCATGGATCTCACAGTTCTCTGAGTGAGACAGACGTTAATTAATTATCGACCCGTTATGTTAGAAGCTGGGAAGAAGGCCATGATGCTATATGAGGGGATGTCTCCTGTTCATGCCTTTTCAACAATCACATTATTTGTTTATTATCTGTCTCTCTCATTGAGAACTGGGACTTTGTCTGTTTCATTCACTGCTCATCTCTGTTGCCTACAAGTGAGTGATATAGTGGACACTCAGTAAATATTTACTAAATGAATGAATAGCTATATACCCAGGATATAGAGCAAGAATTAGTACCTGGCTTTTAAGAGCTTGTAGTCGAATGAGGTACAGAAGAAATGCATACCATTTAAGACTCAGTGGAATCATTGTCAAGTTTAGCTACAAAATCAAAAAAATTGAACATGTACCTTGAAAACTCTCTTTACCTGAACATGGGCATCACGTACCAGCACGGGCCCGGTGGCACACAGTCGGCACTTAGTGGCGAGTAAGGAAAGGTGATGGAAAGACGAGGTAAGCCATCGTCCCTCCTGGGTGTAGTGGCTGGGCTCCCACACTGTGAGTGGTTAGTTAGTGTAGGCTGACTTATCTAGCAAACAGTACCCAGTCTCAGCAGTGAGGTCAGCAGAGGGACTCTGCTCCACCAAGTGTTCCGGACACAGGCTCTGCTTGTCAGGTCTTGGGTGCTTCACTGGCGCCTCCTCATCCAGCTGGCAGAATATCAGGAGGCATGCCCACTTCTCACTGCATCAGCTTGGAGGCTGCCATGGAGCTGTGGCTCACGTTGCATTGTCCAGAAGAGTCACATGGCCTCAGCTCCATGCAGGGGAATTGGGGAGTGCAGACAAGTGGTGTGTCCAGAGGAGGAGTTGGTGGGCAGCCTGTGTCTCTACCACAGTGAGTTCAGCAAACACTTAGGGAGATCCCACTGTGGGCGGAGCACCGGGGTCCAACATGGCCAGACCTCAGAGGCCTCCAAGAGGACGCCATCTAGTGGGCAAAGCATGGAAATAAATCATGAAAGGCAGATCTTAACAAGTGCTGTTGTAGAGGGACAGCAAGTACAACAGGAGTATAGAGAAGGGAAGGATTTATTCCACACAGATTATGGGACAGTTTCAATGGGCACAGTCAGACTAGAAAGGAGGGTAAGACTTTAACCCCTGGGGTAGTGGAGATGGCTAACCCTACATCGAAGACTGGCGTTTCCCTCCCATGGTACAGACTCGTGGCAGGTGAGCAGCTGTCCAGCTGGGGTCTCCATTTCACAGCTCTCTTGGTGAGGGTGGAGACTAGCTCTCAACAGTGAAATGTCAACCAAAAGGATAACACTTACCTCTGGGCCGAGTCAGCAAAGAAAGGAGTGTTCTTTCTCCATCCTCTCATTCTCCATCCACTGGCCAAACACTGTTGCTCAGGGTTATCTCGTAAGCCTCATTTGGGGATGGCAGGGCTTCCAGTAGCCTGGCTTCTAAGTGACTGTGCAAGAACCTCCTCCCAGCGCCCTGCTACCACGGAACTACCTTGAACGCTATGTGAATAAGAAGGAGACATTATTGACTTTAAAACGTTCTATATTTGGGGTATAACCACTCCGGAAAACAGTGTGATAGTTTCTTTATTTTTTAAAAAATATTTATTTATTTGGTTGTGCTGGGTCTTAGTTGCGGCTTGCTTGCTCCTTAGTTGCAGCACATGGGCTCCTTATTGCAGCTGGTGGGCTCCTTACTTGTGGCTCAAGGACTCCTTAGTTGTGGCACGTGGGCTCCTTAGTTGCAGCAGGTGGGCTCCTTAGTTGTGGCACTCGGGCTCCTTAGTTGTGGCATGCGAACTCTTAATTGCGGGAACATGTGGGATCTAGTTCCCTGACCAGGGATCGAACCTGGGCCCCCTGCATTGGGAGCACAGAGTCTTAACCACCGTGCCACCAGGGAAGTCCCTGTGATAGTTTCTTACAAACTTAAAAATGCACCAATCCTATGTTCTGGCAATTCCACTCCTAGGGATTTATCTAAGAGAAATGAAAACATATGTCCACAGAAGACTTGTGCTGGAGTGTAATAGCCAAACACTGCAAACAGTCCAAGTATCTGCCAGCAAGTGAATGGATAAAAACATTGTGGCATATTCATATATGGAATACTATTTGGCAATAATTAGTAGGTAAAGAATGAATTATCAATACATGCAGCAAAGTGTATACATATCAAAACCATTACGTCATGTGAGAGGAGCGGGGCACAAAAGAGTACATGCTGTGTGATTCCTCTGCATAAAGTTCAAAACAGGAAAACTAATCTATGGTGACATAAATCAGGATAGTGGTTGCCTCTGGGGGGAGAGAATTGACTAGAAGGGGACATGAGGGAACTTTCTGAGATATGGAAATATTGAGTGGTTACATGGTTGCGTACGTCTGTCCAAAGTCATCAAATGGTACCCTGAAGATTTTCTCTGTATATAAATTTTACTTTAATGTTAACTAAGGAAAAAACAAAAAAAGAACATGTTCTGGCAAAATGAATGGGTAATTTTGATTAAAGCCTGGGTTCTAGATGAGGGAATAGGGGTAGAATACAGTAGCATGTAAGGCTGGTATACAGTTTGGACATTTAATGCCAAAGGAGTTGGAGTTGGATTTTATTACCTAAACAATGGGGCAGCACCCAAGGCTTTTGAGTAGGGGAGAAACAATCTCACGTGCAAGTTTTTGGAACATAAATGGTGGCAGTGTGGAGGAGGGAAGGGTAAGATGAGTAAGATGATAGTCATGTTAGGGGTCAGGGCCCCTGTGATTACACGCAGACTGGAATTTCCCACTGCACGTAAGCAATGGCTAGCCCAGGGAGCCGGCCGGGGATCTAGTAGCTGTGTTGGCCAAAGGTCGAATTGTGAAACAAACAGTTTCTTTCATGCAGAGAATATTTTAATCCCTGTGACTCTTTAGTAAGATCAGGCCTTGTGTTTTGATTGGAAATGATTTCTATTATTAGTTACTATTACTACTCTTGGACCGTTGAATGCCAAGGCTTGCGAGGAGCTGGGCAGGACCCAGAGTCTGTGAAGTTTGCATTTTCCAGCGCTCAGCAGACGGGCCCTCAGCCTTGCAGCTAGTCATTTGACGCTCATTCACCCCTACCTCAATCTGTGTTCTTCAGTCTGCATCAGAGGCACCAAGAACCTGGAAGTGGTGATGGTAGAAACACAGGGCACAGGCTCAGAAGGTGAACGGCTACTTAGACCCATGCTCAGCAGCTCATGTGTTTCTCAAAACTCCTAGGAAAGACTATGGCAGAAATGCCCCTATGCCATCCTGAGTTAGCATCTAGGTGAACCTCACGGATCTCTTGAGGGCCCAGAAAAGATGAAAGAACTACCAAGACAGCTCAAAAAATCTCTTGTTTAATAAGCCAAACACTTCATAGGTATTTTCTGAGTGTTGACTCTACATTGGCGCTGGGACATAGAAGCAGATGAGACAGATGAGGCTCTTACCCTCTTCCGATCCCTTCCTATCACCCAACAGCATTTCCATGTCAACTATTTTCCAAGACAGTCCTGAATTTATGCATTTTGATCCTTTTCATCAGAGATGATTCATGATATGTCAAACCAAATGTGACCTTATTTTAGTACCATTGTCAGATTTTTCTCTTAAACATCTCCAGAAATCAGAACCACAAATCCTTCGTCAGTCTTTGAAGCAAGGTCTCAGAAGTAACCACTGTAGTTGTAATGGACACACCAGGTGCTCAATAAGTGCTTAAACTGTGTCTAACCTGAGTCGCATGGGACCCTCTGGAAGGTAAAGTCAGGCAGCTGCTTCCCAGGGTCCCTGTCATCCTGGCTGTGACGCCCTAGGAGCCCCCATCCAACGCTGACTGCGGGTGTCCAGCAATTTCGTGGTGTGAGTTCCTACTGAATTGTTGCAGTGTTTGCAATCCCATGGTGACGGGGGTCTCTCAGTGGTCGTGGGGGGCCCTCACGTAGTCCGCCAGCTGTCCTGAATGCGCAATGCTCATCAGGTTAAGAGTTCTTCAGGGGGTCCTTGCCTTGTTCTGAACAGCAGAGGCTTGGACATGAGGAATCAATCTTCCTGGAAGCCACAGATGGTCAGACTTCCTTCCAGACTCCCCTGGAGGCAGGACTGATTACCAAAGAAAACTGGCTTTCTCTGGCAGGGAGACCTGTTTCCCACTCTGGGCAAATCTGTGGACCTCAGAACCTCTGCCACACATGGGCCTTTGTCATGAAGAGTCAGCAAAGCAGAAAAAAAAGCTTCGGAGGCAGACAGGCCTAGGTTTGAGTCCTGGCTCTGCCATTTACTGGTAATGAGACTTAGTCCATTATCTCCAGTCCTCAGTTTTCTCATCAATAAATGGAGATAATAATAGTGACGACTTGTATTAGAATAAGTAGTACTAGGTACCATAACCAACAACCTTAAATACCAATGTCGTTCCATGAGAAAGGTTTATTTCTCGCTCATGCAGAGTCTAACATTGATGGTTTGGATAGATGGCTCTCCTGGGTGGCTCCTCCCTGAGAATGGATTCAGAGGTCAGGACTCTTTCCATTGCCTATGTCTCATATTCTAGGGACATGAAGTCCCATGTTTCCAGCACTGGAGGAAGACAGAGAGAGAGAGAGAGAAAGAAAGAAAGGAAGGAAGAGCATACACACAAGAACAAAAGCTGTCAGTACCTCTGCTCACAAGATGTGCAGAAATACAAGAGACCAATGAATTGTCTCCCAAAAGTTGGTAGCTTGAAATTGGCCACAATGGGAGTATTTACATCTCAGAAATCAGTAATTGCTACAAATCAGGACTATTTCCCCCAGACAACCGGCTGTTAAACATTTCCAAGAACATCCCTGGTCCCCTTCAGCTCTGAGTTAGATGGGCATCCCTGGGGCTGAGCTCTCTCCTCAAGCACTTTGTGTCAAATGATGTTTGGGAAAGAAGTGACCCTATTCAGGAGTCTGTGCAGAAGAGCAGGCCCTGAGGAGCAAAGAGGAACAAAGAGCGGCCTTTGCCAGGAATCACATTCAGTTCACAGCCTCTGGGGGCTGCGTGCTTGTCACGAAGCCACACTTTGTCCCAGTGACAAAGTCCAGAGTTGTGCCCATGGTGCCCACAACATCTCACCTTCTCGACCTGGAAGCAACATTTGCTAAGGTCAGAGGCACTCTCCGCCTGCGCTAAGTTGCCTCACAGCATTCCCTGTCTTGACTGCTGCCCTAGCTGGTCTCCACGCCAGCAGAATTGAGAGCTTTTGAGCAGTTAGCAAGCTCGGCGAAAAGGCTCTCCTTTACAACGTGCCCCATATAGCAGAGCTGTCTCCTAAAAATGATTCTTAATCCTGCAGCGCATGCACCTACGCACACGCCCTGTTTCCTAACATTCACATTTCCTACTTTTGCCATTTTCTTTTCTGAGACCTCTGGGAACCATTAACAGGGTTTTCCTGCTGCCCAGGATTTGCAGGAGAATGCAGATGGGCCCAGTGCAGCCTGAGTGACATCTGGAAGGATGTGATAGAATTTGCTACTGGAACCCCTTTTCTTACCTGTGGCGAACATTTGTCATCACTCCCGAAAATAGCGCAGACAGAACAAAAGCTTCTGGGTCTCTGGGCTAGCCTTGGCCTGGGCCTGTTTGCCCTGGGGAAGTGTGCTGGGCAGAGGGGCTTGGAGTTCGTTTCACTCATGGTTCCAGTGGAGGAAAGGCAAGGTTCAGTGCATTTCTGTTTGTTTTTACAAACTCAGTGTGACCACCTTCATCCCCACCACCACCCAGTTTGCAGTCAGACCCTCCCCAGACCCTGGAACACAGCCCCACGCAGCCACAAGCTCCAAACAGCAGTGGATGAATGGCAAAGCCTGCAGTGATGTCAACGGCCTGTGCCGAGGCCAAGGAAAATATGCAGGGGCCCTGGATGGCTTCATCCCTGTGCTTGTTGTAACGCAGCTGCGAGTCGTAAGTTTTCCTTCTGAGCAAACAGAGTACAGTATATATGAATTAGATTCTGAACCTAGCATGCCCTTTCCAGAATCCTTGCAGCCCCCCTTACTCCTCACTCTCCTTGAAGAACCAAAGTTCTCCAAGCAAGTGAAGCTTGAAGGGGCAAGAGATGGAATGTAGGGTGGCTAGAACCAGTGGTAATTTGGAATTATTTTGCGGGGGAAGCTTGAAGTCCGCAAGTCGTGGCGGTAGGGGTCGGGGTGGGGGAGAATGAGCAGGCAGGGCCAGGGGGCAGGGGATGTAAGAAACGGAATTCCAGAATCCTGTAGCCAATGTGATGCTGAGAGTAGAGACAGCTGTTTTGGTCAGTCAAACTCGTATACCTACTTCCTCCTGATTTATACAAGTTTTTGCAAGTTTTGGTTCATGCTTTGAAGGGGCAGAGGCTTGAGTTGCCTAAAATCATTGTTCCAGTCTTCCACTTGCTGCTACCCATGAAGACACAGCCAGAGGGTCTCTGAGAACCCTGCTCATCCTTCAGGCTACTGATGGTGGAGCCATCTACACGGTCAGTAATTCTGCTTTTGAATCTGAATCACACAGATGCAGGCCCAGGGGACCATCTTAAGTACCCAAACAATGCATTTTATGGGTCAAATGACAAACGGAAACTGGATTATTTTTGAGTCCAGCAAAGCCTTGGAGCCTGGGAGCGGTTTAGCATAACTCCCTGGCTGCCTCTTCCGCCTCTTCTCCCAGCTGCCTTCTCCTCCCCTAAGCCTCTCTAAAGTGCTCCAGCCAAGTGGAGTTTGAAGAGGGTAGGGTTTGTGCAGCCTGACAACATGATGGGATGCAGGACCTCTCCTCCCCCACTGGCCGGGGCTGGCTGGGTGCGGCTGGCCATCGCCGACACTTGGCTCTCCTTTTACGATTGTGTTTATACAGCAAACATACTTCGGAAAAAGAAGGACTCTCCAGTGGCTGCCGGCCATACCACCTTGTGGTTGCAGAAGCAAAGCAGGGCTGGGCCTGATCTCTGGGTGCTACAGAGGCCTCCCCAGGGGACCAGGGTGCTTTGAGACAAAGGGGCCTGTGACTCGTGTCTTGGCATCCCCTCTTCTGAGTCACCTGCCGCCACGAGAAGATGATGGGGCTTCAAGTCTACTAGGGAAGTTAGAAAGCTGAGTCACAAAGTCACAGACCCAGTAAATGTTTGTACCTGTAACATCCATTTTCTTCCACCAAGAGGAATAACCTAATAGCTACCAGCCCCTGACAACATAATAAGTGCTCCCCAGACTTTAAGCATAATCATCATTATCAAGGTACTGTTGGGTATCATCTCGGTGCTTTGCATGTTTTTTCCAATCCTTTCACCAGCCTAGCACGAAAGGCACCATTATCTCCGTTTTAGAGATTCGGCACAGAGAAGCTAAGTAACTTGCCCAAGCAGAGCTAGGCGGTGTTAGAAGCAGTCTAAGTCTAAGCTTGTCCTAAGAAAACCCATAGCCTCCTAATACTTCTTCTCTGTCCTCTTTTTTCTCTGTCTCGATGGGCTGCACAGGGACTGACCACAAGCAGCTCTAAATCTTCAGGGTCCACGAGGCCCTCGGCCTCTCCTTGGGGAGAAGCTGACTCCTTGTTTCTGCTGCCCTTCAGCTTGTGCACTTGCTTCGGGAGCTTTTTAAAGAACCCCTACCAGGTTTCTGAGCAGCAGAGCTGTGAAGAGCAGTGGTCTGCTGGCCAAATGTCCTTTCCAATGCTCCTCATGGGACTGTTGAAAATACCACTCAGTCAGGGCGGGGTTGGCTTGGGCCTCAGAGTGTTGCCTCTGAGGAGAGGCCTTCCCACTGAGCTGACTGCATCTCCATGTCCTTCCCACCTACACTGGACAGCGAGACCCAGAAGACTCAGGGAGACTTGGTAGGCCAAGCTCCAGTAGCTGTGGGAGCCAGTGAAAATGACCAGGGATGGAGGGGGCAGAGGTCACACAATCGGGCCCTGAGGAGTGGGTCTGAGAAGTGAGGCAGCATGGAGGGCTAGGACCCACCCACATAGTCCAGCTAGGACCCCAGAAGCCACGGCCCCTACAGCCACTGGGGTTCCAGGTTAGTGGTCCTCTAAGAAGCAGAGAAAGAGAGCAGTCTGTGACTCCAGGATCAGTGGGAAGAAGGAGACGCCCCATACCCTTCAATACCAACATTGTCTCTTTCATGGGACGGGCTTCAGTTTGGCCAAAGCTGTGCGTGTCTGTGTCGGTGTCTTATATGTCTGTGTGTGTGTCTGTGCGAAGGCCATTATATGCCCAGAGCTCAAACCTTCTGTGCCTGGAGTATGGCTAGGAATTCTCCAAGGGAGAACCTGTGGCATTGTTTGGTGGGGGCTAGCCAGGGCACCCCGTAGATCCATAGTGGAATAAAAGCATGACTCTGTGAATGAATCAGTGAATGACTCAGTGAACAGATGAGATGGGAGATCCGTGCTGGGCTGTTCTGCTCTTCCCTCTCCTTTATCTCTGTATACAAATTCCACAAGCTACACAGAAGTCCTCTCTCCTACTTCCTGAATGAGCAAAATTTGGATCAACCTATCAACAACCCTCAGATACAGCATCCAGGGTCATTACCAAGGTGAATACCATCTCCAGGGCCTATTCCAGGCAGTCTATAGTGAGCACTCTGCTGGAATCAGGAGATCCACTCTTTTTTTTTTTTTTTAAACATCTTTATTGGAGTATAATTGCTTTACAATAGTGTGTTAGTTTCTGCTTTATAACAAAGTGAATCAGTTATCCATATACATATGTTCCCATATCTCTTCCCTCTTGCATCTCCCTCCCTCCCACCCTCCCTATCCCACCCCTCTAGGTGGTCACAAAGCACCGAGTTGATCTCCCTGTGCTGTGTGGCTGCTTCCCACTAGCTATCTATTTTACGTTTGGTAGTGTATATATGTCCATGCCACTCTCTCGCTTTGTCACAGCTTACCCTTCCCCCTCCCCATATCCTCAAGTCCATTCTCTAGTAGGAGGAGACCCACTCTTGAGCTCCAGTTTGGTTTCCAGTTAACTGTGTGGCCTTAAGTAGGACTCCTACTTTCTCCAGGCATTAGCTGCTGCCTCTGTCAAAGGAGGGTGTGGCCTAGGCGGTCTACTGGAGCGCATGAAAATATGGTTCTCTGCAAGTGGCCTTTGAAGGTCCACAGCCATCACACCCTTGGCCTTTGGTGCAGGAACCACAGTCACCGAAAGCCACAGACTCTTTTGAGGCTTCAGCTGAATTATCAAGTATCTGAAGCTTGAACCTTGTCTTCCAGCTCATGGAAAAGAGGCAATGAGGGAGCCCAGCAGAGTGGCTTCAAGCCAGCAGAGAGATCTGTCCTTGGAGCGGTAACCAGAGAGCAAGGGAAGAAGGTTGGAGATTTGAGATGGAGAGGGCCCAGGCTGGAGGGCAGTTACAGGGTAGGGCTCCTCTCAGAAAGGCAAGGAGAGCCCAAAGCAGGCGGGGCCACTGAGGAAGGGCAGGCAGGGGGGAAAATGTGGCTCTTCTGGGCTCGGGGACAGAGAACAACAGGCTTTTTAGTGCTGCAGTGTCTGCCCTCTCCTACTCTCCTCCTATAAATGCCACCCCGGGGAGGAAGGGCGGAGAAGGGTGAGCTGGGGGTCTCTGTCCTGTGTCAGTGGCTCCATACTGAGCTGATGATTCAGATGATTGAGTGATGATAAAAGAGTCAGAGAGACTCTGGAACAAAAGCACAGCTTACCAAAAAGCCTTGCCGAGAGTTTGGGTCAGTTAGGGAACAGCGTCTAAAAGTAGAAAGGCCACGAGAAACCATCTGCAGGCTGGGCTTCGGGGATGGGCAGCGAGAGGCCGGCATCCACGGGCGCAGCGGCCAAGGAGCCTGAATCACAAATCATCTCCCTGGTGAGGGCTGAGGAACTGTGAGGGGGGCAGGAGAGGCAGGCCTAGAGGGACTGGGGGCTGAAGGGCCCAGCCTTTTGCCCCTCAGAACAGCAGGTGTCCAGCCGATGCCTCTCCCAGAGTGGGTGCTACCTAAATTACATGCTTCAGGGCTGATGAGCAGATCTTCTGTTCTCCCTAATCCCCAGCCCCTTAGTAACCCTCCTACAGGCACCTGGAATTCTGTCCAGATGTGGAAAGCTTTATCGCTTAGGGAATTAGTCATAATAAGAGAAAGCTCTTATTGAGCACATACTGTGCCAGGAACTGTGCTCAGTACTTTGTACATACTGTGTTAATCAGGGTTCTCCAGAGGAACAGAACCAGTAGGAGATCTATCCAGGCATGCAACCATGCATCCGCCCATCCACTCGTCCACCCATCCATCTAAAGATAAAGGGGGAGAGAGATTTATTTTAAGAAACAGGCTCACATGATTGCAGTGTCTGCAAGTCAGAAATCTGCAGGGCAGGTTGGCAGGCTGGAGACCCAAGGAAGAGTTGATGTCGCAGTCTCTAGCCCAGGGACACTCTGCAGGCACAATTCTTTCCTCTTCCGGGGACCTCAGTCTATTCTTGTAAGGCCTTCAGCTGATTGGATGAGACCCAATCACATTCTGGAGGGTAATCTGCTTGACTCAAGACCTACTAATTTAAATGTTAATCACATCTAAAAAATATCTTCAGAGCAACAGGTAGATTGGTGCTTGACCAAGCCACTGGGCGTTATAGCCTAGCCAAGTTGCCACATAAAATGAACCATCACCCGTACTTTACTTCTTTTATCCTCACAACTCTGGAAGCAGCCACTAGTGTGATCCTCATTTATAGGCCTAAATGATATTAAAGGAAGTTAAGAAGTTGCCAGAGGGCTTCCCTGGTGGCGCAGTGGTTGAGAATCTGCCTGCTAATGCAGGGGACACGGGTTCGAGCCCTGGTCTGGGAAGATCCCACATGCCACGGAGCAACTAGGCCCGTGAGCCATGGCCGCTGAGCCTGCGCGTCTGGAGCCTGTGCTCCGCAACAAGAGAGGTCGCGATAGTGAGAGGCCCGCACACTGCGATGAAGAGTGGCCCCCGCTTGCCACAACTAGAGAAAGCCCTCGCACAGAAACGAAGACCCAACACAGCCAAAAAATAAAATTAATTAATTAATTAATTTTAAAAAAAAGAGAGAAAAAGTTGCCAGAAATAACACAACTAGCAGGTGACAGAGCCGGGCCTCTTAATCGGGATCGTTTGATTCTGGAGGCCACCCTCAGCCAGTGCACCGCACTGCCTCCCTGCTTTCGTTCCCAGAGACCCTGTTTAAAACCACATGTGCTTGGGAAGGGTATCTTGTTAAAGAATGATCAGTGACTCTCTTGCTCATTCCACCTTTCAAGTATTTGGGATTATCTGTGATGAGCCGGACACGCTAGTGAGTCAGTCTGGTTGACCATCTTTTACCCACAGGGTCAGCAGTTTTCAACCTTTCCCATCAGGAGCACCGACACCTGACTGGCATTGACGGGGACGCCCAGCGCTGGGGGCAATGCCTGCACATTTGTGGTTTCTCTTCTCTTTTATATTACATCCATAAGCACATTCATTCTCAGGTCGTTGCCTCTCTGAGACCCTTCCCAGAAGTTCACTTACTTATGGATTCCCAAAAGGCTTCCGGTTAGATTGGGGGCTTCTACTTTCCTAAACCAATCACAGTGGTTGTCTGAGTGGCTGGGTTCCCAGGGGTTGGAAACTGGGGTGCCCATCAACATCCAGAGGCCCAGACCATCTACCTCCTGCCTTCCCTGCTGGGGGTCAAGGCCCCATTACTCTCCTGCCTGTGCTTGGAAAACCAGGCATCCTTCTTCTAACTCTTAGTCAAAGGTAAGGAGAGAAAAGAAGAAATTTAAAGTCCCATGAAGAGCTTGAGAAACGATGAGTTTGAATTGGAAAGCAAAATTTCTTTTCCAGCTCCAGGCCCTCTAGAGAAGGATGCAGAACCCAAGAAAATGAGGCAAGAAAGAACTCGTCCGCTCTGTGCTCTGTCTGCCAGCCACCCCCTTACGCGGCTCTTTCTCCCGTTGGTCTCTGGGCCTCTTCCCCCTCGGCCTCCACCTTCTGTGTTGAGCTGGACGAAGAGGGTCAGCGAAATGACCACCCTAACTCCTATCAGCCGATGTCCCCCAGCCCATACATAAGCACAAGACAAATGGCTATAGCCGCTACAAATCATGATCCTGACAAGTTGCTCACCCCAAGTCAAGTAGGCAGCAACTGTTGAGACTCCCACACTCTCTTTATTGTGGAGGAATTTGCCTAATAAATTTCCTTTCCATTGTGTGAGGGGGAAAGGAAAGAGAGAAGCCAGCCAGCTTGGACAGGAAGCCCCACATGCTGACGGTGCTGTGTTTACCGCTTTGTTGGGTCTCTCCTGTTCAGTACCAGCCACTGGCCCTTATTCAGCATCTACTCCCTGGTAGTGCCACGGACTGGTTGACGGAAGAGGAGAAAGGCAGACAGATGTTGCTTCTCAGGTTTCAGAGTTTTAGGAGCCACTGGCTCCCTGAGATTCTAATACCACAGGTGTTTCTCACCTTGAGCCAAGATGGTCAAGTTACAACGGGAGACAGAACCTCATTATGGGCAGAGATGTGAAATCCGAGGTCGTGGCGTGTGGGCCTCTCGAAGTTGCTACTTAGGTCTGAATAAGTCAATTGATTGGTCTCATCTTCTGCATAGAAACCTGAGTTTCCTTTCCATTTTCTTTATCAGAGAACTTATTAGATAGCATTTTATCCCAATAATGTTGTCTCCAGGAGGATCCCTCTCATCATGAGATCTGCTCTTCTGAGAGCACTAGTTGAGGGCAAGACAAACATCGAACCATTAGAGGGTTCTCCTGGTGGCCAGCTGTCTCTCATTTTTTTTTTTTTTAAAGATTTATTTATTTTATTTTTTTGGCTGTGTTGGGTCTTCATTGCTGTGCGCGGGCTTTCTCTAGTTGCGGTGAGCGGGAGCTACTCTTCGTTGCGGTGCATGGGCTTCTCATTGCAGTGGCTTCTCGTTGCAGAGCATGGGCTATAGATGCGCAGGCTTCAGTAGTTGTGGCACGCAGGCTCAGTAGTTGTGGCTCGTGGGCTCTAGAGCACAGGTTCAGTAGTTGTGGTGCACGGGCTTAGTTGCTCCGTGGCACGTGGGATCTTCCTGGACCAGGGATCGAACCTGTGTCCCCTGCACTGGCAGGTGGATTCTTAATCACTGGGCCACCAGGGAAGTCCCCAGCTGTCTCTTATTGCAGTGAGCTGGTTAGAGCACAAAAGAGTATCTTGCCCTGTGAAGACCTACCACAGAAGGTAGTCACATGTACTCGTTCCACTTGGATCAGAGGAAAATGCAAAAGAAGAAGAAAATGTCTTTCAAAACAACTATTTGCTAAAGAAAATGGTGTGAGCAGGAAGGTTGACACATGAGCCAGTGCTACCAAATTTTCCAGCCCTGCAACACATGGGTTACACTGGAGGACAGCAGGAAGCTCATACTTCCACTGATATTTGGAAAAGAAGGCTATTCTCTATCTAGTGGATATCAATTGCATATTTTTTAGGTCTCTCCCTTCTCCCCTCCCTCCCTCCCTCCCTTTCTTCCTTTCTTCCTTCCGCTTTCATTTCCTTGATGAAAATAGAACACTATTGCAATGAAATAGAACAATAGAACAATGCAGAAAATAGAACAAATAGAAAATAGAACAATGCAATGAAATAAATGAGAGTAAGCAAAACCACTTAGAGTAGGTCTGGAATTTATGCTTGAATCATCGTATTATAGGAGTAGGTCACTGGTCTTGGAATATGTTGATTTGGATTATCTTTGTGTGTGCTTCTGAGAAACAGAATTTTAAAGCTAAATGCATCACATATAAACCATCTAGTCCAATTCCCTTTTCTTCTAACAAATGAGGAAACCAAGGCCAGAGAAGTTAAGATTCTTGAAAATTATCACACAGATGAGACAAGTCCTAAATTCTGAGTTTGGAGAAATAGATCCAGTCGCAACTTCAGACTGAGGAAGAGGGCTTCTTTTTCCTCGTGGAACATGAAAACCTTTCAGGGGCCACTACCAGCTCCATGAACTCATCTCCTTTCATGGGCTGCTACCTTTTCTCTTCACCTTTCCATCTCTCTGACTCCAGTCTCGTTCTCTAAAAACAAAGGATCTGGAGGTCTTTTGTCTTTTGCAAATGTCTCCAAGGGCATGCCTACGTTAGGGAAACTATCTTGTGAGGTTCTTTTTTTTTTTTTGCTGTACGCGGGCACCTCACTGTTGTGGCCTCTCCCGTTGCGGAGCACAGGCTCCGGACGCGCAGGCTCAGTGGCCATGGCTCACGGGCCCAGCCGCTCCACGGCATGTGGGATCCTCCCGGACCGGGGCACGAACCCGTGTCCCCTGCATCGGCAGGTGGACTCTCAACCACTGCGCCACCAGGGAAGCCCTCTTGTGAGGTTCTTAAGTGGCAGAAGAAAACTTGAACTTGGAGAGCCTCTGACATATTTTATCCTTCCTTTGAAAATGTCTTGATGCCAACTCAAACTGGTAAGGAGCCAGACGTCAGAGAAGACTCACCCTTGGTTAATACCCCAAACCAGAGATGCTCTAAATGTGGGTGTTATTCTGTGTCATCATTTTTCAGAGCTGAGAATTATTAGATAGAGCATTTAGGGTAGATAGGCTAAAAGGGTGACATAGATTCTACTTTTATCCCTCCCCCTTCTCCTGGGAGTCCAGAAATTTCCCCTGTGCTCTCAAATCCATATGGAATGATCTTTGGTATCCTGGTTCTATGATTTTATTGCAATGTTCCCATAGTGAGATTCTGAGAGAAAAGGGTGGTCACACAAAGGCAGGAATTCATTGAAAATCAAACAAGCAGGACTCTGGTGATCATCCTGCCTTGAAATGGAAGTCCAATTGTAATCTTAATCACAATAATGGGACTCAATATAACCAGATTTAAGCAGCTCTTGTAACCTGCATTCTCTTTTTGGCCCTGCAGTAGCAGAAATTTTTTCCAAAACTTAAATCCAATCATGTCATTCTCTTGCTCAAAATCTTCCAGTAGCTGCCCTTCATTTTCAGAATAAAATTCAAAGTTCTCAACATGGCATAAAAGGCCCTACATGATCTGGCCCTTGCAACCTCCATGGCTTCACTTCCTACCATTCTCTGTCCTTCACTCTGTTCTAACCACATGGGCACATTTGTTTCTCTAATACACAAAACAGGGCCTGCCTCAGGACCTTTGAACTTGTTTTATCATCCTAGAATGTTTTCTGGGCAAATCGCCGTATATCTAACTCATGATTCATTCATATTTCTATTCAGAGAACCTTGACCACACCCTGTAATACCCCATCCATCATTTTCCATTATCTCATCTTTTCTGTATAAAACTAATATTTTTGATATTTATTTCCAGTCTCCTTCATAGTAGGTAGGTATTCAATAAATATTTGTAGAAGAATGGAATGAATGCCTTGTATTTAGTGTTCACATATCTTTATATCACTCTCTATATTTTTTTACAAGCACACACACGTACATCACACACCACATATCAAACATACACAAAGCACAAAACGCTTAGGCATGAGGTCATTTCAAATTCATTAAGCATTAATTGAACGCTGTCTTAGGGCAAAGTCCTCTACCAGGTGCAGGGATAAGAGGAACGTCCTAGAAAAAGGAACAAAAATGGTCTTCTCTCTCCAGCAAAACCCCTTTCCATTGACTCAACCAAATCTGTTTTACTTATTGCAATTATGACACAAAATTTACGTGGGAAATTTGTTTACACTCAAGTAATGTTCTGAAATTTCACTTGGTTCTTAAGCTTGTCACTCCTTTATATTTTTCCTTGTTATATCATCCTGTCTTTGGGATTATAATTACTCTTTTACACTGAGTTGCAATTTTAGAATTCTTTATGAGGAATAATCCCAGTGCTGAGGTCACACAATTAATTCTTCAAAATAAGATTAAGAAACTCTGCATTCTGGATGGAAGGCCCTGTCTGGTGATTAGTTTGCCTGGAAGAGCTTGTTACAAGCCAAATAGAAGGAGCTGTCATCCTGTTGATGGTTTCCAGGGACAGAGGCTCCAGGACCTGCAGTAATTTCATTTGTCATCATTGCAAAACCAGAGAGTCACGTGAACTGCCAAAGGCTGCAGCAGAGGAAGTTCACTTGCCAACTATCCTTAGGAATTGGAATACAAGGTAGACAGGGCAACTGCTGGGAATGAATTATTTCTAGCAGTTATATTATCATTGTCATGAAAAATAGAGGCAGCAAGGTTGGATCTACTTGTAATAATTTCCCAACTCTAGGCAAAAACTTTTAGTGATGAAGATGTCTCTAGAAAGCATGATATTAGCTCCTTTCCTTGTCATTGTGAAAACAGGCTCTGAAAAACTTTGATCAGCAGCAACTCTGGACAGGAGGAAAGAGAGAAGAGTCCACCTACCAGCGTGCTGTGTGAAAGGGGGAAATGTACCTGGTTGGAGAGTCATCAGTATCCCAAGGGTATAAAGGTACAGGTGATACTGAGTCAGGCAGCGGAGTTAGTGAACGGTAGAGAGAATCATGACCCCAGTGGAAAGCAGGGCTGCACTCTTATTCTGGTCAATCTATCTGCTGATTCATGGAAATGTCTCAGTTGATAGTTGGGGTTAAAAGGAAAGGACTCAGATGCCCAGGAAAGGGATGAGCAAGAGCTGAAAACCCACAAAGACCTTTCATAGCCAGGGCAAGCTGAGTTACGTCGTGGGAACAAATAATCCCTAAGCTCAGTGACTTAAGACCATGAAGGGTTGTTTCTTGCTCATACTGTTAGTGTTATTTCACATCAGCAAGAGGCTTAGCTGGTCATAGTCATTCAGGGGCCAGGGCTGGTGGAGCATTCACCATCTCAAATGTTGCCAGTCACCCTGCCGGAGAGAAAAGAAGGCTCTGGGGGGTCTTGTGCTGGTAATGAAATGCTCTATCACAGAAGTGACCCACAGACATTCTGCTTACAGCTCACTGGCCAGAACTAGTTTCACAGCACGTACAGAGGGGAAAGTACAATCCTGCTGATTGGGTAGGTTGAGGGCTGAAAACTGGAAACAATTGGTGAATAACATTAATGACTCATGCAACCTCTTCCAGGTCCTGTGGGGTGCTCAGGAAATAATGAGCAGAGGGTTGTCTCAGTCAGGGCTGGAGATCCAGGGGAGTTTGGGAGAATGAGGGCGACAATATGGAGAATGGGGAATGGAGGGGCCAAGGCAGAAGCCCAGGATTTGAGACTGAGCCTGAAAAGTGGAGGTGGGAAGCCCGAGGTTGCAGAGAGGCGTGCTGCGTCTCAGTAGCCATGCCTACCCCAGGGCTGTCCCTGGGGATTGGGTCTGGATGATGGACAACTCAGTTCCAGATCCATCTTCTCCCACTGTGGGGGATTGAGGCTACAGCATATTCTTTCCTGCAATCCTGATTGGTTGCAGGTCCAACAGGACTTGCAGGAGGAGCCCACCAGAAGATGTACCTGGGAGGAAATAGGGATGGGAAGAGCTGGGGAAGGGAGGCAGGGGCTGACATCCGGCTCTTATCTCCCTCCGGCTTAGAGAAATGCCTTTATTTTATTTTCAAGGACTGTCATTCTGAGTCCTAACACCCATGGGAATAGGTACAAGGAAGACTGTTTTGAAGGTTTTGAAATTCCCAAATGAGTTCTGAAGGGAAGGAGAAGGCTTTTGTTTGCTTAAGATTCTACAGCAATGTTTTGCAGTATGTAGTTCAAGGCCACCTGCATCTGAGTCACAGGGGAGCTTATCAAACACACGGTTCCCTGGGCTTCTCCCCAGACTCAGTGAATCACAACTTCTGGGGTTGGAGCCCAGAAAGTTGTGTTTTTGAAAAGTTCCCCGATGCAAATTAAAATTGGAAAACCATTGCTTTAAAAAAGAAATCAAATTGCCATTGGAGTGGCACAGGTTGGTCCTCCCTAGAAACAGAAAAGGAAACCTCTCTAGTCCATTGGTAGTATATTCCAGGGCAGCGGTTTAAAGATTCCAATGGATTTCACTAATTAGTCCTGTTTTCTGGTTCATAACTATATTCTGGCTTCAACCTCTAAAACGATTTCAACTTTCCCCGGCGTTTGTTGGAGTCTGAGCTCCCAGTTGCTGTGATGGGAAAGACAGGTGGCTGGGTCTATGGGGTAGGGGGTCTGCTCTCTGCAGGAGACAATTACATGCTCTGAATAGGAAAACCATGGCTTGTCCTAGGCAACAGAGGGGCACTCTTGTCAGCATTTTGAAAAGCTGGCGCCATGCTTGCAAGGGGCTGACGGGAGCCACTGATGGGTCTGGCTGCAAAACAATTGCTTATGAGGAGGATCAATGTCAACTTTGAAGTGAACCATGCTCGAATTAGCACCATCGTGGTAACAAGCAGAATGAGCGGGGCTGAAATGACATATTTAGTCAGGAAAGAGGCCTGTGTTTAAGGGAAGGGCTCTTTCGAAGGAAACAATGCACGAGACTTGGATGAGAAGCTTCTGGCTCCTTGTTTGTCTGGCTTTAAAAAGCCTCAGGAAAGTTCAGACTTAGTTGAGTGGCTCATTCCCTGAACTGAGTTACCTGTGTAGCTTTCATATTTCCATGGCGGATGGATCCTGCCCTTTCAGGACTGTGGTGTGTTTTCCATCATTCATGTCCTGCATGTCCTTTGGAGTCCTGGAGCTTCTGTTTGCTCCAGAGTTTCCAAAGGTGGGATTCCATGCCTTCCCCACTGACTGAGGTGTCTCTACACAACTTCATGGAGAAAACGAGCCATGGTTGCTGCACCGGAGGCACTTGGGTCCATTGTCCCCTCCTCCTTGGGGATTGTCTCCCTCAAATGTATTTGCAGAGAGTGATGGTGGTTTTCTTTTGGAGGTGACGGTGGAGGGAGAGGAATAAGGGGTGGTGTCACCCTTCTCCCAACAACCTCTGCTCTCCTTCCTGCCCCCGTGGCTTTTTGCTCTGCAATGAGCCCGCACTCACAAACGCCTCTAAACTCCTGGATTCTTTCATGGGAGGTCATGCCCTTCTCTTCAGTCTCCTATGCAAAGCTGGTCATGGCCAAACTAGGTTCTTGGGCCAGGTCTTTTCCTCACTAGCTCCGGGTGGGAGGTGGGAAATGGAGCAGGAAGTAATAAGGTGTTCTGTCAACTACACCTTCATAAGCCTTTACTTTCTTAACTTCCCCACGTATAAAATTTGGGAATAATACCTCCCCTTAAGGATAAAATACAATCTCTAAAAAGCCTAGTCCAATATCTGGCAAAAAGTCAGCATGTGATATGTACTTCTTGCCTTTTATTGGACTATTTTGATTAATATTACAAATTATATTATTATGATAATGACTTCCTGTTTGGGAGCAGCATTGATTCAGGCTCCTACATCAGTCACACTACAGATGTCACAAAAAGCAGGATTTTTTTTAAGAAGATGTTGCAGGTAGGAGTTTATTAATTAATTTTTTTGCTGCGTTGCGTCTTCGTTTCTGTGCGAGGGCTTTCTCTAGTTGTGGCAAGCGGAGGCCACTCTTCTTTGCGGTGCGTGGGCCTCGCACTATCGCGGCCTCTCTTGTTGCGGAGCACAGGCTCCAGACGCGCAGGCTCAGTAGTTGTGGCTCACGGGCCCAGTTGCTCCACGCCATGTGGGATCCTCTCAGACCAGGGCTCGAACCCATGTCCCCTGCATTAGCAGGCAGACTCTCAACCACTGCACCACCAGGGAAGCCCAAAAAAGCAGGATTTTTATTCTGTCTGTGACATAGAAAACAAACAGCTCTACTTGTCTTAATTTAGGGGTGAAGTGTTTTTGCCTCTTTTTGCTTAAAAGCATTCTTTAACAGAGCCCAAAGTGCAGCTGGAATACCTTGTTCAGTTTGTAATTGAAATCAAGAGTCCATTATTAGCTTTCTGGACTTGTAGAGACTAGTTCCTTAACACTTCTTCACCGGGTTTTCTCCATCTGGAAGTTGGGGACAGTGTTCATTTTCCTGATGGTCATTTGTCAGCTGCGTTGTAAAGATGAATAAAAAGAAAATCCTTCAAACACTTTCAATTCCTAAAAAAAAAAAAAAAAAAAAAAGTTGCCATAGCAACCCAAAGCATTAGTCGAGGTTTCAGTTCATTGTTGGAAAATCTCTCAAAAACTAGTTTTTGTGTGTGGGAAAAAAAGAGAGACATCATGTTAAAATCACTCATTCAGGTAACACTTGCCCACTTATGTACAGATCAGGAAGCACTTCTGGAAGGTTATGGAGTGCGTGCGTTAAGAGTAACTTGCAGCAGAGAAAAAGCTTAGCACAGCTCCTCGCAGCTCAGCCATCTGGCCGCCCTACTCCCCACCACCCTTCTATCGCTCACCTGGTGGAGCGCCTGCCCAGGGATGGGGGGTGGGCAGGTTTACAGCTCCAAGGCCAGGCTGGTCAGCAGCAGCAAACACAGCAATCCAGCCACGAGACAGGAGAGCCCATTAATTGGCTAATTTTGCTTATAATGTTTGGTCATCGCTTGGCAGGCCTGCTGTCTCTTGGGTGGTATTGGGCTCATTCGGAGAACCGGCCTGGCTCGGAATAGTGTTTTGAATGGCTTGATGGCATCTGCTAATGGCGCCCATCTCAGAATGCCTGTCTTTCCCTTTGCCCCACTCCCTAGTCTAGATCAGGTCTTCTGGCCCTAGAACATCTGGCAAAGCCTGGTTTGAAGGTGAATCTCAGTCAGTCTGTCAGAGTTTCTGCTCCTTCCTAACCGAAGATTCTCTCGTTTGGGGTGAAGGAGAATGGCTGCGAGCTCTAAGCTGCCTTGCGAATCCCTTCAGGATAGACCCTCTAATCCAATATATCACTATCCCAGGGGAGTCTCAGGTTTCTAAAGTCATCCTAGATCTCCGGCAGCAAAGGAAATGAAGTCCCCAAATGTTTACTGCCATCAGGACTTCAGGATTTTTCTCCTGAGTTTTGTGTGTGTGTCTGTGCTCCTAATGCATTTTTGGTTCATCGTGAAATTTCCTAAGAAATGGCTGAACAAGGATGAGCCCATCACTCCGTCCTTTATTTGATGTTTTACTTCAATGCCGGTTACCCCTAGACATTTTTCTGTTTCTTTAGGTTTTTGTCTTTCAAATTTCTTACAGGCATTGGAAACATGTTCTTCTCAACACAACTTCATCCCCAAACTCGACCCTTAAATTCTTCCTCCTTTAGTCTTAGCGAGAGACCAAGTCCCCTATTATCAACTTCAAAGTCCTTAAGGACTCCATAGCCCTATTCTCTTTTCCCTTCTTTTTCTCCTAAGAAAAGGGCACCACCACTTTCTCTTTCTGGTCCTGTGACGGAAATGCCGTTTTATTCCTTACCGTGTGCCCAGCTTCTGCTTTTACTTATCAAAGGTTTTCTGAAACCCCACTTCCTTCCCAGTGACCATTCTGCCCATTGGAGGGTTGCTGGTGATGTACCTCAACACACAGTGCACGCGCGTCTTTTCATCTTTTCATCCTTCCAGCTCCCTCAGCTTTTGCGTAATGAAAATCCCTTAATTTTCCTGCTTGCCCAATGCCTGCCGCTCAGGGTGTGTGACTTCCCAGCGTCCTGGAGTTTTCGCTGTGCCCGAGTCCTCACTGTCAGATGTTGTCTTTACCTAATGTCGCTCCCCGGCTCCTGCGGCTCCAGGTACTTGGGGTAATTTAATTTTCTTGCACAGTGATGAGGAGATTTGGTTTACAAATGGCAAAATGAGATGCAGATAGATTCCTCAGAACAAATGAGTGACTTGATTAGACGTGCAGTTAATCTTCCAGTGCATGAGTCATTTGGCCACATTCCCTAGAGCTCCGGGTTTCTTTTCGATCCCACTGTGTGTGCAGAAGAGAGGAGCCATTTTTTTAAGTCTCTGTTCTTCTCCATTTCCCCTACCAGTTGGTGGACATTTTATAAATGCTATCTGATGAAAATGAAAACCTCACATTTCAAAGAGCCTTTATCTAATTTTTAAACTTCTAATAAGCTCTCAGAATGTGACTTGTTTTTCTGAGGGACATAATTTAGTTAACAGTCTGTTACGGTTCTTCTCAAGGGTAAGATAGTTTCATTGAAACCCAATTCCTTTTGAAGTTATCCTTTTTAGTGAAATTGTAACTCTGGAGCTGGTGTGGGGGGGGGGCGTGATGTGTTTGTGCTTATAAGGTGTCTGTGTGTGTGATGTGTGTGTGTATTGCGATGTGTTTGTGCTGTGGAGGGTGTGTGTGAGATACTGTATATGTGTGATGTGTTTGTGCTGCATGTATATGTGTATGACGTGTGTATGTATGTATATATGCTGTGTTTGTGCTATGTATGTAAATGTGATACGTGTGTACATGTGATGTGCTTGTGCTGTGTGTGTTTGTGTGTACGTGTGATATGTTTGTGCTGTATGCATATGTGTGTTGCAGGGTTCTGGTGAGAAGAGCACAGCTCCAAGCATCTTGGAGGGAATGTTTGTAACTGAATTTGAAGTTAAGAGCTCTTCCCGGAGCTCAAGTTTCACTGAAAACCCAAAGCATGGGCCAAATTCAGCAAAAGCCTGATTTGCGGTTGTGACCCTTGAGGACTGGGCAAATTTGATAGTTCATCAGGATTGGTTTCTGGGGGACCCCGGGTCAGTTTGTGGGAGAGAGTCTGTGTCCAATTATGACTTGATGGGCGAGGAGGGTTTACTTGTGATCTGAAGAACAATTTAGGGTTCCTCTCAAGGGAAGCCACACAGGCCTGCACACACACAGACAGACAAACACTGTACCTGGGTTTTATAAGATTTGCGTGTGAGGGGCTGTTCCAACTACATTTCACTTAGGTATTTTCAGGCTTAAAGAACTGTACTGAAAAATAAAAGGGGACATTTTCTGTGGTAAGAAATTCAGAAACTGGAAACAAAGGAGAGAGTGTGCTGCACCCCTCCATGGGCTACGGCAGCCCCTGTTTTCCTCCTCTGACTAGACCCCTCCGGGAGGAAGAGTGCTAATGACTAGTGCTAACTTCGGAACTCCAACTTTAAGGAAACGTTTCTGACACGTAAATAATTTGCAAACACCGGATTGGTGTGGCTTCCCAATTATCGAGCACAGACAAACACTCATGCCTGCTTTGCTCCCAAGGTTCTTTTTACAGAAAACGATTATACCTGCCTGTGTGTCTTGTCACCAGTCAAATCACTGGTTGGTGTTAAAGCAAGACAAATGTATTCCTTACATGAGGAAAAAGCATAGGTGAGTTATTTTGAAAATTTGATTGTGAGATATGCCTGGAGAGAGAGAGAGAGAATATGAAAGAAAGAGTTGAATATCCATCCATGCCCTGTAAAGCCCAGCTTACTGAACTAAGCTTCTCATATGTGCTGATAAATAATGGTCGACAAGAATTAGGCAATTGCTACTTTTTTGAAAGACTGTGAAAAGTAACACAAAAACCAAAAAAAAAAAAAAGCCAGTAGGGGAAGGGAATGTAAAATCGTTGCCAGGTAGTAGTTGGATAAGGAGTACGAAGGGCAGCATCTTTCTCCCTCGTGCCCATCCATGTTTCTCTCTCTGTTTTGACTCTGACCTCTGTTCTCCACATCTAGTGTGATAGATGGCAAGAAGGCTGAATTCTTCAATGTGGTTGATGTCTTACAGGAAGTTTCAGTTCCATGGTAGAAGTTTAGAAGAGCTTTTTTTCTATACTAGAGGGAAGATAAGGGGAAAAAAGTGTCTGTGTCTGTGCATCTGCTCAGGCAGAATTTGTATTTAAAAACAAAAATCCTGTGTATCTGGAAATAATTGAGACCCCACATAATATACAAATCAATGAGGGAAAACGCATAAACCATCTTGATAGCAACTGAGAAACAGATTAACATAACATAAAATAATATAATTTGGTGACACGTTGGCTTCTGCCTTCTTCGTAGGTCATGAAAACACATGTTTGTGTAGTCTGGTTTCCAGGACATTCCCTTTAAAGTATCTTCAAAAACTTTATCTTATCTCTGGCTCACTCCCCGCTTAACCTTGGTCCGATGTCTGGGAGAAGGATGAGGATGCTCCCAAGATCCAGAAAGCAGTATATTAACCATACAGTGCTCAGAACTGCTCATCGAATGGAGACACCGGCGTGTGCATATCCTGTGGTACAGAGCAGAAAGGCTGGACGGAGGGCCTTTATGTTGTCTGATAATGCAGCTCTTTGAAACACTGCTGGCAGACTTTCTTCACATCATGTCACACAAGACAAGAAACGGGACAGGCCCTCTCTGCTTCTTGATTCATCGACCTGCCGTACAATACAACAAACCAGCTTTTTCAAGGCCCTCTGAATGAAGGCCTGTGCCTGCAAGGGAAATTTAATTGGATTTCTTTATGGGTTGCAACAATCCAATGAAAAATTATGTAAGAATGGCATGATTCAGTTTCAACATGCACTTGAATAATAATAATTTTTTTTATTTATAACAAGATTTCTTTAAAAAATAAGAAGGAGAATTTTTAAATGAAAACTCCCTGCACAGCACTTTTCAGCTCAATGAGACCAGGCAGCCCAACTTTATCCGAGGCAACTTGTGTTGTGTGGATGTTTGTGTCATTGTCCCAGCTCAGAAAATGATTTTAAATGCATAGATTATGTTCAGAATGGAGTCGGAGGCTTTCAAAAGCACTTGGTTTGGCTTTCTGGAAGAATAATGTCGTCTCTAACAATGTCCCCTGCTTTGAACCAAAGTGCATTTGTGAATCCTGGAGAGGAGGAAAATGGCCATCCCCCCATGCATTCTTTGGAACATCTGTGTGACATTTGAAGATTAAGTCCTCTGTAGCGTTTTGACATCTTTAGATTGGTTGAAACCACATTGAGGATTATTTCTTTTCTTCCTCCTGGAAGTGGGCAAGTGGCTAGTATCTGCCTAAAACTCCTTCCTTGATATCCCCCCTATTTTCATGGCTCCAGGTGCCCTTTTTGGCTACTTGGACAGCATATGGAGTGAAAAGGAGCTCACCTCCATCCACAAAGAGCCATGCAATTGGAATACAAAGTGGCAGATCATTTAGGCTTATTTCCTTTGTGACCTCAGCTATCCCTCCATTTATTCATCTTTTTTTTAATTCATCAAATCATATGCACTACCCACTGCCTGAAATACTGCTTCTTTACCTAATTTACCTGGGAAACCCATACTCATCCTTCAAGGCTGGGTTCAGATGTCTCCTCTGAAAGGGTCCTTACAGTCCTTCCCCCATTCCAAAATCAACACTATCCCCCTATGTACCCACCACTCCTTGTATCTCTCCAGTGTAGCTCATACCACATTGTCGTAACTGCGTATACAGATTGGGCTCCCCCAGTAGACAGTGAGCTGAATACAAGGGCCATTGGCCATATTTATCATTGTGTCCTCAATATTTGATACAATACCCAGCACAAAACAGAAATTTAATAAATAGTTCTTCCGTTTATGAATGAATTGATGAGTGGGTAAATAAAGGTAAAATATGGGTAGCCCACATATACCTGCCCAATCAAAAAGAAAATCTATTTTTCCAAAGACACCAGATTAAAATGCATGATTTTATACTCCTGAATCAGGGCCCTTGGCTGAATTTCTTTAGAAATGACTGAAAACATCATACTCATTTATGTAGAAATGATATGCCTAAAAACTGTACAGTGGAAAGCTTTTAAAATACATATATAAATTGGTTGAACAGGGCAACCCCGTAACCAATCACTCAGTATTTGCATGATGTCTCACAATAGTAATTGTATCTGACATTAGCATGTGCTTTGCAGTTTTCAAAGTACTTTAACATTCTTGTTCTTGTATTTATTCAGCAAATACTTACTGAAGCCTGCTTTGTTCTAATCGCTCTGCTACAGTGTGCTACACAGAGCAAACTAGGCCTCAGGGTGCTTACAGTCTAGTGGAGGAAGCAGATTTTAAATGAATCATTGCACAGATGATTTATTTTTTCAATTTATTTTTTAATTTATTTTATTTTTGGCTGCGTTGGGTCTTCGTTGTTGCGCGCAGGCTTTCTCTAGTTGTGGCAAGCAGGGGCTACTCTTCGTTGCGGTGCGCGGGCTTCTCATTGCAGTGGCTTCTCTTGTTGTGGAGCACAGGCTCTAGGCACGTGGGCTTCAGTAGTTGTGGTGCGCAGGCTCAGTAGTTATGGCACGCGGGCTCAGTAGTTGTGGCACACGGGCTTAGCTGCTCCACGGCATGTGGGATCTTCCCAGACCAGGGCTCGAACCCGTGTCCCCTGCATTGGCAGGTGGATTCTTAACCACTGCGCCACCAGGGAAGCCCTGCACAGATGATTTTAACCACAAATAGTGTTATGCATAAAAGGAACAGAATATCAGGACGGTATCATTCCATCTTATTTTACTTGAGTTTTACACTTTTGTGAAGATTGCAGACAAGTATCCATCAGCATGTGTCATGTTAAAGCCAGAACGGACAGGGTTTACAACGGCTAGCAAGAGTGGAAGCAAGACCAGAATCCAGTTGTACTTCCAAGTGGGAGTAGGCACTGAGAATGGCTGGAGGCTGAACTGCGTAAGCTACTAGGGGACCCTCCAGAAACTTCTCCATTGAGGTAGAGGGAAGAGGTCCCAGTTTTGTGAATGAGAAAGACTTGGAGACCGGAAATCAGCTCTTACAAGAGTGTAGCACACCTTGGGAGGCTTGGCTGGTCAATTAAGTGTGTGTGTGTGTGTGTGTGCATATTTGTGTGTGTTTGAGATGGTGTTGGAGGGGGCCGTGTTCATGAAGTCTTCTAGCTCCTGTTACGGAATGATAATGGCCTCCATTTGAGCTTATTACACATGAGTCATTTACATATATATCTCCATTTTACAGACCAAAAGGCAGGAATGCATGAGAGTTAGAGCTTAGAAAAATTGAGGAACCTGCCCAGGACCACAGAGGTAGTAGGTGATGGGACTGGGATTTGAACACAGGTCTGTGGCCTCAGAATCTGTGTATGTTGCTGTCAGCTACTCTGTGTCTGCCTCCTGACCTGCAGATCTCATGGCTTTGTAAATTTGGCAGTTGCTCTCAAAAGAACTTTTCCATCATCTTTGCTGTTATACTGGAGCATAAATGTTAGATGATTCCCAGGACAATCAGGTTGGTTGTTTTTAAACTATAAAGATTCAGGGACTTCCCTGGCCATCCAGTAGTTAACACTTTGTGCTTCCAACGCACCACTTTGTGCTTCCAACGCACACGGCACGGTTTCAATCCCTGGTCAGAGAACTAGGATCCCACAGGCTGGTGCAGCCAAAAAAAATAAATAAGTAAACGATAAAGATTCAACAATGTGTTTCAGACCTTGGTAAGAACCCTCCACCCATGCATGCACGTACACACATACACACACACACACACACACACACTTAATTAAAGACAATCTAGAGATTGTCTTTACAGCTCCACTTTCTTGTCACCAAGAGGAGACTTCAGACGTGTTTGGGGCCTCTCTGACTTCGGTGGGATGCACACGTGTGCATCAGGAGACAGCGTTTGGCTGGTGGGGAAGAAATGAATTGTTGCTATTAGTGACCGTAGAGGGAAAACTTGATCCAAGATCCTCTTTTTACCATGGGAAGTAGCTTTGTTGGTAACAGTCCTAATCGTTTTCAGCAGGTGAGTAGGGAAATGATGCTTCTGGCCGAGGGTCATGGGGAAGTGTGGCACGTGGGGGAATAGTCAAGCGTACATGGGAAGAAATGCAGTCGCAGGAGCTGTAAAACCACGGCCATGCAACCCCACTCCAGCAGCCCCAGCCCCTCACATTTCAACCACTCATAACTTTATGACAAATTCTCCTTTTGGGATAAAACTTTCCAAGTTCAATCTCTGCTCCCTGGGGGTCAGCTTTTTATGGGAAATTTGTGCTAAATCAGCATAACTGTTCAAATTGGAGAAATACAGGACGTGATACACTTTCCCTCCACCAGCTTGAATGAGACGATCAGCAGGAAGCATCCCGTGAGGTTGCCGTCTCAGGGATGTCTCTTGTTTCTGAAAGTTCCAGGCTTGGGTATGACCATAGTGATGACAAGAAACAGCATCCCCAATTTTCAGAGATGTCTGGATCAATGACAGCGCCAACAAATGGGTATTGCCAGGGAACAGGGGCAAATGTGAGAGAGATTGGGAGACAGTAATGGATGAACAGAGAGATATTATAGCACAGAAAATATTAATTGAAAGGGACGTCTCTGATTGAAAATAAAACTTCTAGTTTAAATAGGAAAACATCCTGTGAGAACACACCCATTTGTGCACCAGAGCTAGTCTCTCAAATTGGGTAGCTAATGTCTCCTGAGGATGCAGCAACACTTGAAGCCGTTGGCATCATGTCCCCTTATTCTCACAACAAGCCTATATGGCAGAAATTACTGTCCCCATTTTACAGATGAGGAAACATTGTTCGTTTATTTAGCCAATAAATATTTTGGAGAGTATAGCATAGTTAAAGCAGCAAACAAAACCACAAAGGTCTCATTCTCATGGGCAGGGCAGAGAGTGACGACAGTTACATGTGCAGTAGTGATAAGAGCAAAAGAACAGTAAAGCAGGGTGTGAGGTGCCACTGTGGGCCAGGACAAGGCTCCCTGATGACATGTAAGCAGAGCCCTGAGGGCGAGTATCCTTGGTGGCTGGAGCACAGAGAACAAGGGTGAGGGGGATAAGAAATGAAGGTAGAGAGCTAGTCAAGTGCAAGATTACACAGGGCTTTGTGGATTTCGGGAAGATTTTAGATTTTATTCTAATTGCAAAAGCAAGGCACTGGCGGGTGTGTAGCTAGGGCACACGTTCAGCTGCTGTAATGATGTGATGAGACGGAAGTCTAGTTCTCTCTCGTGTGATACCCAGAGGTAGGAAACCCAGACTTGTTAGGGTGGCCATGTGAGGGTGGACATCAGTGCACCAGCCGGAAGGGGGAAAGAAGCAGAGGTGCCTCCCCTTCTTTCAGTGCTTCGTCTGGACACTGTACTTGCTGCATCTGCTCATGGCACGTAGGGTCCAACCTAGTCACATGACTCCAACCTAGTCGCAAGGGCACACCACCTGCAATGCAGGTGGAAAATAGAGTCTTCAGTCATTATTCAGGTACATTTTGGTGGGTCTGTTATCAAAGGAAGAAAGGGAGAATGGATGTTGGGGGACTGCTAGGAGTCTGTCACAGAAGGTTTTGAGTGGACAAGTAATATGATCTGACTTACGTTTTTAAAAGACTGCTCTAAGCATTGTCTTGAAAAATCATCTGGAGGGGCAGGGATGGAAGTAAAGAGACTAGTCAGGAAGCGACTTTAATAATCCAGGTAAAGAATAATGATGGCACAGGCTAGGTTGACAGAAGTGAAGATGGTGAAAAGCATACAGATTCTGGGTATATTTAAAAGTAAAGCTAAAAAGATTTATTTTTTAATTAAAAAAATTTATTGAAGTATAGTTGATGTACAATATTATGTAAGTTACAGGTGTACAATATAGTGATTCACAGTTTTTAAAGGTTACACTCCATTTATAGTTATTATAAAATATTGGCTATATTCCCAGTGTTGTACAATGTAATCTTGTAGCTTATTTTATACATAGTAGTTTGTACCCCCCTAGAAAGATTTCTTGGTGGATAAAAATGCAAGGTGTCAGAGAAAGAAAAAGGAGTGAAAGATGACTCTGAAAATTTTTGATGTAAGCACTAAAAGGATGGACTTACCATTTACCAAGACAGGAAAGACTGGGTAACGGGTAGGTTTTGGTGTGAAATTAAGAGTTTGGTTTTAGACATATTGAGCTTGAGATGACTATCAGACACCAAATAGAAATGTCTAGAAGGAAGTTGGAATTTTGACCTCCAATTTGGGAGGAAGATTAAGGATGGAGATACAAATTGAGGAGTTGTCAGTGTTTAGATGATGTTTAAAGCCACACTCAGAAATATAGTGACCTTATTCCAGTTACTGGTGTCGTTAACATCCCCAAACACGAGTCTGTTTATGACAAAACCTATGCTTTCCCCACTAGGCAACACTAGTGATCCAATACTCCATCTCCTAGGAACTGCTGATCTGTCTTTTCAGACCTATTGTGAATCGATCCTCCCCCTTTTCTGCCCACCCCCACCCTGTTTAATTTGTGCCTTCACTATTTCACTAGAGAAAGGAAACAAAATATGTCCCAGTAGAGGAGAGAGACTGCACAGAAAGGCATGTCCTAAAGGCCAGAAGCCCCCACAAGTAAATCAAATGGCTTGAGATGAAAACAGAACTGAAATGAGAAGCTGGTGGAATGTGATTGCCTAGGATAGGGCATCATGAGTCTCTAGAGGCACAAGGCATAGATAGAATAGCAGGGTGAGGTGGTGGCTGGGGTAGGTGGTGGACCTTGTCAGGACAATAGAATGAGGAATAATGCAGAGCTCAGGAAGTCAGATGACCATCTTCTGGGACTTTGAATGCTGTGCAAGGGGTGGGACTGTCCTTTATTCCAGAGTCCTGTTTACCTGGTCAGGGCCACTGCTGGAAGGGGCCGTTCATCGTGCAGCTGTTAAGAACAGCTTTTATAAAGATATCATGGGGGTTGGGGAAACACTGGAACAGGGTTTGGGGACTTACAATAAATTTCCTTTAATTTTTAGCATCTCTTTGTTTCCACCTTGTCTATATTAGCTGAAAAAGACGAGCAAGACTCTAGAACAATGGAGAAAGTTGCGAGTGCCATCATTAAGCTTTGCTTCTGTGGTCTTTCTTCATTAATTCACTTTCCCAATGACCTGCTTTCAGCTGGCTCATGGTGACAAGGGATTTTTTTTGTCCTCCTACACCAGAGGCCTCATTATAGGTTGAACTGTGTCCCCCTTCCCCCCCCCCGCCAATTTCAGCGTTGAAGACCTAACTCCCAGTACCTCAGAATGTGACCTTATTTGGAAATCGGGTCATCGTACTTGTAATTAGTTAGATTAAGATGAGGTCATTAAAGTGGGCCCTAATCCAATAGCACTAATGTCCTTATTGAAAGGGGAAATTTGGACACAGAGACATGCATAGAGGGAAGATGATGTAAGTAGACAGAAGGAGCAGACAGTCGTCCATAAGCCACAGAGAGAGGCTTAGAACAGATCCTTCTCTCACATCCCTCAGAAGGAAGCAACCCTGCCAACACCTTTTTTTTTAATTGAAGTCTTGTTGATTACAATGTTGTGTTAATTTCTGCTGTACAGCAAAGTGACTCAGTTATACATATATATATATATATATATATATTCTTTTTTAAAAATTCTTTTCCATTATGGTTTATCCCAGGACATTGAATATAGTTCCCTGTGTTATGCAGTAGGACCTTGTTGTTTATCCATTCTATATGTAATAGCTTACATCTGCTAATCCCAAACCCCCCAGTCCACTGCCCCCCCACCCCCTCCCCCTTGGCAACCACAAATCTGTTCTCGATATCTGTCTGTTTCTGCTTCATAGATAGGTTCATTTGTGTCATATTTTAGATTCCACATATAACTGATATCATATGATATTTGTCTTTGTCTTTCTGACTTACTTCACTTCGTATGATAATCTCTAGTGGCATCCATGTTGCTACAAATGGCATTATTTCATTCTTTTCTTTGGTCAAGTAGTATTCCATTGTATATATGTACCACATCTTTATCCATTCTTCTGTCAGTGGAGATTTAGGTTGTTTCCATGTCTTGGCTGTTATAAATAGTGCTGCTGTGGACATTGGGGTGAATGTATCTTTTTGAATTATAGTTTTGTCTGGATATATGCCCAGGAGTGGGATTGCTGAATTATGTGGTAATTCTATTTTTACTTTTCAGAGGAACCTCCATACAGTTTTCAGTAGTGGCTGCACCAACTTACATTCCCACCAGCAGTGTAGGAGGGTCCCCTTTTCTCCATACTGTCTCCAGCATTTGTTATTTGTAGACTTTTTAATGATGGCCGTTCTGACTGGCTTTAAGTGGTACCTCATTGTAGTTTTGATTTGCATTTCTCTAATTAGTGATGTTGAACATCTTTTCATGTGCCTGTTGGCCATCTGTATGTCTTCTCTGGAGATATGTCTAGTTAGGTCTTCTGCCCATTTTTCGATTGGGCTGTTTTTTGTTGTTGAGTTTTATGCCAACACCTTGATTTAAGACTTCTAGCCTCCAGAATTAAGAGACAATAAATTTCTGTTATTTAAGCCACCCAGTTTGTAGTACTTTGTTACAGCAGCCCTAGCAAACTTTTGCAGGCCTCCACATACATCACTTCAACAGGTATACACAACAGGATACCAGGCTTCGCCTGAGGACAAGGTATTTATGCAAAAACTATTTCCTCCCCTCTAATTTGTTGTGAAGTCCTGTGCTAAGCCCCGAAGAATTTGTCTTTACTGATGCTTTTTAGAATCAGAGAATCATTTTCCCAGCTGCACCAGTGGCCCTAGTCCAAGAGATTCATGGCATACACATGTACCTTAAAAAAACTTGACTACACCAGTGCAGGGGAGAAAGAGAAAGAGAGCAGTTTAAATGATGCTGGCAAGTTTGCCCACCATCCCACTCAATAGGTTTATGCTTCAGAATGAGTAGGAGCTAAGAGGCAGGAGTTGCTACCCCAACCTGCTGTTTCCACCTGCTCTCGAATCTGGCCTGCCTTCATGTGACAGCATCTTCCCAGGCCTGGGTGATTCCTCTGTAGAAAGATGCCTAGTTTTCAGTATTTGGGGTTTAAATTACCTTGCCTTATAAGATGACTCTAGCACCCATCCCTACATAGGCGGTGACCCCACAAAAATGCTGGCATGGGGCACTTCCAGTGGGCACAGTGGCATGCGGGCTGACCCCCATGTAAGTGCTGTGCTCCATGGCGTGGATTAGAACAGGCTCAACAGGCCAATTAGAAGATGCCATGCAGAGAGTGTTTATGAAATTATTTCTTTTCTCATGCAAGTCAAATACAACAATGAGTGGGTAGTTCTTGTGTGAAAGAGCGGGAAGATCATCTAAGTTTAATTTTCTTTTTAAACATCTCTTTTATACGTAGCAAACCTATGTGGAACCCAATGTAGAAATCAGATAAAGGTGGAACTTCCTTAGGCCAGAGTCACACCGGTCAAATATCTCAAGGTAGGTCATGTAGCCGAGAGAATTGGGCTGGGTGCATCTCTGTTGAACTGGAGAGAACGTCCCTGGTCTAAAGAGGCAGCCACTAGGTGGCTTCAGCCCTGCAGGAATGGGTCCCAGCGTTACCAGATCTTCTACTTCCGAGGGAAGCCAGGAGGCTAGAATATGTGAAAACTCCTGATTTCTAAAACTTCTGCTCTGTGAAAGACACTGTTAAAAGAATGAAAAGACAAGCCATAGACTGGGAGAAAATATTTGTAAAACACATATCCAATAAAGGACTTTATCCAAAATATACAAAGAAGTCGACAGTAAGAAAACAAACAACCCAATTTAAATGGGCAAAAGATCCGAACAGGGGCTTCCCTGGTGGCGCAGTGGTTGAGAGTCCGCCTTCTGATGCAGGGGACACGGGTTCGTGCCCCGGTCCAGGAAGATCCCACATGCCGCGGAGCGGCTGGGCCCGTGAGCCATGGCCGCTGAGCCTGCGAGTCCAGAGCCTGTGCTCCGCAACAGGAGAGGCCACAGCAGTGAGAGGCCCGCGTACCGCAAAAAAAAAAAAAAAAAGAACTGAACAGATACATCACTCAAGAAGATATACAGATGACAAATAAGCAAATAAAAATATGCTTGACATCATATACTATGACCCGTGGGAATTGCCAGTAAAAACAGTGAGATGCCATTACACACCTCTTAGAATGGCCAAAATCCCCAAAACTGATAACACCAAATGCTGATAAAGATGTAGAGCAACAGGAGTTCTCATTCATGGCTGGTGGGAATGCAAAATGGTACAGCCGCTTTGGAAGACAGTCTGGCAGTTTCTTCCAAAACTACGCATAGTCTTACCATATGCTCCAGCAGTGATGTTCCTTGTTATTTACCCAAATGATTTGAAATCCTTGTGTCCACACAAAACCCTGCACGTGAACGTTTACAGCAGCTTTATTCATAATTACCCAAACTTACAAGCAACCAAGATGTCCTTCAGTAGGTGAATGGGTAAATAAACTGTGATATACCCATAGTGCTAAAAAGAAATGAGCTATCAAGCCATGAAAAGACATGGAGGAGTCGTAAGTGCATATTACTCGGTGAAAGAAGCCAATCTGAAAACACTACATACTGTCTGATTCCAACCATATAACATTCTGGAAAAGGCAAAACTATAGAGGCAGTAAAAAGATCAGTGGTTGCCAAGGGTTGGGAGGGTGGAGGGATGAACAGGCAGAGCACAGGGGATTTTTAGGGCAGAGAAACTATTCAGTGTGATACTGTAATGCTGGATACATGGCATGGTGCATTTGCAAAATCCATAAAATGTACAACACAAAGAGTGAACCCTAATGTAAACCATGGACTTTAGTTAATAATCATGTATCGATTCTGATTCATCAACTGCAATAAGTGTATTGCGCTAATGCAAGATGCTAATAATAAAGGAAACTGGGGGCCAGAGAGAGGTGAGAGGGAAGAGTTAGTATCTAGGAACTCTGATTTCTGGATCAATTTTTCTGTAAACCTAAAAATGTCTATTAATTTAAAAACTCCTGATTTTGAAAGCTTAGCCACTAACTCAATAGGTAAGGAAAACAAAGCCACTGTACAGGTCAAGAAAAACTCATCTGTAAGCTGACCATGAGCTCCTTGATTTTGACTTCTGCCTCAGGCCCCTACGGCAGCCCCGAGGGCACTCCCACGGGACGCCAGGCTCCATGGGACACAGCGTGAAGACCATGTTACTTCTCCAATCTCCCATCTTCAGAGAGGAGGGAATTGAGGCCCTGAAAGGTGAGGGGACTGGCCCAGGGTGACCTGGATGATTAGAGACAGATTTAAGACTGAGACCCCAGCCTTCTGCTTTCAGTTTCTTCCCCCAGGGAGTCTTTCCCAAGGCCTCATGCCCTCAGCCTCCTTCTCCTCCATCGCTTAATCGAAGAGAAAGGGCTGCTAGGCTCATTTTTATAGAGGCAAATGCTGAATCCTTGAGGCTTGGACTTGGAAAAGGGAAGACAAAAACGGGGTGGAGAGATTAGCCAAACAGAGAAAGATAAATTCTTCCAGCAGGGAGGTTCCTGCAAATCACGATGGCACTTAATGTTTCAGCCACAAGTCATAGGTTGAGATTGACTATAAGTTGAAAACAATTGGGCAACACTAAGGATGTAAGGGAAGGGAAGCCTAGCATTTATGGAGTACCAATGAATAGTAATGACAACTACCATTAGTGAGCGCTAACTCTGTGTCAGGCACTCTGTATGACACAGGCTATTTTATCCTAAACAACACCATAGAAGGCGTCATTGCTATCCCCGCCATTTTACGAGGCAACTAAAGCCCATAGGGGCTAGTGGTTGGCCCAAGGTCATATAGGCACTGAACAGTAAGGTTGGGATTTGAACTCTGGTGGTATGACTCCCTACCCCCTGTCATAATACCTCCTTAACACCCACCAAGTGCCCAAATAGGTGGTGTGGTGTTTTGACTGTGTTATTGAATCCCCACACAGTCCTTTGAGGCAGGTGCAGTTGGTGATGAACATTTGCGGTCAGATATTCTGGCTTCGTCACATACCAGCTGTGTTGTTTTGGGGCAAGTTACCTAGCCTTTCTGTGCCTCGGTTTCCCACCTGTAAAATGGGGCTGATAACAGTGTCAATCTCTTGGGGCAACCGTGAGGGTTAAAAGAGGTAAGATGCCTGAGAACCCTAGCACTTTTTTTTCCATTTAGTAAATGAGAAGAATGAGTTTCCGAGAGATTAAGTCACTTGCCAAAGATCACACAGCTGGTCAGTATATTGCCTTCTTGGACAGGAGGGAGAAGGGAGTTGGGGGCTGCTTCTGAAATGAATGTAATTCACTCTAAAATGAATGTAATTTGGACACCAAATGCAGTGGAGAGCATCGGCCTCTAATAGAGAAAATATGATTTAGTGGTTGGTTTTTAAACTAAACAAATTTACTGTGGTCTCTAAATGAGTCTCATGACAAGACCAAAACATTTCTTTTGCCCCAGATTACCAATATCGTATGTTAAGGAGAGAAAACCAGATGGCTCTTAAGCGGGTGTCGGTAGAAATATATATAGGTGGGTTGTTTTTTATAGCTGTTGGCATAGAAAATAAGTCATTATTCTAAATAGAAAAATATTGATGATATCATCGAGGCCATTGAAAGAACATCAGCCTGATCTGATGAACTGGGAAATCAATAGGTACTTTCCAAACAAGATGACATGCCTTTTTAATTGGCTGTGTGAGGGTGATACCCTCTACTCCAAAGTTAATTCTCACTGATTTGGGGTTGTGATTGTTGTGTCTGTATGCAGGCACTTCCGGATCCACTAAGTGTATTATTAACAGCAATAATAGTACCTGCTGTGTGTGTATTCATTCCAACGGGGGCAAAGTCATTGGTATGTTTTTCAGCATCATAATAAGAAGATTGGCATTTCTGCCTACTTCCTAGGACATCAAGGGATGACTGGTGTGGGTTTGGCCTACATCGAACACATGGGACACCAGCCGGGGAACATCCTATTTCCCATAGGTTGTTGATTCAGAGGCAGGTGACTTAGTAGATAAACTCAATCGATTCTGGTTGTGGGATCTCTGCGCTATTACCTTGGCCTCAAATAAAGCCCAACTGAACTGTGGAAACACACCCTTGTCACTGAAGGGTTGAAAAGGTCTTGGGGTCAGCGTGAGAGAGTTTAAGGGTCAGGGAGGGGGTGTCTTGCTGCCGTGCAGCACGGCTTCTGTTCGATACCCTGTGCAGTATTTTTCTGATGCACCTTCCTAAGAAGCAGGCCCTGATAAACATGAAAAGGGTTTGTCCCAAAAGGACTTGCCATCCCTTTCTGTATTTCTTGGTGCCTTTCCCTGCTTCCACATTGTTTGGGGTACCTTTCCTTTTGGAAGGTGACTGCACATCCAGAGAGATCCACATTAAGGAAGAGGAGTGAGTGGATTCTGAAAATTTCCTGGGAAATCGGTGCTGGAAGGAACTTGAGAAATCATATCGTCAGTCTCCCTCTGTATTTTTTTTTATTTATTTTTTTTGCATTTTGAGTGTTTTATTTATATCAAATTGGATAAAATGTGTGTATTTCTCAGACAGAAAAGACATGTCGAGGTAGAAATGTACCTTTCAGCTATTCATGAGTCCCCCTCTTTATTGACAAGGAGTTTCAGCTTACAGAGCAGCCTAAAAACATGGGCTGTATATCAAGCTACTTAAAAGAATTTTCATGTTTGCTTATGTAATGATGTATATAATTATACAATGTAATTTGAGTGACAGTAGAAAACAAAGTAAAATAACTTGATCTCTGTGAAACCCTTTCTGGAATACTCACATTTTGGAGAAAATGATACATGAAGGAAAGGGAGGAAAAGTCAGAGAGAGGATTGGGAGAGAAGAAGAAGAGGACGGGGCGATGAGAGAGAGAGAAGAGAGTGACGAGAATAACAAGGAAGCTCTCACACCAGTATCTTAGTCCTCACAACACCTGCCTCCCCAATAGCCCAGTGCTTTGTCCTGGCCGCCAGGAATGGGTCCCATGAACCACTGTGAAAACCCTCAGTCCACAGGCAAAGAAACGCTGACGTTTCCCTCTGCATCTCCTCGGCATCTCTGGGTGATGCCTGACTGTTCTCCCTCAGGAAGCAAAAGCGATAGACCCCCAGTTGTTATGAGAGGAGAGTCGGTGGGAGTCTGCTTGTAGGGGGCCGAGCAGAGCAGTATATGGAGCTTGGAAAGGTGAGAGGTCGAAGACTGTGGCCAAGTGGGTGGGCTGGGAAGTAGGCCTGGACACTCCTATGCTCTCTTGAGAAAGTTCTCCGGCCCCTGCAGAGGGTCCCTGCACATGGAGTACTCACATTAGAAGATAAAGCAGCTGTCATGCTCCAGACCAGCCCCATATTTATAATGACCAACCCTGCCTGAGATTTACAGGCCCGGCCCTTAGGAAGGAAGCGCCTAAGAACACACACCAACCCTGAAATGAAGTGGGTCCATCACTCCACACCTTATCACCTATTCATCCATCAGAATGACATTTTTTATGGCTGTCTTCCCAGCCCAAGGGCAGCCAGAGGGCAGTTGGGCTTCTCTTGTTTTCCCTCATTCTGAGAATGTTCAGTGACCCCGCTGCACTCTTTCCCACCACGCCTCATGGAGGATTTTTCTTGTCTACTCTTAGCTGCTGATTATTGATGTCCAGTCCTCGCTGTGAAGGCGGCGACCCATCCTGGGGGCTCTTGTGGCTGGTTTTAGTTCAACCAATTACAGTTTCCAGTCAGGTCTTTCTCCCTTGAGGGCACCGTCAATGCCACCTTGGGTGACGCCCTGCCAGAATGTGCCAGGATGAAGCACCCCATCACGTTACAGAAAGGGGCTTTAATGCAACAGCTCATCATACTTTCTCTCTGGAATTGTGACATTGACTAAGCCTCTGAAGTCCCCTGGAACTGAGTTTCCTCATGTTAGACAACAATAACAACAATACTAATCATAGGAAGAAGTGCTAACGTTTATGCTGTTCTTCTTATGTGTCCGGGATTATTACCCCCTAAGTGTTTGGTGTGGGTCAAATCTCTCAAGAACCCTGCCAGGCAGATATTATTATTATTATCCCCATTTCACAGTTGAGGAAACTGAGGCCCAGGGTGTTTAAATGACTCATCTATAGTTACTCAGCAGGTCAATTAGTATGGCTGGACTTGGGGCCCAGGCAGCACGACTTTTGTTTGGAGACCTTAGAGAGTTTGCAGAGCTATTTCACTCATTCCTTAATATAGCTTCAGGAAGGAAGCAGGATAAGAATGATCGTTCCCATTTTGCAAACAAGAAAACTGACTCTCAGAATTTAAGAGATGTCCAGGGATATTTGACTGGGGCAGAGTGGAGTCTGGAACCTGTTCTTTTTTGGTAGGTCTAGACCGCTTAGCTCTGAGGCTCTGCAGAGTGTAGCTGTCAGCCCGGCGATTCCTGAAGGTCCTTCTGGCGGCTCCTCCGAGCCTACAAATTGGAGAGTCACCTCTCTTGGCCATTAGAACAAATGCTCCTTCTATTTTTCTTTAACGGTGATTTGATTATAGGAAGGAATTTCTTCTCACTGAAGCTAAACAAGTTGTTTTATGTAGAAAAATCTTGCTAATACCTCCTTAACGACAATGAATAAAACCCCAAAACATTTGGTTGGATATTTTGTTTTTTAACAGAACTCTTTAAAGGAGGCCTAATATTTACTGAGGATTGCCCTATCTACAGAATATTCATTAGGAAATGATTAAAGGATATTGGATCGCCATCCATTCATTGCCTCAATTATTTATGAAGAATGCATATTTATGGAAATGCTCATTCTGTAATCTTTGAATCTATTAGCTTTCATACTGAGTTTCATTTTGTCAGGTTGCCCCCAAATCCAGTGGCTAAATAGGACCTAAATCTATTAAATATTGACTCCAGTTCTTCCAGGCAGAAACGTTATTCTGTTAATAATGCAAGTCTACCAAGCATCACTGATACTCCAAGTGAGACAACTTCTCAGTCTGAGTGGCTGAGCTTATATTCTCAGGCAAGAGAGCAGAGAGGGGTTTTCCAATTTGATGTCAGCCAGTTTCTTCTACCATGGGATGCTTGTGAAAGAAAAAACTGACCGAATTAAAACTAGCCTGTGGGCTTTATTTTTTAATTTCCTGTAGCTAAAAGTGTATAAATTGAACTGCACTAAATAAAGCACAATAATTTGTTCTTGAAATTAGCAAGCACACGTTTCAACCATAAAACCGTTGCTCTGTGATGTGAGACTGGATTTCATTTCAGTGGTCTTGATTTATTGTTTGCTTTGTTTTATTTTGAGGGGGTGGGGATAAGACCACTGCAGGACAAATCTATTAAAATGGTTGACAAGAAGAGATTTGCGAAGGTTTATTAATCTTTAAAAATCTGAGTCAGTGAGTTGAAAATGTTTAAATGTTAGGAAGACTTTTAAAAGACCTTAAAGACGTATATATGAAGCTTAAACCAAAATATTTGATGTTAACTTGGAGAGAGATTCTCGTCTCTATTTCATTCTTCTTTTTAAGGTCATTTTCTATGCCCTTGGTTTTTTTGCTTAAGAGACAGATTTCTTGTCATGCAGGTTGAGAATGTGGTGAATTAGGACACCTTGGCTGGCTTTGAGAGAGCCTAGATGCTACCTTTGTAAACAACCCCCCAGCTCTGCTCCTCCCCTGCTCCCCACATCTATATGCATTCTCTGATAGGAGCTAGTGTACATGGGAAGAAAAGGGAAGCATTTTGGTTGGAAGTGCAAACCGAGGGGCTATATGAAGAGAGGGGATAGAATTGCAGCCATTTCCTTGGGCTGGTTGTAAGTTTCTCTGGAAAGACAGGTCAAAAATCAAAATCATCAGAACAGCTCAAAAGAGACTTGGCGAATTGCTAGACCCAAGCGTAGCTGCTTTGGGCCATAGATAATACTTAGTATTACTCTGCCAGACAAATTATTCGGTTAGGATTCTTGGCTCCAGTGACAACTCAACTCAACTCACTCAACTGGCTTTATGGAATAGAGAAAAAGAACATATTTGTTCATGTGACTGAAAAGTTCAGGAATAGTCTAGTTTCAGCTATAGGGTAGTCCCAGGGGCCCAAATGATGTCACGATCGTCCTTCTCTTGACTCTGTTCTTTCCCAGATAGTTTCATGATGAGACTCCAAGGTGTGGCAACATGGCTGCCAGCAATTGGAGTCCAGTGGAAAGAATGTTAGCCCATCTCCCAGGATGCCCAGCAAAAATGCCATTGTATCTTTTTTTTTTTAAGTATTCTTTTTTTTTAAGTATCCTTTTTTTTTTTTTTTAATAAACTTATTTATTTATTTATTTATTTTTAGCTGTGTTGGGTCTTTGTTGCCCTGTGTGGACTTTCTCTAGTTGCGGTGAGCGGGGGCTACTCTTTGTTGCGGTGCATGGGCTTCTCATTGCAGTGGCTTCTCTTGTTGCGGAGCACGGGCTCTAGGTGCGCAGGCTTCAGTAGTTGTGGCGTGTGGGCTCAGTAGTTGTGGTTCGCAGGCTCTAGAGCACAGGCTCGGTAGTTGTGGCACACGGGCTTAGTTGCTCCGCGGCATGTGGGATCTTCCCGGACCAGGGCTGGAACCCGGCACCCCTGTGTTGGCAGGTGATTCTCAACCACTGTGTCACCAGGGGAGCCCCGCCATTGTATCTCGTTGCCTCTGGTTGGGCCACCTGACCATTCTTGAACCCATCGCCAAGTCTAGGGAATGAATGCTCTGATTGGTCAGGCCTACTCATAGGCCCACCCTTGGAACCAGGAGAAACAAAATCCACCCAAGTACATGAATTGAGGGAGGAGGATCAGGTGGTTCCCCAGAGGAAAAAAAGATGGTTGAAAAACCAGATTGCAGGACCAGCAGAAAGCATGGTGTTCTCTAAGAAGCAGGTAACAGAGAGACAGAGCAGGGCCAACACCAGGTGGTAGCTGCTGTCACAGGTTGGGACATGCAAGCCATCCCTTTAGGGACACCAAGAGATAACTGAGAAACACTTCAAGGGGGCTCTGTTTCCAGCAAGTAACTAGATGAGATTTGAGTATAAAAATAACAGGTTGATATTCTTTCCAAAGCAAGGCCTAGGGCATTTGATTACACTTGGAACTCTAGAGAAGACAGATGTCACTTAAAACAGAGTTGTATGAGCATATGCAATAAAATCCCCACAACACTCTATTTAAACTCTAGTTATGGTTTGTTTTAGTGCAGTTTTTAAATGGTTCGTTCTGGTAGAAATACAAATCCATTTATAGACCGCTTCTGAGGAGCTGGAGACAAAGAAGTCTTTATCCAAGGCAGTTATTAAGTTGAAATTTTCCAAGGCAACCTCAGCAGCTCAGAGATATGATTGCTTTTGTCTCTTGAAATGAATTTAGTCCTTTTGGTGTCTGTAATTGTGCCTTTTCTTTCTCATTCCTCATGTTGTATATTTTTGTTTCCTATCTTTCTTAGGCTTGCTAGGCGTTGGTAAATTTTATTTGTCTTTTCAAAGAATCCACTTTGATTTTACTAGTCATTTATGTTTTGTATTTAAACTTCTAAAATTAATCAATTCCAGCTTTTTTTTCCCTACAATTCCTCTTCCAGCATCCTTTTAGTTTATTTCTTGCTGTTTTATTTTCCTATTCCATTAAGTTGCATGTTTAGTTTACTTATCTTCTTGATTAATAAAGCTATATGTTTTCTTTTGAATACAAATTTAGCCACAGCTCATAAATTTTTTGTATAGAGTGTCATTTTTCTGCTAATTTCTGGGTAATTTATCATTCAATTTGATTTCTTCTTTGATATAGGAATTGTTTAGAGTTCTTTTAATTAGCAATGAGTGAGATTCAGTGTTGTTAATTCTGGTTTCTAGCTTTCTTTCATCATGATAAGGGAATATGACCAACATTTTGGAATTTTACAGTTTTATTTCTGGCCAAGAACACTGTCAATTTTTTTGAGTGTGTATTAGACATAAGAGGAAAAAGTAATTCTTTGTAACATGTATTATATCTGTGCATATATATGTACATGTGAACACACATGCACAAAAACACTTATACACACATATACTAGACACAAGACACACATATACTGGATAGACTCTATTGATTGTTATTCTAAACATTTATATCCTTTTTTTACCCCAAAACTTATCCATTAGAATCTGAGAAAGCCAAAGTCCCTCACTATGATTATGGTTTTATCAAATTATTCTTATATGGTTAAAAGTTTTTGTATAATACATTTTACTGATTTCAACAATTCAGACTTTTCCTCTTTACCTAATTTCATGTTTTGGCCTTAAGTTTCACTTTATCTGACATTAATTTGCCATTCTTTCTTTCATTTGGTTTGTATTTGTATAATATAGCTGCAGTTATTCTTTATTTCTAAACTTTGTTTTTCATTTTATTTAAGGTACATACCTTACAAACCTAGCTCAATTTTGTTTTAGTGCTGGTTGGTTTGGTTTTTTTTTTAACCTAATCTGCGAGTCTTTGTCTGCCAATAAGGAAAGTAAAGCCATTTGCATTAATTGTGATATCTGACATTTTTGTTCAGATGCCATCATCTATCTTATTTTAGATTTTCTTTTATTTACTTATTTATTTCTTATTGTTTCTTTTTTTTTCTGGTTTCATATTTTTTACATCCTTTTTCTGTTCTTTAATATGAAGTTCAGTTATGTATCTTACTTTGTTCCTAAGTAACTTCATATTTCTAGCAGTCATATTTAAACATAATTCTACTCCTGCCCCTGCCCCAAAAGCACAAGATTTTTAGCAGGTTTTTGCTTCCCCACTCTTTACTCCTATGTCTCTACCCCACTTCTGGGTGTTGTTTAATTAATATGGCATTTTATTTCCAACCAATTATTAAATTTTTTTTCCAGGTATCTCATTCTTTTCAAATACTCTTTATTAACACTGGCATTATAATTTATGCCTGCACTATTGTGAGGCTATATATGGAGGTCTTATAGTGTAGAGGGTAAGTGTGCCGTCTCTAGAATCAATCTGTCTGAGTTCAGATCCTGGCTCCATGACCTTGGGTAAGTTAACCCCCAGCCCCCAAAAAAAGTAATAGTAAAATGTGATGTTTTTTTCCTATAATGTGAGGAAAGTAATAGTAATACATATAACATACTTAGAAAAATACCTGAGACACAGTAAGCAGGCAAAAACTGTAAGACAATATTATTTTCATTCAATTAGATTGAATTGGAAATTGCTGCATTATGGCATTGGGTCTCCCCCAATTCTTGTACTCCATTATCTGCTACCTTGAGATCTGTATTCTAATTTTATTTTTATTTGACTTGCACATTTCATTAAGTAATTCCTTTAGAAAAAGTACAAAAGTCTTTGCATGTGTGGAAATGCCTTTTTTTTTTTTTTTTTTTTTTTTTTGGCTTCCCAATGTCTTGGTCAGGTGGATAGTTTTGAAATTATCGTCCTTTACTTACCAGACAGGAAAATCAATGCCAGTCTCATTCTGTTCTCTGTGTAAGTAGATGGTTCTCTCTTTATCCTCTAATTTCAGAAACTTTACCAACATATAGCTAGAGTTTTTGGTCTGTTTTTCTCTTTTTAATTTTGCCTGGCTTTTAGTAAGCCCTGTTTTTCATATGAAAATGCAAGTCATTTTTTAGGTCAGGAAAATTTTCTTCTGTAATGTATTTGATTATTCTCTTCAACCTGTTCCTTTCTCTCTTTCTGGACTCCTATTATTTCACAGTAGGTTTCCTGGATATGTCCTCTGTATCACTATCTTTTCACTCATTATTACTGTTTCTTTGTGTTTTTGCTCCGTGTTGTGTGACACTTTGTCCATTTAATCTTCTAAATTACTAGTTGAATATTCATCATGGTCCAGTCTATTGTTCAATTTCCTTGCTCTATTTTAACATTTAGAGGTTATTATTTTTTTCAGAAACTTTTATGCTCTTGGGTTGTTTTATTGCAACATCATTTTATATCCCTTTAAGAGTTTTCATTTTAGTTTTCCATTTTGTTTTTGTATCACATTGTATCTTGTTTCTATCATTAAATCATCCTTAATATGTGCCACCTCTCTGGTTTCACCTTGGTCTCCTCTATTTTGGAGGCTACTGATTTCATTTGCAATCTTTCTTTGCTTACTTACATTAGCATATGTGAGTTATTTTGGCACCTCTGTAGGTAAGGCTACCAGCGTCTCCTGGCCATACACGTATGGTGGAGGATTGGCAGGTAACCAAAGGAGAAGCAAAATATTTTCCCCACCAGTTACCAACAGAATAGCGAACTGAGTTCTGTTGCCTGGGCTATGGGGGCAGCCCTCTAGGATCTTATGAGTCTCCATTAGTGACAAGGATGTGCTGTCCCCAAGCTGTAGAAGGGAAGCTGTTCATTCCAGGATTGGTGCTGCCCTTGAAGGCAGCCAAGGTAAGTGGGATGAGAGGCCTTCCCAGGGCTGTACACCCAGCAGATGGTGCGGTTCCATTGTCTGTGCTAAGTGCATCCATGGCTCAGGTGCCTGGCCCAACTCAGGTAGCCCTGGGAGAGGTAGTCTTTGCCCCAGAGCCCTTCAGAGGCGGCTCACACCTGCAGTTCCCTTTCCCATCAACCCCCTAGGGCTGAAAACATGGCTCACCCCTCTTAGCCCCTCAACTGCCCCTCTTCTCAAGAACCCTTCGCTTCCCAACCAAACCCTGCAGATTCCCTCCAGGCTCAGCAGTAGACCTCCCTTAAGCTGAAGGATGCATCCCTAAAGCAGAGAGTCTTCTCCGGGAATTGTATTTGAAATGAACTCCTAAGACACCATTAGTGCTAGAAAATCCTACTGGGAAGGAAAATGTTTTTCTTTTTTCTTTTTAAAGAAAAAGGAAGGCATCATCTCTTTCTGATTCAGAGAGAGAGAGAGATTGAGATGTATAGATTTATAAGGCGAAGCTAGGCAATTCCTTTCTTCTTGGATACCTGAAGAGAGAGGACTCAGAGGAGGCAGGAAAAGCAAAACTTCCTACCTCTGTGTTTTCTAAACTGAATGTGGCAGATGCCATTATTTGCCTCTTCAGTGGACATTGCCACCTCCTTATTCCCAGTTAGCCATACCGGGAGGAGGAGTTAGTATTAGTCTGAGCCAGTCATGGAAGCTCCATTCCCCTTTGCCAGAACTTGCTCTCCTGCCTTCCTTGTAGCTAAGGAGGGGTCATGATGAGTTCTGGCCAAAGACACTTTAAGATATGTGTTTTAGAGGACTCCTTTTCCTCCCTTGCATTCTTGGGATGATAGTGCGAGAAGTGGTGCCTGGAGCTTGGCAGTCACTTTGTGATAAGAAAATAAAAACAAAAACAGGGCAGTCATAAGAAGCCAACACATTTAAGAGGGTGGATTAACCTGTGTTGGAATGAATCAGGTCCTTGATAATAGAAGTGCATCTCTAGGCATGTGAAGTAATCATATAGGTACTTACGGCTTAGTCCACTTTATTTGAATATTCTGTTATTTGTAATTGAAAGCATTGTTCACTGATACACTGACATTTGGGTTAATGTGTTGGGATTATGCAAAGACAGAAAATAAATATTATTTTGTTTTAAAACTGAAACAAATATATTATAAAGTGGAATTCAACACTCATGTGAATTTTTAAAATAAAATTTCGTTAAGTCCTTGCAAGAATTCCAGAGCAATTCACACACAGGGAAAGCAGGAGTTAGAAGAGTTACATAATTGGCAGAAGATTTTCGTCTGCTGAGCCCAATTCTTAATGCAAAACTATGCCCTCTTCCAAAAGGCAATTTAATGCCACTCCTACCCGTCAAACTTATATTTTAACACAGTGCTCTGTGTCTTTTAACCAATGTACCTGTTGATGGTGACATATTTGAACATTTTACACCTTTTTAAAAATTACTTTCTACTTCTTTGAAATTGAATTGGCAAAATTAAACTAATCAGTTATCAACAGAATGGCATGGCTTATTTCTTCATTATCAACCAGTGGGGTGTTTATTAAATAGTCACATGCATACTTTCATTGTATTAGATTCTTAAAATATCAAATTAAACACAATGCTGATGGTCCTTGAGCCATAGGTTAAGTGAGAAAAAAAATCAAATGTGTTGTGGGGTATGTCACAGATAATTTGGACATCGTAGAGTCGTTCTCTTCATAAGACAGTGCATATCATCTCCAACTTTTTTTCTATATTGACAAAAAATAATTCCAATTTTCACACTGTCACGGTACAAATAGAAGTGTGACTTACGTCTCACAATTTGCATAGCTGATTTCATGTCCCTGTGACCATTCCATCATGTGCCTGACAGTTACAAAATTGTTTTTCTTTGGGACATCATTGGTATATGCTTACGCTTCAAGGAGTTTCCAGATTAAACCATGGGTGGGTTCATTATATGACACACAGGGAACCTGATCCCACGTATATGATAATCGGGTTTAGCAAATAAGTAAATCAGGCCTCACGGAGCCTCAGATCTGTAGCTGCATTCTCAGGGAGCTTGTGGATCTTCTGTGAGTGCCAAGGTACTCAGGTGCCCAGTTGTGAATGGTGAATAGACTCAGCACTCCTAAGGCCTGGGGTTAAGCAGCCCAGAATCCTGTTCTCCTGTGTGCAGTCCCAAATATACTTTTAACTAGAACACTATAAACCTGCAAGTGGTGCCTGATGAAAAGCTGAGTTTGGGATAGCTTAAAGGCCTTTACTTTCTAACACTGGGATAATGAAGGAAACTTGAATGGCTCTGGCTTAAGGCCAGTCCCTCTGCCTTAGTCACCTGCCTCACCATGAGTACCTTGGTACAGCACTAAGACCACCTCCACGCCCCCATCCCTCTTCTTAGTGGTGCTTCTATGCCTATAGCTCCTGATGGAAGACAGCCCTGGGCAGCCGTATTTTATATCATGTGACTTATCCCAGGCACAGCAGAGTGGAACAGGGGTAGGCGCTGACCCAAGGAAGCCAAGCTAAAGCTTGCCAAAGACGCAAGACATAGCCTGCCCCCCAAAAGATGAGCTGAGTCAACCAAGATCTCTATTTCAGCTGAGAGGAGAGAATGAAGTGTCATTGATGGAGGCAAAGCAGAAAGGATATTATGCGGTAGAGTAGGCCTAGACAAGATGCTGGGGAAACAAATTCTGACAAGGAAGCAGGAGCTGTGAGGCAGAGAAAAGGTATGGTGTCCAAGGTGAAAACTGGTCATTGAAAGGATAGAAGAGAAAGATGCCTGGGGAGAAATAGAGAAGGAGGGAGGGAGGGAGGGAGAGAGAAAGGCTAGTCCCTAAAACTGTCTAACGCTAACAGTTTTCTAATTCCTGTACATGATCCTGTGTATCTTCCCATTAAACCCTCATTTTCCTAAGAGTTGGTCTCTTCCCTGCAATCCAAGGGGTCTGAATCACACGACAGACAAATGAGGAGGGGAGGCTGGTAAGTCCAGATGCATCATGATGATGAATCCGGGTAAACACAAACCCCAGGACCTGTCTTCGTGTCCTTTCCTCTACCATCCAAGGCTCTCTGGCCCCCTCTTGCCCTAGAAGCTGCCAAACCCTAGAATCTCAGCCCTGGGAGGGTCTGGGATGCCAAATGTTTCACCCTATGAGGACATATTCAGAGGCAGAGACCTTGAAAGTCTCTCTCTGCAGTGTGTCTCAGAAGCCTGGAAATTGAAGTTGGCCTCCCTTGGCGTGACCTTGGCTGTGGTCTGAAAACTGTTATTACTAAGAACAAACTGTCCTGAGAAGGGGTACATCCCGTGACCTTAAATGAAGAGTCTAATTCAGAAAAGCAGTCTTTGGGTTTTCAGGTCTTTAAGGAGAAACTCAAAGTTTGCTTGGTTGGGAATCATCTTCTGAATTGCCTGTGACCTAATTCTATGAACAAAACCCTGGAGACCAGCCACTGTTTGTAGCTGAGGGAGGTATCTGTTCACTTAAATAGGGCCCGTCATGCTTGTAGCCAAATGCTTTGACAAGTGGGAAAGGACAAGTGAAATTATCTAAATGGCCCAGGCTATTTATCTATCTATTGTAAGTGCTATATTTCCTGGAAAGAAGCCGTGAGTTAAGAAAATAGTTTTAACTTGTTCTCTCAACTTCCTGGCTGCTTTGATACTCAAACCACATTTCAATATTTCTGGGTTTTGTCTGACAAAGTAGAAATGCATGGAGATAGACGTGGGGAGGGGAGGAAAGGAAAGGAGGTAGTGAAGACAAAACCATGAAACAGGAAGAATTTCAAGGGGTCAGAGGCTACAGTCTCTGTTTGCTGGCAGGGCTGCCTTGAAACCGAGGTAGATGTGCCTTTTGTTTCAAATTTGCAGTGAATATATATATATATATATATCTCCACTCATTTCTCCTCATCCATCTCAAGTCACCAAAAGCCACTTAAACCAAGAAGAGTTGATCTTACATGGTGTCTGTGTAATGGGGTACCAGGTATTCGCCCTTCTTTTGACTCTCTCATCCATTGTGGCCTAAAATTTTGTAGATTGAAAGTCATTTCTTTGGGTTACACATCTCCAAGCATCTTCTTTTGATCTTTATATAAACATATCAAATAACTTTTTCTCTAGAGAAGTGGAGAGTTACTGGTGAATTTGAGATTACTGGGCATCTTTGTGAGCTATGGAGAAAAACAAAACACAACTCTAATATTTCTGTAGTACCTTAAATCTGTGGTTGGCTAAATGCTTCATATATCATCTCATTTCATCTCCCCAACAACTCAAAAGATAGATAAGATAGATGTTCTTATTATTCCCAATTCTCAGATGAGAACATTGAGGCTTTGGGAGATTCTATGACTTTTTTGAAGTCTGTATATAAGAAGCGGAGTCTAGATATGACTCACGTCCTTGGGTTGAGTGCTTTTATTTTTTCTACTCTAGGCGGACTCTCCAGGGAACTGAAGATACAAACTGTTCTAGGTCAGCTTTTTAGCCAGTGACCAGCAGCCAGGAGGGTTTAGGGCAGTAGCAGGCAATGGGCCCTCCCATCCCCATGGACAGGCCAGCTCCACTCCTTGAGGATGGCCTCCAGCAGCCCATGGTGCCCCCAGGTGAGTGGCAGCTTGGCCACCCCTAGTGGGTAACGTGAGCTGTCTCTGTCCCCAAGACAGAAAGCTTTACAGGAAATTACCACTATTCTCTGCCTTTACAGGAAATTACCCTCTTCTCCTCCTTCTCATTTTCTACTCGAAGGTATATCACTTTGAAACAGAAATCTCACCCAAAGTGTATTGCTGATTTAGTCACCGTCTGTATTTGTTACCTATTGGTGCATAATAAATTAAACCCAAAACTTAGCAGTTTAAAGCAGTAAACGTTAATTATCTTCCTTTCTGTGGATCAGAAGTTTAGAGCAGCTCATCTTGGTTCTTCTGGCTCAGGGTCTCTTAGAGGCTTCAGCATCTGAGGTTTGCCTGGGGCTAGAGGATTCACTTCTGAGATGGTTCACTCACACAGCTGTTGGCAGGAGGCCCCACTGCCTCACCACATGCACCCTCCATGGGGCTGCTTGAGCATCCTCACAACATGGCCGCTGGCTCCCTCCAGAGCAGGGGACCCAGGAGAAAGCACAAGGAGATAGCCCCAAGGCCCTTCATGTCCTAGTCTTGGAAGTCACACCATCACTTCTGTCATGCTCCATTTGTTACGCCTGAGTTGCTGAGTACAGCTCACATTTAAGGGAGGGAATCAGGGTCTACTGCCCTGAGGAGGGAGTATCAAGGTATCTGTGGTCGTGTTTTACACCCACCGCACAGGCCCACTAGAGTACCGAGGAATCTTAATGGCATTCAAGAAATGCCTGAGTCTTAACAACACTCAGGCAATGGAAGCAGAAGGATGAGGATTTCTTTTAGCAATGCACCTAGTCAGGGGTGGGTTATAGGATTATTCTGATGGAGTGCTGAAAAAGATGCGGTCATTCTTCTAGTAAGCACACAGTCACAAATACAGCAGGCAGATAATTACAATACATTACATCCGGTGTGCTAACAACCATGACTAAGATTTATTGAGCACTTACTGTAACCCCACCATTATCAGAAGGGCTCTGTGTGTATTAAGTCACCTAACGCTCACAACAACCCCCTGAGGTCGGTACTGATTTGACCCCCATTGACTTATGAGCTCAGTTAGTAACTGGTGGAGCTGAGATGAAAGGTACGTGAGCCAAGGGAGCCCAGAGAGGAGGAGCCTCCTTTTGCCTGGGTGGTGGGTGGTAAGAGTCATAAAAGTCATCCTGAAAGAGGAAATATTTGAGTTGGGCTGTAAAGAGTAGGCGTTCTTTAAGAAGACAAGGTAAAAGAGATATAAGAATACAGTCTGGATAGTGAATTGTGAGCACTGAGTCTAGGGTGTAGAGAGCTGCTGGAATTTTCCCACAGTCCTCTCATATGTTCTGGTGGCTATGAGCAAACTTTTTGTAGAATTCACATCTGAGTTTTACACAGCTCACGCCCACGGTCTGGTTTTGGTCCATCCCCAAACAGAAACTCCTGCACCAAATAGATCCTTAAGGGGACAGTTGTGGGTGTGTAAGAAAGAGAAAAATGTCTGCGTCTTACCTGTGTCTAGTTAGCATGTTGCTCAGAGCAGGCAGGGAATGAGGTTGCCCTCTTAAGTTCATTTCCTACGTGGTCTAGTTTGCTCTTCTTTGATCCATGCCACAGACAGTGACCACGGCCAGCTCTGACTTGACCAGCCATCCCACTGGTATGTCTGGCTGGTCACACTCAGTGGTTAAACCTCATGCACTTTATTAGGGGTGAATGCGGAGCACATCTTAACACACATCTTAATGACAGGAACCATCCTTCTGCGTGAAGGAAACTCATGATGTAGCACATTATTGCCACAGCAAACTACTGTCTGGCCCAACTAAGTAAGGCTGTGGTGGTTAGTTGAATATTTTGGTTAACAAAGGATTACTACAGAAATCATCCATACATTACCAGTTTTCAAAGAATTAGAATCCAGCAAGGCACCACTTTTTTCTAAAATAAGTCTGTGCATGATTTAATATTTCTGTGAAGACTCAAAGGCACTACAGATGTTGTGGGTTCTTAAAGTCCACATTATGAGGGTAAGGTTAGGTAGATGATGTTGGGAAGGAAAAAGAGGGCAAAGAATATTTTCCTGTGGAAGCCACCAAGCTTGCTCTGGCCTTTGAGTGTGGAGGTCAACTTAGGAAATCTTGCATCTTCCAGGTTGTTCCTGGAATGAGCAGACCTTCAAAGAGGAACGCAGGGCCACGCTAGAGGAAAGATGCCACCGCAGATAGAGTCTTGGAGCTTCCTGACCCATAATTAGAAAGACGTCTGTGGAAAACTTCCCTGCTAATCAAAGCCAGCTTTGAAGGTGGGTGAGAGTGCAATTTCTAGAGGTGCTGCTTCCTAAGAGCACTAGAGCATCGCTGGGGCGCTAGATCTTGCTGGAAATATAACAAGATGGAGAAAGTTGTATTTATCAGAAGTATTTGTGCAGTTGAAATATTTAAAAGAAATATTGTTTGAAGGGGTTGAGGTTTCATAATAGTCGCGTGATAATGTCTTCAAAAGAGGGCCGGTTTGGTTTGCTGTCGAGCTTTTCTTTATCTGAGTGGGGTCTGAAAATTTGGGACCGAACAGAATTGTTCCAAGAACAGAGGAGGTGCCTGAGGCTGTTGTCAGTTATCCTCTGCCTCTCCTCCCACCCCTCCACATAATATTGAACAGATATTTAAAGAAATTATTTTGGAGGAACACTGAATTATGAGGCTTCCCAGCGAGGTTGTCATGTCTCTGTCTGGCTTTGCTCCTAATGCATTGATTGTCTAAAGCTCACTGGGTTACTTCTCCCATGACCCCAAACACCCCACTTTCTGCTGTTTCACTGTTGATTATGCTTTCATCAGAAAGTGGGGATGATTTAAAAAAATAAGAAAAGGGATCAAAAGCAGTCAAGTATTCTACTTTTTAAAAGCTCTAACTTTTTTAAGAAGGGGGAAAATGAATGGAAGAGGTTGCAACTGGTGTTTAAAATGAGCTTTGAAAATGCCTGTATCTGGTTTTAAAATAAATCTGTACTAAAAAGGATCTTAAAAATGATCTAAGAGCCTTTGCAGATGAGGAGACTGCTGTCCAAAGTGACTTGCTGCAGGTTACAGTGCCATTACAACGTATATTGGGTTGGCCAAAAAGATGTTATAGAAAAACCCGAATGAAATTTTTGGCCAACCCAATAATTAAGAGATCATCAATGATATCCAGGAAAAGGATCCCCAAGATAGAAAGAGTCTGAAGGATGTGTCCATCTGGTCATCACCTTTGTTTGTGTTCTTTCTCTTCTTTGACCTGGTAAGAAATAGGGAAGAGGAATTACTCATGATTACTTGTGATTACCCAGGATTACTCTTGAGAATAACACAACCAGCCTGGATTATACACCTTTGTCTGACAAACATTTATATAGCAGTTATTACATGAAAGGCACTGTTCCAGGCAGATTCTGAATATGGACCCATTTCATGATGGTAGCAGCCCCCTGGGGCAGGTACTATTGGTATCTCCATTTTGCAACTGGGGAAACTGAAACACGCAGCTTAGCAACATGACAGAGCTGGGGTGCACCCAGACTGTCTGGCTCAGACTCTGTGCTGGTAACCACTAAATCAGCCTGACTACAGAGCTCTGCCCCTAGTTTTTCCAGAAGCCTTTATTGTAATCCCCTGTGATCCACCTAAAGTAATGAAAACGGGGTGAAATGGTGCTGGTGAGAGCATAGAGCCTTCACTGGCTGGGAAGGGGTCCCTGAAGGGTCCGCAGGATAGAACAATAGAGCAACACAAGACACCCAGATGAGATTTTTTCCCACAGAAATGTCAGGTTTTTTGGGGATCAGAGGGAGGAATGTGGGTGAGGGCGAGGCTGAGGATGTTAAGACGCAGTCCATATGGGATTACATGAAGACATGTGTATATATGTTTTTGGAAGTCTGCACACAGGGTTCTGGTTGTGTGTGAAAGTGTTTACGCATTCATGTTTTTATACCCACTGTGTGCATGTGTACGTGTGTGTGTGTGTGTGTGTGTGTATGCACCCGTGGGCTTGCTAATGCCCACGGAAGGTGCTAGAATAAACTCCTAAAGGGACTTGGTTTCTGCCTGCTTAGTTAGTTCGTATCCACATCTGGGTTCATTCTGCCTCAGGAGTGCCTGGTTCTCCCTGTCATGACTCTGATCACCCTTCTCCTTGAGCCAAAGGAAAGTGAAGCTGAGAGGAGAAGTAAAGAGAGAATTTTTAAATTAAAACTTTTTTTTTTCCTGAAAGGGCCATTATTTGCTCAGAAGTCCATAGCATGAGCAGTACAGTTGGCTATTTTTGCACCCCTTTAAAGAAGCTGAGGCCCAGTTGCAGAGGACCACAGAGTCCGTGCTGGCCCCTCAAACCCACAGCCCATCCTGTGGGCAGCCAGGACTTTACCCCCTTGGCTCATGGGGACCAACCATCTGGCCAGGAACTAGGAACTTCAAAGAGCCCTCCAGGTCCTATTTCCCCAAACCCTTAAAACGTGAAGATCCCGTTCCAGACCAGCCCTGCTGTCCCCAGAAACACTATGTGTACGAGGCTTTTCAAGTTGCTGCTGCCTACAAGCAGACAAGCAGACAGGGGAAAGGAAACAGAGAACGCTGTTGCTGCTGCCTTTTAGCACACACTGCGGGCATTTGTCTGTCTGCAGAAGTGTCAGTCCAGGCTTCTCTCCCTGGAAGGGGCGACCAGATCTCTAGGCAGCTGGGATGATAAGCATGACCAGCAGAGGGCGCCACCGCGCTGACTCTCATCTCACTGCGCGGTACAGGCGAATGGCGGGGAGGGATGCTCGGGAAGGCCAAAGATGGATCGGTTCAATACCGTACCCCCTCCTCTGTCTCCCTCCCCCTCCCGTCTCTTCTCTTCTCGCTGCCCTCTCCTGTGTTTCCTCCTTCCCTCTCCTCTCTCAGTCTTTCTTTCTTCCCACCTCTAGCCCCCGCCTCCTCCCCAAGTTGAGCAGTTCACCCCAGGGAACCTCAAGTCTAGTAACTGAGTGTTAATTATGTCTGAGTGGATTCTAGAGAAAAAGAAAACCATATACTGTATCAGCAGAGAAATGGTTTCACTATGAGGAAGCTAATGATGCTTTTATCAGGAACAATATAAAGATTGCTTTTTTACTAGTGTGTATCCCATAGGGTCCAGGGCTATGAGATATTTCTGTATCTGGCTTTAGGTTCCTCTGAGCTTCTACATAATCAAATCAATACAGCCATGATTCACCCTCTGGCAACAACTGCTCCCTGCAAGTTTGCTGTTGTTTCTTCAGCGGCTGAAGAGAAAATAAATAAATATATGGAAAGGAACTTATTATGAATCTGTAAACATTGATTTGTTCGGTCTTTGGGCTTCCTTTTTAATTGCTCCGTCTACACAAGCACACATACTCACACAAAGCGAGGCTGTGAGTTCATGGTCAGAAAACAAGGTGGAGAGTGGTGCCCAAGGGTCTACTGCTGTCTGTTTTTCAGAGTCAGAGATGTCTTGCTTGCTGGTCTACCAGCATCCTTTTCATACATTTTCTTTTCATACATCTTCTTTCCCATCCCCGTGAATTCCCTACATTCCGGGCGTGATTTTGGTTCTTGCCTTTCACTTTGAGTCATATTGTTTTTATCAGGAATTTCCCTCCCCTCTGCCTGGCAGAAATGATCCCCCTCGGACCTCTATCTGGTCCCAGGGCCATCAGAAGGAGAGAGAGCCCACGGCAACCTGAAAACAGACTCACCGTTTCCTTAGGAAACACACCTTCCCATCTCGTGTCTCTGAGTCTCAGCCCAACCTTTACAGTTCACAGAAGCCCAGCTCAGGAAAAGTTTGACAACCTTCACGGGGCGTGTGACATGCCCGCCTTTGCTTCCCCTCCCTTTCTCTAAGTAAATAAACGCAGCCGTCTTTCTTTCACACTAAAGCATGGGGGAGGGTCCTAGCCCTCTGTCATCCACTCTTCATAGATAAATCGGGATGACAGGGGCCTCTAAATACGGCTTTTTCAATGTCACTTGCTGCTTTGGATCCACAGGAAGTCAACTGAGAAAACTGGTGTGTTCAGCTGGGTTTGGAGAATAAAGGTGGAGCCTCACAGGCCTCTGGTCCCAGGGACAGGCGAGGATTGTTTAGTCATTTCTGTTCTGGTCCTGAGCCTTCAACGCCTTGTTCATGATGCGCTTCCTTCTTCCCGTCCCTCTGAAGAAGAAAAAACATTAGAAGTAGTAACAGAGACAAGGCAGGAGAGAAGACCCACTTATGTGATCAGGTGTGCCGAGCCCTGGGGCTGATGGTGGCCACAAAAATAAAATGGTTCCCTAATTACGAGGGAGTCTGATCACTGAAGCCATGTTTCCGTGACAGGGATGCCATACTCCTCTGAGAGGACAGGGAGAGCAAGGTTCTTCAAAACTCTTCCTTCTTTGAGTAAATATTTGCCACTGAAGTGCTATCAGTGGTGCTGTACTCCAGGACTTCCAGGCCTCCAGGCAGAGGTGGTCTAGCCTGTAGTCAGGGAAGGGAGGGGATATTCAAACAGTACTGGGTGTGGTGATGCTGGCAGCACAGCACGTTAGCCTGTGAGAGTCCCAGTGGCTGCCATTTATTGAACATCTCACTAGGTACCAAAGACTTGCTTTCTGTGCGTTATTGCGTTAAATTAATTCTAATCCTCTGGACAGTGTGGCAAAGAAAGTCATTTTTCCCATTTTATGAAAAAGGAAATTGAGACTCAACAAGTTAAATATTTGCCCAAGGTTGCACGGGCTCCGGACGCGCAGGCCCAGCAGCCATGGCTCACAGGCCCAGCCGCTCCGTGGCATGTGGGGTCCTCCCAGACCGGGGCACGAACCCTTGTCCCCTGCATTGGCAGGCAGACTCTCAACCACTGCGCCACCAGGGAAGCCCTTACATGCTTCTTTTTAACCAATATTAAAAATTATACTGCTACCACATTAAATCCCCTATTTCATGAATATTATTCTTAGAGAAGGGCTATTTTTTGGTTAAAAAGAAAGGGAAGCAATGTAAAGCAATTAAGTAAACTATATTGAGATGGTGGAGAGTGCAGACCCGGCAAACATCACAAAGGAGGCCAACCTAATGACTGGAGGTTGGCGACCACTGCTGTCAGCCACACGGCCTCACAGAGCAGGAGAGCAGGGAGATTGTTACTAGCTGCCTCGAATTTTGTGTTGAGAAGGATTCTGAGGCCTCATGTGTTATCTATTAGTGATGCCTGCCTTGGGGCACCAGGCAGGCTTGGGGGAAACTAAGAGTGACTTGTGAGGTCTCTTTGATCAAGCCAACCTGCTCCTTTCCCAAAGGAAGATGAAGCCCAGAGAAGTTAACTGAACCATTCAAATGTTTTAAGTCCGTGATTCTACCACGAGCAGCTTTTTTCTAACAGGTCCAGACATTTGCTCATCAATATCTTTCGTCTTTGGGGAAGGGACGGGGGTCATGATATATGCATAATTTCTCCCAGTTAAGTTATTTCCAGTGGACAGACAGGACTGGAATCGAATCCTGCCCTATTCCACATGTGATTAGAAGAAGTGACCTTTTATTTTTTTTTTAACATCTTTACTGGAGTATAGTTGCTTCACAATGGTGTGTTAGTTTCTGCTGTATAACAAAGTGAATCAGCTATACATATACACATATTCCCATATCCCCTCCCTTGCATCCCCCTCCCATAGGAAGTGACCTTTGAAGTTTACTCCTCCACAGAGTTGAGATCACCATCCTTACGGTGCTGTCGCAAGGGTTGGATGAGATAAACTACGTAAAGCGTCAATTATGATAAGCAGAGTAAAAGTTCAAGAAACAGTACCTAGTATTCAATTATTCCCTTATCCAGACAATGGATAATTGTTCAGTGCCTACTGTGTGCATTGATCTTTAACCAGTAGGTTTGCACAACAGTGAAAAGAACAAGGCAATTCATTTTTCGGTGCACACTTCGAAGGCTCAGCTAACACTTCCCCAGGCCTTTATGGACATCATCTCTTTGGCACCCAGCCCTCCATCCTCACCAACACACGAATGCACAGATCCGGACCACATGCTCTCACACCAGGAGAATCAGAAAATACACTAAGAAAAATCCAATAATACTGACTTGAGGTTTTTAAACTCCTTGGGGGTAGATAGATACAAGGCAGTAAACCAGCATAGGGAAAGAAAAACAGTTAAAAAAAAAAAAGCTAATAAAAAAATCCCATAGGAAGGAAATGGAAACCCCCCACCCCCCAAATGGAGCTAAATTGTGTGGTTGCTGGAGCTCCTTTCCTGGAAAGGGGGCCAGAAGCTGGGAGCATGCAGCACTTACACTGGAGTTGTTTTCTAAACAGATTTTTTTTTTTTAGCGTTTATTTTTCACATATTTTAACCTTTCTCAGAACGCCCTGGCCGAAAGCAGTAAAAATGCTATACTGTTAAACTTAAATTAGGGACCTGTGTTGGTTGAGGCATCCAGCTGGGTTTTTTTCTGGCAATGGGAGAAGGGCCCAGGGGGGAAGGCACACGGCAGCCTGTCACCCTCAGGTGCTCACTGGGTGCAGAGGTGCGCTCGGCTCGGCGGCCCCGGGTGTATGGCAGTGAAAGCAGGGGCTGGGGGAAGCGTAAGGGAAACTTAAGAAAATAATGAAGGGACATGTGTATGTTGAGAAGTTTAAAAAAAAGGAAAAGAGTTAAATCGGCCTGTTGTCAGAACCAGCAAGAGAGGGTATGACTACAGTTTCATTCTGGATTCCTAGTTACAAGAAGTGTGTGTGGGGATGGGAGTTAGGACTTGGCAGGAGGTGCCTAGAGGTAGCATATTAAAGGGGTGGAGAGTGGCCCAAGTTTTATTCAAAACAGTAGGTTTTAGCTAAAGCCAAGTTGGGCAAAAGAGACATGTTCACAAGTCATCACCAGTTGTGTCCAAAGAAAAGTCACTTTCCATCTTATGATTTTCCACGGTCCTTGGGGACCACATGGAAAGCTTTAGGACGTTTTTCTTCAGGAAAGCACACCCTGGGTGAAGTATAAGTCTTGGGTGACACATTGGGTCACCTTAGCGTCATAAGAGTTCAGCACAGCCCGACTTGGTCAGAAGGTACCTGAAGATGTACTTTGAAGAAAGTTCTATAATCAGGGATGAGTGGGTTTATTGATCTTATTGGAACATGGGCACTTCAGCTTCTTTCCAGGGAATCAGCCGGGACGTGTCAGCAAAGAGTCCCTTTGGACACATCGACCCAAACTGAAAAATGTGCTTAAAACATTTCATGTCTCCTGGTGCTGGTGCTACTGGCTGAATCGTCTGATGTGCTACGCGGGAAGAAAGCCGGGGTGGGAGTGGTGGGGGGAGGCTGGCATCGCCTCTCTCTGCAGACTGCTCTAGCACCGGCGCCTCACAGCAGGCCTCGGGGCAGTTCAGGGACCCACTAAGCCTCGGCACAAACATCCTTGCAGTCGGGAAGGGCCTTCAGCTCACAGGTGTTCTGCAGGAGGGTAGACCGTGCGAAGTGTCTGCTGGTGCCACCAGGCCTTGTAGTTGGGATCGGCACTCGGGCTGCTAGGACGTGACCAAAGGAAACAAATATTTGACCAGACAGCTGAGAACATCTGTTTGGTTTTGCTTGTGCGGATGCAGCCTGCTTGGCCTGAGGTGTCTGCTTCTGGCTGAGATGCAAAATGGACACCCGTTTGCGAACATGGGCAGTGCCAAGTATGGGCAAAGTCAACATAGGTGACTGCATTTTCCCCTGTTTAAATCCCTCAGTAAGATAAGTTTCTTCCTGGTTTATTCCAAATGTAAACATTCGGTGTTTGAAGGGAGAAGACACAAACGGACCTGGGTGTCTTGGGCACCAGCTGTTCTCTAGGCTTGGAATGACTTTTTTCTCTCCTTTTCCCAACTGGGGAATGCTAATGGGCTTCAAGTCACTGCTGCTTGGACTGCCCCACAAACCCCCCTTCTTCCCTGGCCAGGACAGGAAAGGTGATGCTGAGGGAGAGGGTGTGTAAAGGAGCTGTCCTGGGAGGAAGCACTGAAAAAAAAGAAAAAGGAAAAAAAGAGAAGGAGCGGTGACATCCTGGTCATGCTTCCATGGGCTTTTTAAGAACGCCCAGGCTGCCAGCCAGTGGTGGCTGCCGCGGACCGGTGGCAGAATGATGCCTGGTTTATTCTTAGTAAAGTGCTCGGGGAGCGTGAGCCCGGGGGCTCAGGAATGGAAGAGCAACCACCAAACAAAACAGAACGAGGGGGCCTCCCTGGTGGCGCAGTGGTTAAGAGTCCGCCTGCCGATGCAGGGGACACGGGTTTGTGCCCTGGCCCGGGAGGATCCCACATGCCGCGGAGCGGCTGGGCCCGTGAGCCATGGCCGCTGAGCCTGTGCGTCCGGAGCCTGTGCTCCGCAGCTGGAGAGGCCACAACGGGGAGAGGCCCGCGTACGGCAAAAAAAAAAAACAAAAACAGAACGAGGCTCGCTCTGCCTGCCTTCCGGAGCCATTCAGAGCTGGGGAGGGAAGTAGGTGGAGGCGAAGACCCAGACATTGTTGCATTTTGAGTGCCCCCGGCCCCCGCCTCCTACCCCCCAAATCATGATTGTTTTATGTGGTTCTTTTTCCCTTTGGTGAGGAAAATGGGATGTGGTGTCAATTACTGGGAAAAATATACAAAGTCCTAATGGCTAATCTATTCTTCTAAGTATGAGGAGGGCTACTACACCTAAGAGAGTTGATCTAATTGTGTAATAAAACTCGAATCATTTCAGGCGGGATCGGACCTGCCGGGTCTGTTCAAGAAAGCTGCCCGGGGCAGGAGAGTGGTGAGCTGACCCTGGAAATTGCTTGTGGGTAAAATCCGACGGGGGACTGAAGGGAGTCGGGAATATGGCAGCAGGGAGCAATGAGGGAGGGTAAAGATGGTGGACCGTAAACAGCATCTTCTTGTTTTATGTGTCTCCATGGTGGCAGTTGTTTTCTCAGCTCGAGTGTCTATGTCAAGAGTCTAACCTTGGAGCAGAATCCACATGCTGCCCCACGATGTTCTCTCCTTCTTTCCCCCTTCCCGGCTCTGGCTCTCATCTTTTGTAGATTGTTGTTTAGAAAACTCACTGTGCCGGGCCTTTTCACATAATTTACTTGTTTAATGTAATCCTCCTGACACTTCTCGTTGGAAAATCCAATTATCATTTTACTGATGAAAAAAGCCAAGGAAGACAAAGTTGTGCAAAGTTACATTGCTAAAAAGTGATAGTGCTGGGGCTCAAACTTGGACTTTCTAGCTCATTTCTAGACTTTGCCATGTCCCTGTTTTGGGGCAGCGCACTCTCTTTGCAAAGCCCACTAAGTGATTTGGGTGTCAGGGCACAGCGGGGAGTTTGGGAAGGGGACGTGTACACGGGAAGCTAGTGACAACACAGATCCTAAAATTAGCTTTTCTCCTTTCGACTCTCTCTGATCCGATCTAAAAACATGAAAAGGCTTGCAATTCCCTTGCATGTAAGTCCAGTGACAGCTTCTACCACCACCACAAAAGGCAAAGCCTCTGTTTATTTAAGCATTGGGATTTTTTTTTTTTAAAGAAAAATACATCTGGGAGTAGAAGTCACTGGGTTATAAATGAGCTCTCACACCACCAAAGAAAAAAAATAATAATTACAATAAAAATAATGGCACCATATTCTCTGATAAACCAGTGCCAGAAAAGCTCTTGGGGATCAAGTTTTGTCAGTCCCCAGCTTTTACCAATTTAAATTCTTGGCAGAATATTAAAAAAAAAAGTATAAGGTATTTGAAACTCCAGTCCCTCAGGTACTAAATCTAGTGTTTCCTGGCACTAGATGAATGTTACTGAAGTGAAAACCTAGCACCACAGGACCATATCTCCATGGCTGTTCATATTTATACTTAACAGACAAATATGTCATTCTTTCGGGATCTCTTTACAGGGCCAATTTTTTTTTTCTCATATGTTACCCACCCTTTTCTGATAAAAATGAAGGCAGACCAAAGCCAGGACACAGACTTTGAGTTGTGAGATGCTCTTTTAGTATCAGAAACCATGTTTCCCCAAAGCTGCCTAATTTCCTAAGCCACAGATCAAATTAAGGAATAGGACAGGTGGGACTCCATGGAGATGGTGAAGGGGAGCAGGTTGGATGTAGCCTGGTGGCATTTACTCCTTGGTCACTTCACTTGTCCTTTTTATTTATAGTGTGACTGTGATCCACAGGGAGAGTTGGAACTCTGTGGTCCCTCAGATGTTTTTGCCAGAAATTTGGCTTGGCAAAAGATGTGCAACTCTCTCTGCACAATTAGCAAAAGGATCCTTTTTTAGTATCAATGTCTACTCCACTCCATTCATGAACTAGGGGTCATCTTTTCTATCCTGGACTCCTCTACTCCATTCATGAACTAGGGGTCATCTTTCCTATCCTGGACTCCTGCAATTTGACCCCATCACAGAGTCCTCTAGTTACCTTTTAGAATTTGTTTTCTACTCTACTGCTACTAATCAAGTTTCTTCTCTCTCCTCTCCCCTAACTCCAGCTAATGAAAGTTTAGTCTAGAAATAGCTGGAAATATCTCAAATGACTCACCTCCCCAAGTCCGTAGACTACATTTTAACCATCATCATATAAAAAGGGAAGAGGACATGTTTTTATTGAACACCTACTATGTTTGAGGCATTTAGTCCTTACTCAAGTTTAAACTTGTATGACAAATCTTATAAACCTCATGAATAAAGGAAGGGTATTAATATTTTAAGTACCCTGAAACCCTGAGAAGCCCTGCATAAAATATTGCAATGTGCCACTTCCGTTACTTTGTCTAATCTAGAGGTTCATATTTTTGCAAGTGAAAAATACGGCCTTTAACGTTCAGAAAAACAAGTTTTTAGTCAAAGTGTTAAGATATGTCAAGTCTCTGTACTTTGTAAAATATTTATATCCTAACCTGAGGGACACAGGGATGTCTCTGCAGGAACGGAAGATAACTGGCGTGAGGATTTTCAGCGAGCGGTTGCCACAGGAACTTTCCACGTGTGCCGTGGGTACCACTTAAGCTTTAGCCCACACGGCAGGCTTGCCTTGACCCGGGCTGGTGAGATGCTACTCAACTGTCTAAAGCAGCTGAGAACCACAGCATCAACTGGTAATGGCAATGAGGTCGACTTTTTCTTTTCATTCTCCTGCTCCCAAAGTAAGGCAGCTGCCCACGGCAGCCCCCTGCTCTCCGCCCTTTCTTTCTATTCTCCCTTTGGAGTTGCTCATCAACTCTAAATTCAGTCATGATTTCTCTCCTAATCTCTATGCCCCATGCTGACTTCTCCTTAGGGCATCCGTCCTGTGTGCCCAGCTGTCTGTGGGACGTTTAAACCTGGTGGCCACACCTCCAACTCAGCATGGCCCCAGATGAACTCTTTCTCTCCCAGTGTTCCCTGCTTTAGCCCATTTTCCCAGTTACCCATATCTGAAGTACTAGACCATTCTGACTCTCCAGGCTTTAGTCTTTTTAAGTATAGACAGTAGCCATGTGCTTTGCCTTTTTTGGCTTCATCGTCTCATTGAGTCTTTATCACAATTCTATGAAGTAGATATTATTGTTATTTTCACTTTATGAATGAGGACTAACACTCAGAGGTGGGAAGTGATTGGCCCAAGGTTACACTACTGAGTGAAACTACAAGTAGTGAGTTTCCATTCAGATCTCGGTCTGTCTTTCTCCAGAGCCCACACATAACACTCTGTATTATATGGCGGTCAGGTAGAGTCTGACCAGAATTCCTAGGAAATGCCTCTTGAAGTCATCAGTCCTGGTCTAGTCCCAGTCTACCTAGCTTCTCACCCTCTTTCTCCTACACTGATTTCCTAAAACCATGATTTCCCTGGATTCAGGCTTTTCATCAGAAACGTTATTGAGTGCTCACCTCATGAAGATATGTGTTTACTGTTTTGAGCAAGAACCAACCTCTAGTGGTTCCCCATGAGAGCAGCCTTACCCAAGATGTGCTCTGGGACATTCCACATATATCTCCTCATTGGAGGGGCAAGAGTCTGCTCTGGTCCGGGACGGGGGCAAGACAGCTGTCAGTCTAATAAAAAAGGTAGACATTAAATAAAAGTTACAGAGGTGATGAATGTTTTGAGGAAAAGCACAGAATGCTTATGGGAACCCCTAAAAAGTGAACTAATCTCATCTAGTCTGCTGGTCAGGGAGGCTCCTTTTAGGAGAATCCATAGGGTGTTTATAGGTGTACATAGGGTTAAGGGAAACTAAATACATTTCTTTATTCCAGGTCTTCTCAAAGCCTGACAAGGTGCTAAGTGTAGCCGGTGGTCAGCTTCAAGATGACCAGGCCTGCCTTGTCCACCTGTATCTCAGGGCTGGACAGGACCTGGAACAGAGTAGCCTCTCAATAAACGTTTGTTCAAAGAACACATGAATGAACAACGAAATGCTTTTGGATGAAATTAATGTAGAGATCATGCCATTTACAATATTTATTAAAATTTTCATCATGCCTACACTTTTGCATCTCCTGAAAGGTAAATTCCATCAAAACCGTATTTCCTTTAGGCTCTTTACTCCAGGTTAAGAGTTTCAAGGGATCAAGGATGGAAGTCAGGTAGACCTGGATTTGAATCTTCCTCCATTTATTAGCTGTGTGAACTTGGGAGACTTACCTAACCTCTCTGTTCCAGTTTCGTTATCTGTAAAATGAGAATTATAATCCTGACCTTCCAGGGTGACTGGGAGGAATAAGTACAATAATGCATGTAAAATCCTTGGCACAGAGCCTGGCACAGAGTAATCCAATAAATGGTAGATGTCACTGTCGCTGCTGCAGTTGCGATGGGTGGCTTGTCTCCAGCCTCAAAGGGCTGGCAGTCTAGAGGGGAGACACAGAGCACCTACTCACACGCATCATCAGATGGGCCCTCACTCGCCTCGTGCTCAAGTGTGACCAACCCACCAACCTGAACTTTATTCGGACCCTTCTAGGGTCGTGTTCACTGTCTACCATGGAAAAGAACTGACCTTACTCCATTCGCCATGCACCTTTTAGACCCCAGTTGGAATTCTACCTCCCCAGTTGCAAAGCAGTTGCAAAGCCAAGTGATCCTAGTAAAGCCACTTTACCTGTTCTCCTTTCTGGTTTCTGTTTCCGTGGCGCCAGCAATGCACATCTTATTGGGAGGTGGTGAAGATCCACTCAAAGAAGGTAGCATTCATGAACAGGCCTTCTGCAGAGTAGGTGCATAATAGCGGTTAGCTGCCTGCCCTTCTTAACACTCCTTCTCCCCCCCGCACCCCCCCTTCCCCTATGGGCAGGAAGCAGTCCTGCAGAGAGGCCCCAGTCCTCCTCCTGGGGCTGGGATTTCACTCTCGCCCTGTACAAAATTGCCATGCACTATGCAAACGTCCTTATGAGTTTCTGAATCCCATGAGAGGTAAAAGGACTCTTCTTATGAGCACTTGCTTAGCTTTCTGGACCATCAGCATAGGGGCCAAAAGCAGACCCCTCCTCCCCCAAGTCCTGACTTCCTGTCTTCTCCTGTTAAGTCTGTGTGGTGGTCCCAGCTCCTAAAGCCTGCAGTCAGAAGGGACCAGCACGGCCTGTTCTCCCTGCCCGCCACCAGGCTCCTTTCTGGCTCTCAGAGCCAACAGTGCGCCTCTCTAAAGATCCAGAAAACCCTACTGGAAACAGCCCCACTGGTGCCTGTTCTCCAGGCTTTCTGAATCCACACTCTTGTTTCTCTGCGCCCAGCCAGCCTGCGCAAGTTCTCCTCACCCGCTGAGAAGGGAGAGGAGAGAAGTGTTGTCTTCCTTCCCCAGCCTCTTGCTTCTGATTTCTTCGGTGGCCCCTCCGCATTTCTTACTGTACATCCTTGGGACTCTCAAGGTCCTGAAGAAGCAGCTGGGAAGAGCTTTAGGAGGGTACAGACACTAACTGTAATGTGACAACATTCGGTTCTCTTAGAAGTGTGCATGGCAGTGCCTCTGGAGGAGGGGTGTGATGTTGTGGAAGCAGTAGGGTGACAGCTTGAGAACAGAAGCAAGAAACTGAAGAATGTCTTCCGTGGGCGGAGGCTGCACGGGGGCAGTGGGGAGAGGAAAACCAGAGGTGGCACTGAGGAGGGACAACAGAGACCAGAAATATGGATGGAGATTTTCACTGTCTGCCGGAGAGTCCCTGTGGACCCTTACCAAATTTTCAGTAAGATCTGCACTGCTCACCAAAGCACTGTGCCAATGGATTCTTTCCTGGGAACTCCCATAGGAGCTGAATTCTGCACAGGGTTGGTGCAGGACAACAGTAGAGCTTAAGCAGAGGCAGGAGCTGGAGGATACCTGGCTTCCAAGGTGTCCACAGCTACAACAATGAGGACAGGAGTCAGAGCCATGGCGGTTTCCTTACAGCCTGCTCATTAAGAAATTCAACACGCTCTGAGAACTACCCACCTTCCTGGCAGTCATGAAAAACTTTACGATGCCTGTTCTCATGGAGCAGGTGATCTAATGGAGAAAACAAATAAGCAGACACCCAGCTTGAATCCACACACAATGACCTCAAACCAGTCATGGCGGGGCTATTAACTTCTGACCAGGGAAGTCAGAGAAGGCTTCAGGAGCTTAAGAAATGACGTAGGTGGAGATGATGAAGGCTTTACACATGGGGGGTGCAAAGGAGCATGTTGGTGTTGCGGCGCGGTTGAGTACTATCACAAGACTCATATCGAGAATGGGGGCCTCCACCAGGGGGCGTCTTGAAAACACTCCCTGGACCTGGGATGTTATTACCCAGACATACGCTGAAGGTATTTGACGACACAGGTGACATAATCCAACAGAAGCGGACAGCCAGTGTAGGATAGATTGGAGGAGGAGTAGAAGAGGAGCTCAGAGACCAGCTAAGAAGTGACTGTAGCCATCCAGGTGAGAGGATCAAGGCCTGAATGAGGGGTCCTAGCAGGGCCCCCTTCTCAGCTGGACATGCTGGGTTTAATTGTCCCCTTGGATGTGCCTGTGGAAGAATTCTCGCCACTGAATAGTCAATCCTAAGAGCCCAGCTTGGGTATCCAAAGACCAAATCTGGCTTTGGTTGTTCCCCTCACCCCTGCTTTCTCCATTCCCAACGCATCCGTCAAGGAAACGAATCAAAGCAAGTCCAGTAAAGCAGATAATTGGCAGGTTGGAGATGATGCTGGGAGAGGGCGTGGTCGGCCTGCCAGTGTGGGAACCGGGTGCTGGGGGCGGAGGACTCATGTGAATCCACGTGTGAGATCCAACTGCATATTGATCCAGCCCATTTGCACGTGAACCTCATCATCATCTCCTGCTTAAGCCCTCGCTTCCCCGGTAATTGACTCTCGCATATTGATTAAGATGTTGAAGTGTCCCAGGATTTCTCGGTGGTGATGCCGTCTCGCCTCCCGGCAGGCAGGGCTGGCAAAGCTCTCACAGTATGCCTGTCACCGCGTGCTCCTTAATGGATAAAGCTGTCATCTGAGAGCTGGAATGTCTTACAGGCACAAAGACGAAATTAACTGTTCAATAATGTATGGGACATGGAAAAAACTTTACCCAACAACTTGAATTGATTGCTCTAAGTGTTTTGACTGCACTTGCCTGCTTTGCATAAAGTCAGCGACTTTGGCTAGCGTGATTTTCATGCACAGCCACTTCTCGGCCTCTTTCAGAAGAAGAATTGAGAGACTTCTGCTGCTGCCAGGAATGGGCTGTCTGGAGCGGAGCGGGTGGGCGGGGTGGGAAGCAGGTGGGCACAGCCGACACTCACCCCTTGGGACTCTTGAGTGATCCCAGGTCTTTAAAGCGATGGGTTCTGGCAGTTCTGCGGAACCTCGCTGGAACTGGTCATCACGCGTGAGGTGGCTGAATCGCTGGGTATGGAATTCCTGGAGTTCGGTGACCTCACTTGGCCCGTGGCTCACGTCCTGGACTCCAGCGTAAGGCTGAGGCCTCCTGCAGAGAGAGGATGTGTGTCGGACCCGTGGGTGGGGAGAGGGCAGCTGGGTCACACTTCTAACACTAGTTTGATAAACAATTTCCGTATCACTTAAATTGGACTTTGCTTATGGTTTGGGATTCAGTTAAACACAGGCTCTCGAACTACGCTGCAGGTACGAGAACCCACCATGAGTTTCTCCCCAGTCTGCTCCCTTTCTAACCTGGAAAAGGGGGGAAATAGCGAGGTAGCAAACCTATACTCTACATCTTTTCTGCCAAGCTCAGCCTTTTAAAAACATAACAAGATCCTTTGAACATAGCTCTGTTTTATCACAGGATCTTTATTGAAGTTTTAATCAACATAAGCAGCTGACAAAATAGGAGATTGCAGAGTCGGCTGTAGTTCTGTATCCTCCTCGTGAGTCTGAAAAAAAAAAATCATAACATTAAAAGAAAAGAAAATAAACAGCCTCGTTTAAAAAACAAATGAATCCCACCAAACCAAGGAAATCCTCTCGCACCCAGAGGAAGACCTGCCGTGTGGCGTGCCGACGGCAGCCCCGGAGTTTGGAGCCTCATGGAGATCATTACCATAAAACAAATAACCATCTCGTCTTTGTCACCCACTATGAGTGAACTCAAAACCTTAGGCCCACGTCCAAAGATTCCTTCTCCACAAGCCCAGCCAACTATGGATCAGGCTGACACCACTATAGATGGCAAGGAGGGCACAGCCCCTGTGTCCAAATCCAGATTCTTTTCTTGGTCCAGCCACTGTGCCTTGGCCCGTGGCCTCATCTCATCACCACTGCCTTCAACTTCCTTACTTGTTTCCTTTCTTTCCTTGCCCAAGGATGGGACAGACACCCCAGTCTGAGTTTCTCCACTTAGTGTGTAAGGGAGAAATCACTAGGTGAGAAGGGATGAACGCTTCTCTTTTTCTACCCCCATCTAGATCTCTTTTTGGAGCTGGGCTGCTGTCTTGCACTCCAAGAAGGGCATCCCCTGGGCCTGCATAGCGATTTCATTTCAAAAGTGGTGCACGGTAACTATTGAAGAGAGGGACCCTGGGGACTGTAAGACTCCTACCTTTATGGCCAATGCTACCTCTCTTTTCACTGAGACAGGAAGTCACTGCCGGAGCAAGGGGAACAGGGCCCATTGTCTCAGGCAGGGCAAAGTGGTGTTGCGATGGAGAGCTGGGCTCCCCAGTTGTTTAGACCTGGATTTGAATCTCAGTTCTGCCACTTAAACTGTGTGGGCCCAGCAGCCACTGGGGCTCACTAAATATGCACCGACGGAAGGAATGAATGAGGAAGAGGCAGATGGTGAGGATATGGTGCCGGTGGGGCAGCAAGGAAGGAGGGGATGCAAAGTAGCAGGGAGGTCCAGCTGGATTATGGTCCCTTAGGAGGGTTTCCTGAAAGAATACTTTAACTGGGTTATGAAGTAACAGATAAATACTCACTGGCAGAGAAGACTCAAGTGGGACCAAGCAAGATGTGATAAGAGGATTGGCCTGAGGGGCCTCAGGGAGTCTGGAGAGTTGGATGGGGCCACTAGCAATGTCGGAGAGCCTTGAATGCCAGATGCAGCCCAGGAGTGAGCATTGGATTCTATGAGTAGGAGACTGACAGGATCTGTCCTTTGGGAATGATTCCTTGGCCACAATGGAATGGTGATGAATGAGCCACAGGGAGTCAGGACAAGGGATCTGTCTGGGGCAGCCACCCTGGTGTGGAGTAACAAGGGCCAGAGCTAAGGCTCCGGGGGTCAAGACAAGGAAATTATACAATATTGGCAGATCTCCGGGGAGGCTGCCCAGCCGTCCCGACCCTCCCCATATCGGGGTGGCATTCATATCAGAGTTTCTGAGTTGGAAGAGAGACTTTTCAGGCAGCTTTCCTGGAAGTTCTATTTCTGTGCATGTTGTCACTTTGCAACCGGATCACTAAGCCGAGACTTTTTCCCATCATCCTTCCCTTGTTCCTGCTTCCTCAGATACCCATCCCATGCACGCTCCGGCAGGTAGTGGGCACACAAAGATGCAAGGCACCGGGTCCCTCTTGCCTGCTGTTCTCAGACCACAGCAGACAGGCCAGCTGATACACAGACATGGCTAAGGTGCTGAAGAGGCCAAGGGGACAATGTCACTAACTCAAGTGAGAGGTACAGCTCACGGAAGCTCATACCTCTGGACTGGTCAAGTGCACACAGGAACTTGGCCTCTGCAAAAAAGGAAAAGAGAGGTTCCAAACCTGATTCCTTGCAATGGCGTGAGAGAAAGCTTGGGAGAAAGTGGGGTTAATACACAGAAGCGCATGGTTGGGTCAGACCAGGCACCTGGTTAGGTAGAAAAAGCAGGCTGGCGCAGCCACGGTACCGCAAGCACGGGCTCGGGCTTTCAGGAATCAGCACCGCTGCCTGGGGGTGGGGGATTCTTGGAGAGACTTCACAGTCATTCTGGTCACCTTTAGCTTCTAGACTTCCTGAAGTACAGAGAATACTTGCCCCTTCGCCATGGGGAAGAGCAGTAAATTAGGTCAGAATTGCAATTTATCTCCATAGGTAACTAGGGGGAATTGTCCCAGAGCCTGAGTGACCAATAGCCAACTCCCCAAATCTGTCTCAAGGCCATCACAGTAAGTGATTTGCAGTGGTGGGAATGGAAATGATTTATTCTGAGAACCCTGTCGGTATTGCTGTTAAATCATTTGTATTTCGTTATGGGACATTGAGTGGGCTAGCCGTTCCCCAAACGACATTCCTTTGCTTGGGGCCCCATGCCATTTCCACAACTGGTTATTTCAGGTGACAATTAACAGGAAATGATGATAACCACCCCCAGGGTGGTCACTTTTCCAAGGGAGGCTGCGTATTAAGTTTCAATTACTTATAGTCTCTGATCTAGGTCTCCAAAAGGAAATGAGCTACTTCTACAGTTGTCAGAGAAAATCAGTTTCTTTTTTTCTCCTTCCCATTCTCTGTTTTGTCAATTTTCAGGAAGTTAAACTAAGAGTTAAATTAAACGTTCTCTGGGGCCTCATCTGTAAGAAACACATCTATTTCTCTCACAGTCCAAACTCTAAAAGGCAAAATAGGAAACCGAAAGAATGAGAAGCAAATAGTCAAGCCAAACGAAATAACGTTTATTTGCCCATTTCCCTTCAAGAGGTGAATCCTGTGTTATTGAGAATGCTCCAGACAGGGTCCCCAGATGGCAGCCTGACATCCCAGCATCCCCTGCCCTGATGGATGCCAGGCTCATTCATTCTCCTCTGAGGAACTGTGCTTTGGGTCCATGGAATAGTTTGTGCTGGTTTCCAGGCGAGGTAGCAAACCAGGGTTCAGCCCAGACAGGCCGAATGTGCAGGGCTTCTGCTGACTGCTGCCGCTGTGGCTGGCATGGTGCTTTTCTGCTGCCTCTGCTAAGGCGGCGAGCAGTGTCTGTTTGAAGTCTGGTCTCTGGGAAGGAGACCAAAGAGAACATGAGCTGGGCTTGTCTGGATATCAAAGTCCAAATTAAAAATTTATTCCAGTGTTTGAAAAATTCCCGACCCAAACCTTCATATGGATTAAAAAAATACACACTCCCTTGTTTCTGCAGTGTCTCCAGTTGAGGACTAAAGGATTTATTCTGAAAAAGAAAAAATAAAAGCGAGGTCAAATAGTTCCATAAATGGACTCTGGTCAGACAGCTTCTTAGCTAAATCTGTAAGGAAAGTAATCTGTTTCACCATTTTGGGCGGCTGGGAAGCACTTGTTTTAGTTATCATTTTTGAATCTTCTTTTTTTTTCTCGCTCTCTTTTCCTATTACATGTCAGATCGCCTGGTTCCTCAGTGCTGGAGCTGGAGGGTAAAGAATGAGAAAGAGCTTCTCCTATTCAAACCTCCCTCCCCACTTCACCCCATTGGACAAAAAAAGTAGAGATGAAGGCTTTTTTTCACAGTTGTGGATTTGAGGAGGAAAATGATGGCCAAGCAAATAATCTAATAGTAATTAGGAAATTATAGATAGCAAGAACATAAAAAATCGTTAGCAGAAACAGGAAAACATTAAATAAAGGAGTAAAGATTTAAACAAGGCCTTAACAAAAATTTATAAAAGAAGTAGAACTAACCTGAAACGGGGAATTATTAGTCAAGTATTGAAACAGAAGTTGAGAATGAGAAATCAGCTCCAAGGGCAAAACACCTAGAGGGGCCCCAGGGTCAGTATATCAAATTCCGGTTGAAAGCAAAGGGCAGAATAGAGGAAAGTGCTAGAACCATGTCAACAGACAGAAGCAATGGAAACCATGAACGGAGACAGTGTCAGAGCTACAAAGACATAAAGCAGCCTGCAAAAGATGCGCGCTAGGACGTAATGCATTTACCCAGTTCCTCCGGGCCAGGGTTTTTGCTGTTGTTGTTTTGATAAACTTCGGTAAAGTGAAGTGTAACTGATATACCTATCATTAGTGTACGGTTTGAAGATTTTCAGAGTGAGCGCCCCCTTTCGGATGTGGCCGTGGAGCGTCACCGTTACCCCTAAAACTACTGTCTGTACTCCTGCTCTCCAAGTGTGACCTCTCATCAGATATCCATCATAGATTAGCCTGCTTGTTTGTGAAAGTCACATAGAGTCTTACAATATTTATTTCTGTTTTATTTCTTCTTCTTTCATTCAATTTTATAAGACCAATTTGGTAATCTTTTGTTTTAGGGCTAGTGAATTTCATGTCTTGTTCAAATTTACCTTCACCAAAATGATGGAGATATCCTCATGCATTACATTCTAGAAGCTTTATTGTTTAACTTTTTACACTAAAGTCTATGATCTATATTTTACATTTTCAACTATAAAATTAGTTCTAATATCCACTTAATATTTTTTTACTGTCTGTACAGTGTGTCTTGGTAATTTATGCCAACTCTCTTTTTATCTAGTTCAGTCTTTCCAGAGATTTATTTATTAGTCTTCCTCTAAAGGATACAGACAAATACACAGAAACCCATTATACAATAAAGAATTAAGAGAACACCAACTGAAATGTATATAGTGGGTTGGTAGTTTAAAGCAGAAGAAATTATAATTGCCTGGAAAGCTCAAGAGAGACTTATAAAGTGGGAAGTATTTGAGATAATCCTTGAAGGAAAGGTAGGATTTCGACAGTGTAAATAGAAGCATTTGGGCATCGTTGGCAAAAGGGAAACTTGGAAGTAGTCATTTGGATAAAGTGTAACAGAGAACTGGGGAAAGCGGGAAGTCTGAAAGATGGGAAGGTCCAGACTATCAAGGGACTTGAGTCATAGACAATGAGAAAACAATATTTTCAATATTTTGTTATCTTGACTATTTGTAAACATGAGGAATGATGTTGAGAAAAGACTCCAAGTCTTTTTTCCAGCCTGGTGATTGGGAGGATGGTGACATTTCTAAAAAAAAAAAAGCAGGCAGGAGAAAGAGCATTTCAGTGTTTAGAAATGTAGATTCATGGGTACCAGCATAAAGCAGAAGGCTGGAGGCAAGACTGAATGAGTTATCAAGGGAGGGAGTAGCTCAAGGAGACGATCAGGCTGAGTCCAGAGTCACTGACTAGCTCCCTTGTTTTTTGTTTTTTAACATCTTTATTGGAGTATAATTGCTTTACAATGGTGTGTTAGTTTCTGCTTTATAACAAAGTGAATCCACTATACATATACATATGTTCCCATATCTCTTCCCTCTTGCGTCTCCCTCCCTCCCACCCTCCCTATCCCACCCCTCTAGGTGGTCACAAAGCACCGAGCTGATCTCCCTGTGCCATGCGGCTGCTTCCCACTAGCTATCTATTTTTTCTAGCTCCCTTTAAGAAGTAAAAAGAGAATGGAGTCAGGGAGCTGGGGAGAGAGAGGGGAGTACGAGCCCTGGAAGCCAAGAGAGCAGGGCTTCCAGTTGGGGAGAGTTCATTGTATCAGCCTCCACAGAGGGGCTGAGTGACGAGGAATGAGAAAGCTACTGGGCTTGGCGTGTGGGAAATCACTGCTGACCTTCGTGGTATTTAAGGAGATTGCAAATGTTTGGTGTCAACGGGAAGAGAAGAGAGAGCTTCATTTGAACGGGCCTGCTCTTCCTAGCTGTGCAACTCCCTCTTTCTTACATTCAGCAATTCTTCACTGGCTCCTTCCAATTGTCAGGCCCCATGCCAGGTACTCATTGCATGGTGGTGAACAAGAGAGACATGATTCTTCCCCTACTGAGCTCACATCTATAAGAGGAGCTAAACATCCCACAAATATAAAGAAATGATTTAAAAAACCATGGTTAGTGGTCAGGGCAAAAGAAGAAAGGATTATGGGAGAGAATGAAAGGAGCTTGATTTAGAAAGCAGGGAGGGGTCAGGGAATGTTCACCATGGACGGCATGCAGGGGTGTAAACGGATTGTGACAGTATGGAAGTGACCTTGAGAACCTCATTCAGGGGCCATGTAGATTATGAAGGTCTAGAACTTACAGAACGTCGCAACTCCCCATCATATGCCTATCCTCAAGAGATAGAGATCAATAGGGAAATTTTATAGTTTGAGACAAATTTTTCTTCAAAAACACATGAGGTATATGAATCTATCAGTGTGAAGTTATAATGTTGGGAGACTACGAGAGCTAATATGATTCATTGTAATTATCATTTATAATGTATACTCCTAATCACATTGCTCTTAGAACATCTACATTATCTTTCACTTTTGAAATGCTTGTGTTTCCCAACAGACTTGGGAAGGGGCTTTTATCAGGTCCATCAGTCCAAACCTTTTAATGTAAGGGTGTTGCCACCTTAGAAGCCAAAGAAGCGTTTGCTAACCTCGAAAGAGAGCACTAAATAGTCATTAGCTTCTTCAGTCTGTTTACCAGCCTGCCTGTCACTGAGGTTAGACTGGCCTCCAGATTAACACTCCGCTCTGTCCATGGGCATCGTTGTCTCACAGAACGCGTTCTGTGGTAGCTGCACACGAGCAGGCCAGAGCTAAGGTCCCAGGGAAAAAATGTCTAAAGGAAATTTAGTTTGAAATGAAATCTGTGTTTAAAAGAAAGCTCCACTCAACGCTTTTTAAAGCAAGTGTCCATCACTTACACTAATTGGTCTCAGAAATACTGATTTGGAAGGGGGTCACACCCTTCTTTTATCACCATGGTAACTTCTTACTCAGAATGTTTTCTTCACACCTCCCGTGCTCCCTTCACAGGAGCAAGGATACTCCAAGGAGCCCTGCCCTCCCCACCGCCTGCATCGAGCCGCCTCTCTCTGCCATCTCCGGCCATCCTCTTCCTGTCTCAGCCTTGTGTCACTCGTCCTCTAGGCTTTTGGGTCTTGTCTCCCTCAGGAACCTCTCTGTGGAAGCCCTTGTCCCTGAGTATGGCGCTGGCCCATGCATCTCGACCTGTCAGTGTCAAGACCCTTTAGAACCCAGGGGGACAACTCACCAGTGACCAGGGGCAGAGCAGCTGTATCAACTCAGCTTGGGGAAGCTCAGGTATCCAGTGATCTTGGCTGTGTGGAGTTTGAAATTAAGCCCAATATATTACTCACTGCAAAACCAGGGGCCGGCCAAGTTAAATAGAGCTCTCCCCAAAACGTTCATGGACTGAGTGGAGAAGGAAGCTCTGATGTGAAGAGAGGCTGTTTTGTGCTTGCTTTTATTTTTTTGAGCAACACGCTTTCCACAAGTGAGATGAGAAAAGTAGGAACCTCAAAGAACAATATTTATTACTTTAAAAAGCTTGGGCCTATGACCATATGCCACGTCCCTCTAATTTTATAAGCTTTGCCACAACTGTAGGGAGGTCTTCTTTTGTCCAGAAACTGTGCTAAGGCACATTACAAACATCAGTTAGCCTTCCTGATAGTTCTGTGACGTGGGTACCGTTGCTATGCCCCTTTGCAGATGGGCAGGCTAAAGCCCTGCGGGAGTACGTGCATGCTACTCTTAAGTGACGGAGCTGGAATCTGAACCTTGGCACTCTGCCTCCATATTGGTACCTGTCTGCAGGTCCCAGTGCAAGCAAGTGCAAGTCCCCAGGAGCTTTCACGGAGAGAACACTGCAGGAGGGAGCCGTGACGCCGCCACTTGGGTCTGTGAATAGAAGCTGTGTTTGAGAGAAATTGGAAGTTCAGAAAAGTTGGGCATGCCCCGTTGAACTAAGCAGGGCTTGAGTCTGCAGAGTATTTTCTAACTGGAGGGAGTTCATTAAGCTGGTGGAAAAAAGAGGATCATTTAATGGACATAGAAGATACTTTTATTTTCACCTAATTTTTCCCCTAGCAGAACAGTCTAATCTTCCCAAGTCACGGTTCGTGCCTTCTGCCGGCCTTCCTACCTGGGGTTATTTCGAGAGGCCTGAAGCAGAGGCCTGGGTCCCCCACCGGCCAGGCCTGCCCCTTCGCTGGATCGGGGCAACTGCACCGCACTTTGTAGCTGCTCGTCCACATAGACGTGTTTATTTGAGCACTGAGAATCTCGCTTCTCAAAAAGCCTCGGGAATTAGACTGTTTTCCACACTGAAAGTTTTCATTTGGAAAATAACCCTCTTTGTTTAACTAATGAAAAGGAGGGGCTGCTTGCTTCTCAGGCTGGGTAAGAATTCCATGGGCAGTAATTCTGTTTCTCGGTGGAAAATGTTTCAGTTTCTTAATGTTGTTTTGCAGACAGGCCCCTACCCGGCCCTCGCTCCAGGGACCACACATACACACATGTACGCACTCTTCCCACCCTTCCCTGTTGGCTGGGGATGGCTGCGTCCTCTTTCCAACACCTGCAGAACAAAAATAAGGTGGGTCCGCGGCTGACACCCAGCCAGAGGCATCCCTGCCTGTTTGGGAACAGAACGCTTTCCCCGGGCCACGCTCTCAACCCCAGAGGCTGGGTGGGCCACAGAGGAAGGAAATTGGACTCCAAGCATCTTCTTGTTTCTGTGCATCTCCATGTCAAGCAATTCTCTCACACCATGGAGGGGGTGGTCTGTAACATTCCCTCCTCATTAGGTTAGTATGAGATGGCGATAAACACAGTGCTGTCGTCGTTGGCCTTACGACGTGTCCGGCATGGTACTGAGCGGTCTGGATTTTGCAAAACCTGTCAAAACATGGCCCCAGAGGCAACCTAATGGAGGGAGAGAAAGCATGGATGCTCAGATCACTTAGCACCTCAGTCCACGGGCAAGTGGCAGCTGAGCCACTCTGAGCCTGTGTCCGCGACTGTGGACGAGGAAAGTTATCTCACAGGGATGTGCAGTGCCGGGGACGGGGTTCATCACGTTGTAAATGTCCAAGGAACCGTCGATCTGGTTCGCTCCTTTGTTCTTTGAAAACCTCCCATCTCTAGTCTAGCTGAGGAGACAAACCCCATTCCCGTGGAATAAGCTACAATAATTGAGTGCTGTCCCAGCAGAGGTGAGCACAGAGCAGCGCGTCCTTGCCGGGGTCCACAGCACAGTTAGTGGGTGCTGCCGAGGGGGTGCTGTGTGCACTAGGGACTTGAGGATCTGTCACCGGTGGGAACTGTTACATCTGTTATCCAGGGAATTTGAAGAATTCCCTCTGTCTATGGGAAAGATCCATCTGCCCTGAGAGGCGTGGCTGAAACACTGTTCTGCTTCAGGCAGAGCAAAAGAGATGGGCAAGATGACGGCTCAGTGAAAGTGGACATTGAGAAGATCCACATGCATAAGACGTAGAGAGAGAGTCAGCTGTTAGCACGGAGTCAGTGAATGGCTTTGAAAGGAGATATAATACGAAACGAGTGTATCAGTCAGACCACTTTGGGTTTTAAGTGATAGAAACCCTCTTCTAATATGACGTTAAGCAAATAACTAACTTAAGGCATTCATATAACAGACATTCTGGTTAGATCTTCAGCTGGGGCTAAATAAACAGTCATATTATGTTGTTAGGACTAACTCATTTGCTCATTCTCTCTCTCCCTCTCTCCCTCCCTCCCCCCCTCTCTCCCCCTCTCTCCCCCTCTCTCTCCCTCTCTCTCACTCACCATCTCTTCATTTTGTCTGATAGCCTCATCCTCTCCTCTCTGTAATTAACTTCCTACTCTCACCTTAGCAGTTCGGCAGAGAGAGAAATTCTGTCTCTCAACCTCTGTCTATCAAAGCCAGGGAAGACTAATTGACCCAGCCCCGAACTTATCACTGGCTAGAGGATAAGGTACTATATTTTGCCAAAGTCAACCAAAATGTTGGCGGAGCACCAGCTCTGTGCTAAGCACTGTTCTAGCCACTGGGGACCCACCGGTGAGCACAAGAGCTCCCTGCCCCCAGGTAGCTTACAGTCTTGTGAGGCCAGCGTTTCAGTGGAACCCTGATGCCTCCTGCTATGCTCTGTCAGGAACGGCACAGAAAGAGGGTCCTTTCTCTTCACCAAAGAAGCCAATTCCTTGGCAAAACTAACAGAAAGTCACCAAGTACCATTCTGTGTGCTAAAGGTTCCCACACATAAGGCACGTGTGCTGTGGCCTCTCCACACTCCAACCAGCAGAGCAGCCTCAGTGTGAAGGGTAGAGGGGAGCGGCAGCCAGCACCGCCAGCCAGAACGGCTTAGGTTCTGAGCAGACGTCACGGCTTTGGGGTTTCTTGCAGAAAATTCGGACAAGGAATGCAGATGGTTTCCATCGTTGGTGGGGGCAAGCCGGACGACCCTGCCGCTCGTGGCATCTGCCCTGCTTATCCAGCTGCAGGAGGTTTCCAGAGATAAGAGTCATGCAGCTTCTGCTGAATTGTCAGTTTCTCCTGAGGAGCTCATGAAGACCTTAAAAACCAACTATTCTTTTTAAGGGGGAGGGCAGAATATATATATATATATATATATATATATATATATAAAGGGGGAATATATATACACACATATATGTATGTATATATATAATTATTTGATCTCTGGTCAGAAGAAGGTGGCATGCTGTATAATCAGCAGCAGAAATGGACTCAACCCTGTGCCCTGGTGGACTGTTCTGTAATGGGCACTGTGGTTTTAGGTTAGGGGAGAAAAAATGGCTTCTCAGAATGTTTGTATGTGGAGAGACCAGTAGATTTGTGTTTCTTAGTGGCTTGGATGTGTGATGGGGGGGAGGGAGGACTCCCCTCATATAAGTTATTCAGTATTTATTGAGTAGCTACTATGTGCCGATCCCTTGGTAGATAGAATCCAGCCTCTCTGCCTCATGATAGAGTGATAAGCACAAGGACCACACTACGGTGGGAACGCGTCTAGCGGAAGCAGCAAGCAAATGACGCTCTCTCGTGTGTCCGAGACTCACGGTGGGTGTTAGGGCTTATGGTGGAAACAGATGGTTTCCCCTCACCTCAGAATGGCTGCCTGAAGCCCCAGCAAGGAGGCTTGACTGGAAACCAGGAGGTGTGGGAGAAAGGTGAAGGCGGGCGTCCGTGTCAGGCCTCGGAGCCATGTGAGGCCACCGCTCGCTAAGCACGCTTAACCTCTGCAGGCCCCAGGTGCTGTGCGACAAGGCTCCCCAGGGCCTGTGGACAATCATTACTTTTATTATGCTTCCTACTGTCAGGTCCTCCGAAATCCACATGGACTGCTCTTACGATTTCAGGTTGTCCCAAAAGAGAAACTCAAGAATCGGTGATGAGCACAGCGGGAGAGGGAGCCGGCTGCCTATCTCAAAAGGGCACATCACCATAATCACGGGTACGCGGTGAGCATATGCAGAAGGAATGAATGGGGGAGCGTGTGTCAGGAGTAGCCAAGATGATACATAAACCGGGTGTCCCCACCCTGCACGCCTCCCCTCTCCACCACCAAACGGTGCCTTTACAGTATGTTGTGGGTGCCCGCGTCTTCTCCCTGACCCTGCAGGGCCCCCTCCCCCAGTAGCCACCTTTGCTGCTATTCCACTGAATTCACCCTGGGTCTCCCCTGGGCTGGCTGTTGCCTTCATATTTCATGCGGAATGTGCAGCTTCCCAGGAGCCCGAGGCGTGCCCTGCATTCTGATGCGTCGGCCAGCTCTGACACCCGCCGGCTACGGAGCATGCCTAATGAGGCGGCTGACACCGAGGCAGAAGAGTCAGCCAGGCTGCTGCGAGGGCCTGCCATGAACTGGGAATGGGGTGGCAGGAAGGCAGTGAGGGCGGCCTAGGAGGGGGACCACTATTCCATCGCCAGATACTACAAACACGGGCCCGTTTAAACGACACCAGGAATGGATCGGAGCCTCAAAAGAGGAGCAGTTCAGATCAGGAAACGTGCTGGGGAAAAGCTGCGAAGCCTAAGAGGGGGGTGGTGCTCCGAACCGCGCACGTTTCAGTAGGCAGGGCTACTGCCTTTCCGGGGTTTCTTCCAGTGTAGGGCTTCTTTAGGCTTCCTTAGAGACCACTTCGTTATCTAAAAGATCCTGCTGAACAGAAGTTTCCCCTTTCTTTAAAGCTTCATCTACCTTAATTTCATGCATTACTCCTCCTTTTGACTGGCTCTGTCAGGATAACTAGGCCCTGGCTTCCTCTGGGATTTAGGGCGTTTACACTGGGGTCAGAGTGAGCGCCTACAGTCACCATCCCAAAGCTACACGGATGCAATGCTGACCCTGCCCCCTCCCTAATACTGCAACCTTGCCTGCCTCCATCTGGTCACCCCACGCTGGGCAAGTAGGTGAGGCTGGTTCCAGTTTACAGACAAGAAAACCAGGAGTAAGAGAAGGCCACACGCCAGACCGAGGTCTCGACCATGGGCCAGGCTTCAGTGTGTACTTTCAAATGAGCTGGTCACCCCTAAAATCTTGTCTACCATTCTACTTGAAATGTATGTGGAAGGAGGTAACAAAGTGTGATTCCCAATAATTTAACTTAGATATATTATCAGTAAGCGTGAGACATTCACATTCAATCGGAAAGATCACTTTTTAAGTCATGGATGTAGCAAAAACTTTCCTTTAAAGCTTTGATTTTTGTCATCCCTGTTTCCGTGTGTGTGTGTGTGTGTGTGTGTGTGTGTGTGTGTGTGTGTGTAATCAGCTTTCTGTTTTGGTGCTGGGCACAATAATTTCATAACAAAAATAGTAATCCCTTATTGAATTCTTACTGTGTGCCCCACACTTTTCATTGATTATCTCAAGTCATTCTTCTGACACTGGGAGCCAGGTGACATTGTCCCACTCTGCAGGTGAGGAAACTTGCTCAGAAGAGTTAAGCAGGTAGGCCAAGGCCACAAAGCTCTTGAGTGGCAGGAGAGGAACCTGTCTGACTTGCAGCTCCATGCTTTTAACCCCTATGGCTCATGCCCAGATGAAGTCACCCTGGTTTGCAGCCACATCCCATAAATACATTTTTAATGTCATTCAGTGCCCCTTTACTTTCAGCATCACTGTTCTTTGTGTACTTCCTGCCTATTGTGTTCTTAAAATATCTCCCTTGTTAATACCTGTACTTCTTCTCGTGTGGAATACTGGTTCTGATTTTAAGATCCTTTAGATTCTGTCCTTTCTAAGAAGAGAACAATTTCCAATTTTAAATTTTAAGTTAATTTTTTGTCGTCATTGAATACTTTTAGAATTAGAGCCATAGAATTTTTGCAACTGGAGGAAACCTCAGAGGTGATCCATCCCCACACTGCTGCCAAGGCAGGAATTGCTCCTACGGTATCGCAAGCAGATGGTCACCTCTGCTTAAGCACCCTCAAAGCTAGAAAGCACACTGCACCAAAGGCAGCTCAGCCTGTTCTTGGGCAGCCTGAATTGCTAGAAAGGTCTTCTTTCCCCTGCCTCGTGTTGAGTGCCTGCCTACCACACCCATCAAGATTCACATCTACCACCACATCTACCATCAAGATTCACATCTACCACATCTACCATTCACATCTACCACCTCAGCCCCGGTGTTAGCTTCTTGGGGCTGCCATAACAAAGTACCACAACCTGGGTGATATCTCACAGTTCTGGAGTCTGGAGGTCAGAAATCAAAGGGTTGTCAGGGTTGGTTCCTTCTGAGGGCTGTGAGGCAGAATTTCCTCCATCCCGCTCTCCTAGCTTCTGGTGGTTGGTTGGCAATCGTTGGCGTTCCTTGGCTGATAGATCTTTGCCTTCACTTCATCTGGCATCCCACCTGTGTGCGTGTCTGTCTCCAAAATTCCTCTTCTTATCAAGTCACCAGTCATATTGAGTTGGGTACCCTCCTTACTCCAGTATGACCTCATTTTAACTAATTACATCTGCAACAACTCTGTTTCCAAATAAGGTCATATTCTGAGGTAAAGGTGTGGGTGGGGAGGTTAGGGCTTCAACATGTGAATGGAGCAGAAGGGGGCCACAATTCAACCCATAACAGTCCCTCTTCTGCACATCAGCCTTTCAGACGTAAGAAGAAGGCCCCTGTGTTTCCCTGAGGCTTCTCCTCCTTGTTTAAAAACCTCCAGCTTTTTGCCAGACTCTTCTGTCCTGGGAGTCTCTTCCGAACACACCCCTCTCTTTGTCAGTGGCTGAGAGGGTGGCAGTCTGCCAGCTGGGCTCTGAGGACCCGCTCCCTCGGCCCAAGACTCTACTTCATGTCAGCTCGGTGAGTCCACGCTCCCGGCTGCCTGGGTATGCAGAGCTTGACTCGTGTTAACCACAGACTGTACGAATCCTCCCTGGTCTCTATCACACAGATTGCTCTTACGCCTGGACTCCTCCACCCAGTAAGATGCTGATTCCCTTTCCAGAACATCAGTGAAACAACCCTGGCCAAAGAGACATCCTTCTGGCACTTTGCTGGAAACTTCCTGTCCAGGTCTGAGGCAGTGCCACCTGTTTGTGAGTCATTTAGTCACTTTCCAATTCCCGTTACTGCAAACCCTTTTCTAGTCTTCATATCAAATCCATCACAAAAGCAAAGACCTGGGACTTCCCTGGTGGTACAGTGGTTGGGAATCCGCCTGCCAATGCAGGAGACACAGGTTCGATCCCTGGTCTGGGAAGATCCCACATGCCACAGAGCAACTAAGCCCGTGAGCCACAACTACTGAGTCCGTGAGCCATAACTACTGAGCTCGCATGCTGCAAGTACTGAAGCCTGCGCACCTAGAGCCCATGCTCCACACGAGAAGCCACCTCGATGAGAAGCCCGTGCACCGCAATGAAGAGTAGCGCCTGCTTGCGGCAACTAGAGAAAGCCCACGTGCAACAATGAAGACCCAGTGCAGCCCCCAAAAATAAATTTAAAAAATAATTAAAATAAAATATAATCAAAAATAATTTATAACAAACAAACAAAAAAAACGAAGATCTGCTTCAAAGCCACCTCATTTGCTAACCCTGAAGCTGAAATGTTAGAAGATATCCAGTTTGTTTGGCAAGCTCGGTTTTTCATAAACACTCTGTGTTAACTTCTCATTGCCCTGTTGTCTTGCTCACTGAGCCTTTCTCTCTTAAGATTTGTTCCATTTTCTTGCAAAATAGTGAAATTCCCAGTTCTCTGTTTTCCCTGGATTATTTCCAGGGAGATAATGCTTTCCTATTTTGGAAATCGGTCCCACATGTCTTCTTTTAATACTTCTGATAAATCCCCTCATCATGATTCATAGTTTTCAGTCCTTTAATAAGTAGGCTTCTTAAGCAATCGTTTTGATCAGTTTTCTAATTTGGGCTTGGGGAGGGCAGTTACTTCAAATCTACTGATCTGTACTCTTTCCAAGGGCACCCTTTCCTGGGTAGGCTTCCTTTGTAGATATCAAAGAACTAAGGCAGGGCCAAAAGAAATCTGGGAGTGGAAGTAGAGTAAACCAAGTGGCAGGCTTCAGAGGAAAAAAAAATAGCCAACTCTGTTTTCCTAAATTCTTTTGGGGAGAATATGAGATAGGGGAACTAGAAGGGGTTCAGAGTGGAAAATACTGGGGAACAAGAAGGAGAAAAGTGGAGAAGACATGGGGTAAGGGAAGCTGAATTGCCTTGGTGTATGAAAATGAGAGAACCCCACCAACGCAAGCGGCATCCAGGCGGTGAGTCCAGGCCCTATCCTTCCAGGACAAGTTTTGGAATCTCTGGAGAGCCGTGGTGTCCCTTGTGTATTTGACACGAAGAGCAGGGCATTATTTATCACCCTCTCCTCTATGCTACAACATCAATGTTTAGGAATCAGCGTGTAGTATTCAACAGTAATTATTTCTATTTCTCATTTAGTTTTAAAACTAGCAATTAGCAATTTAAAAAGGGAAATCTCAATTTTAAAGATATGATTCAAAGTCAGCAAAATACTTCATGTGTGCACTAAAGTGTACGTGTATTAAAGAAAATATTACACCTCACAGTTTGCACTCTGTTTCATGGCCTTGAATTTTTAAAACAAGAACTCTAAGAGGTCACGTAAAATAACAGAATTTTGTTGTTTCATCTTTGCCATCTTGTACTATTGCTGTTTTTTCTTCTATTGTTTAAATGCAGGGATATGTTCTCTCACAGGAGTTGAACACATAAACAGCACCCAGTGTGAATTCAAAGGCTCCCTAACCAAGAATTTACTCCCAAAAGGAACATGAATGTGTGTCTGCCTGTATTAGAGACTGCATGGATGAAAATTTCTTCCATGAAAAATATATTTATTAAGTGATAAGCAATAAAAATGTGCATATATATGTGTACATGTGTGTGTGTGTGTGTGTATATATATATATATATATATAAAACTAAAACTCAACAGTAACTGCAACAATTATTTAACTTAGACCAACAGAAGACTTTTGGGGGGTGGGAGGAGGAATATTTTGTCATTGGCATTCTTTAGAATCACTGGCACATGGTGAAAATAAAAGTTGACCAACATCACACCTGTAGTTGTGCCGTTCTGCTCTTGCTACCCTCGGGGGCCACTGCTGGCCCATCATGGGGGTGGTAAGCAGGAGAGCGTACTCAGATATGCCCAGAGGACTGTTGCAGGCAAGGAAGAATTAGGGCCTGAAATAAGGGTCTGTGTTGTTTGAAGGGTAAAATTACACATTGTTATTTCGTTCCACATATTTCCGCTTTGTCTCTTTAGCTCTACAGATATCTTCAGGGCACTGACATCTAGAGACGTTTGGAGGGCCCAGACCCTGTTTGTGCTTCTCTGTATTACCCGCCTCCTCTGCCTGCCCCCTGGGTGTAGCACAGGGCTTGGTTCACTTTACTGCTCTGTAAATGTCCACTGATAATATTTCTCTAATCAGTATTTTCCACAGTTTAAAAGCAACTCGTCCTCTCTGTGCTGTGTGAAATGAATCGCACCCTCTCCTCTTGCGTTTATTACCTACACCAGTGGGCTTGCTCTTCCCTAACACCTTTATGTAAGAGTCTTCATTCTCTGCAACCCTATTAGCTCACTTTCACTGCGTCAGCTTCCACTGCCTTGGAAGACCGATGCAGGGGAAGGAAGAAAGAAGGCAGGAAGTGGAAAGAAGACCCCCAAAGATTTCACTGAGTTGACTCCCCCTATGATCATTTAGATACAGGTTCTTAGACCCCCCCAGGCCTGGCGAGGTTCCCATTATCTTTCCAAAATGGAAGTGACATATCCATAGAGGTATCGCGGGGCCCACGTGGGAGTGCTTGAGGGAGCTGGAAGCTGCAGCCTTTGGGAAACTTTGCAGGCCCTTGTCTGCCTTCCTTGAGGGAGGAGATTCAGCTCTGTTGGAGCATTTCCTCCTGCCCACCTCCAGACCCTGCAGTTTAGTTCTTCATTAAAAGAAGGTCCAGAGAGGGGCTTAAACACAAAACTCCCCGTAATGGTGAATACTCAGAATTACTCTCCACCTGATACTGCTTCATTTAATTGGACTAAAGCAGGCTCCCCCGGCTCCGGGCTCCCTTGAAATCCTGGCCAAATTTGTGGGGCTCCTGCGTGGGCCTGGGTAAATATGAGGCAGGTGTGCCAAGGGGCTGCGAGCTGGGCTCCCGTGAACTGTAATGGTTGCTGCATGACTGACTCCCCAGCTCCTCCACCCCCCCGCTAAATCCCAGGACCCTCCCTACTTATGCAAAGAGCAGGCTCCCCAGTGCCGCCTTATGAAGAAGTGGTAGAGCAATTTCATTTAATATTGCTGGTGCTTCCATTAACCTGACTATATTGCTCTCCATCCTCAATTTAAGACTCCCTTTTTCTCTTGATTATCGCTGTATTTCAGAGCATCTGAATGTCCTCCCCAGACCTCTAAGCCAGCCTGGAATAAGTTGCTGATTGAAAGCTCCAGTTCCTTGAGGTTTTCTGGCTTTAGAGTAATGCGACCTTCACGTGCCCCACCCCCAGGCCTTGGAAACCAGCCTGGGTCTCCATTTTGCTCTGAATGGGGCTCCCTCTCGTGTGCTCTGATGTTCTCTGTATTCACTCTCACCTCTATTTCTCTTCCTGCCTCCCTCCCTTCCTCCCTTCCTCCCTTCCTTCCTTCCTTCCTTCCTTCCCTTTTTTCTTTCATCATTCTTTTTGTCATTAAGGTTTGCCGGATAAGGAGGTGTTTTAGAGTTTTGTTGGAGGTGGGTAGACAGAAGTGTGTTATGAACTATTTTTACTCTATATGATTGGTTGATTCAATTGTTAATTCAGTAAGTGTGTATTAAATGCCTGCTATGTGTCAGGCACTCTTGTAGGTGCTGTAGGTGAATCAGGAGCCAACCTGGTAAAGGCTATGCTTTCATGAAGCTTAAATTCTAGCAGCAGATGATGATAAATGATGTGAAGAAAAATAATGCAGGGTAAGGGGCTGGAGCGTGATGGCGAGCCCCCCATGCGTGCCCTTTTGTCCATACATGGTCCTTTGAATGACAGAGGCCTCTCTACATTTAAATTCTATAATAAGGGTGATGGTGGGAGTGAGCTAAGAATACTCTTTCTGGGGAGAGTGCAACTGGCAGTGTACCTGAGCCAACAGCCCCCTCCCCATAGCTTCCCTGCCATGGCTTGCAGGAAGCTGAGGCAGGGCCCCCAGGAGCACAACCCCAAGCTTTCCTGTGGAGTGCAGCCCTGGGAGGATGAGGCATTGATATGACTACAGAAGACAAAATGGTGAGGCATCCTGCCCCATCCTGTCACTGCATCAGAACCCTCATTCCATCACCACTCCCTTGCCAAGCTCTGGGAAAAGGCCACTGCCCCCATCCCTTGCATCCTGTGGGCAGCCTAGGATTGAATGAAAGTTGACGTTTCAAACCTATGATCATTGGGGTGAAGGCTGCAGCTAGATTCCTCCTGGCCCCTGATGTCTTCAGGGAGTGGTCCACTGCAGCCTGGCCAAAGGAGAGCACAGTTCTCTGACCTCAGCAAAGAATGGGAAACATGGGGTCAAATGCTCAGAGGAGGGGGTGATTCTCTAAGAATAAGAGGCCAAGATAAAGATATGGCTCAGAGAGGGAGAAGAATTATATGCCTTCCATGACGATGGGTCTTTAGGCCTCTGTATACAGCTAAGGAGGGATAGACGGAAAGCTATGGAGCTGGTCAGCCTTGGGGTTGGGTCCTGGATCCACAAGTCTCTAGCTCTCTGGTTGTGGACAGCTTACTAACCCTCTCCGAGCTGTAGTGTCCTCACTGGTAGAATGGGCCAGTCACACCTTATTCATTTCCTAGGATTTTACTTAAGTAGGAATACACCCTTATTTTTTGAAGCCTGAAGATTTTAGGGGTGAAATAGCATGTCTATAATTTACTTTTAAAATCCAAAAAAACATATTGTGAAGTAAATATGGTATCTTTTTCTCTTCTCCGGAGAACCTCTAGCCAGCACATTTACCCACTTTTATTCAAAATCTAGGTAACGTCATTCATTGTCTTGGTTTAAAAACCATCTATGAGCCAACAATGCTGCATTTTTATCTCCAAGCCAGACCTCTCTTAGGAACTTCAGACTCAGATATTCAACTGCCAATTTGACGTGTAAAAGCTAGCATGTCCCAAGCAGAATGCTTGATTCCCATCCCAGACCTCCCCCAACAAAAAAAATTCCACTGCCCTTTACAGACGTAGAGAACAAACATATGGACACCAAGGGGGGAATGTGGCGGGGGTGGTGGTGGGATGAATTGGGAGACTGGGGTTGACATATATATACTAATATGTCTAAAATAGATAACTAATAAGAACCTGCTGTACAAAAAATAAATAAAATTCAAAAAAAAAAATTCCACTGCCCTTATTCCAAATCTCCATCTCTGGGCCCCCTGGTACCTTGCTTCTCAGTCGTAGGTACCAGGCCATTCCTTTTGCCAACCCCTCTGTGGCCGCTTTGTGAGGCCCTCATGCTTCCATCTCTGCCCATCACTGCCCCAGCCTCCCCGTTGCTCCACCAGCATCCCAGTGCCCTTGAAAGGCAGATCGGCTGACCTGGGCATGAAGGGTACCTATGCTCCAACACAGTGTTCTGCACACGTGTGCATGTGTTAATCACATGTTTCATGCTCAGTCTTTTATTTCTCTTGCAACAAATGCTGCCTCTAGTTTGCTCATCCAACAACTCCTGCAAAATGGGATGGTGCCAACCTTGACAGCAGACCATAGACCATTGCTTGCTGTGTTGGGCCCCATTAGAAGCCTTCTCCTTGCACTTTTTGAGGTGGTTTCTTGCTGTTGTTGAGGTCAGCATTTGGACCAGCTTTGAACATGGAAGCCTCGCCCATTCCAAGGCGATTCTGGCTTTCTTATCAGACTCTGCCCTAATGGGAAGTGAATGCTGCAATCACAGGGCGCACTCCGAGGTCACAATTACGTAAGGATTATTAATGAAGCAACAATGTCAAAATTGTGTGAAATCAAACTCAGATTTAAGTACTTAAAATAAACAGATATAAAGTAACAGATGTCCTGTTTTGTTCTCAGATGATTTCATCCCTTGTTAAAAATAAATGTCTGGCTTGAAAGGAGAAAAAAAATTAAAGGGAACTTTACTTCCATGTTAAAAATTAATTGAATCCAGAGGTTGGTAAAGTTGGTAAGTGGTGTGGGTTTTTCTTTTTTTTTTCTTAAGGCAAAGACATATTTGTGTTGATTTTTATTTCAGCGAGTAATAAATTCATTGCACAGCCCCAAATTTGATAGACCAAACTCACGTCCTTTGAAACCCAAAGGGAAAATTTCTCCGTAGTTATTATGTAGATAAGAATGGGGCCCAGTATATCCATCTGAGGAGAATTTAGTTCCATGCTAAACCCCAAAGGATGCAACAGCAGAGGCTTCAAAAATCACAGGTCCTGATTGCCATGCTCGCAGCCCTCAGAATCCCATTGAGGTGATCTTGCCTTGGAATTTCAGTGTGGAATTCCCAGAGAAGACTCCTACTGAAATTAGTAATGGGAAAGGCAAATTAGGTCATCTTGTCCGTCCCCCTGCCAGCTTCCTACACTGTGGTTAATTTTCTCCTCCTTTGATCAGATACATTTTAAATGTTTCAAGAGATGGAAATTGCACCAGTTGGCTCCCTCTAGAGTTCCACGGTCTACTGAAGTTACGGGACTCGATTTTCTGCCTGTGAGACTCGGTGGGAATTTTTCCAAGAGTGGAAGATCGTTTGTGAGCTGGGGGCTGCCTTTACCTGCCCCAAATGTCTCCTCATTGTTCTGGTGATGGCCCAATTTGGAGGGTTTAGAAATCCAGAGAAATGTTCATCCGTCCAAAATCACAAAATGGCCCTGGGAACATTCAAAGGAAATAATTTATTTGTAGATTCTGAGTAAAAACACAGGGGGATTGATACTGATGCCCTTGAATAAAAGATGGAGCAGCTCACAGCCCTGATGCTGGCTCTCTGTGCAAGAGAATTACATGTAGCAACATCTATTGGAGGGGATAAATAATCCAGATAAGAAATCGTATGTTTCCAGGCAGAAAGTACATGTGTTACTAAACTGTTAGCCACTTTGAAAAGTAAAAATACTTTGTATTTTTCCATCAGTTAAAATTACATTGCCTTTATTTCCAATCCCCATCTCTGAACCCCTATGCCGGAACAAGCCAACGTTAGATTAGCAATGAAAAGTAAAGGGTGGGGTAGTGATGGTTGCACAACATTGTCAATGTACTTAATGACACTGACTGGTACACTTAAAAATGGTTGAAATGGTTAAGAAAAGCGGGGGGCTGGTAAAAAAATGAAGCCATTGTAACTCTGTCAGAGGTAAGCATTGGACACTTGATGCAATGGGTAGAGTGAGTGGAAGGGGAGGGGTCTAGTTTTGCTCAGACTCGCTTCACTTCTCTCCACTTGACTCTGCAGCTTCTCCACAGACCGTGGGTGAGCCAAGATGTCCCCTAAGTCTCCCCAGCTTCAGCACGTGCCTCCTTTGTGGCAGACACTTCTATTGCCAACTCCCCATTTGTTCTCCTTTCCGACTGACTAACAGAACCTGAATTGGGGTTTTCAGTGTCACTTCACTCAACCATTATAAATAATTAAAAACCGAAAGCTCACTTCCCGCCTCCCCTGCAGCTGGTGGCTGGCTGTGTGACTCACTTCTGACCAGTGAGATGCAGGCAGCGTCCCTGGGGAGGGCAGCCGCCTCTGTCCCGCTCTGTGTCCCTTTGCCTTCCGCCTTCTTCCTTTTGCTCCTGTGTGGGTGTGATGCCTGAAGGAGCAGCAGCTTCCTGCAACTATAGGGATGACACAGAAAGAGAGAAGGCAGGTGGTGACATTACAGAGTTGCCATACTCTGCCACTTGTAGGGGCAGAAAATGCTCCCTTCTTCCCTTCTGGGTTCTTTGGCTGGTCTCATAATTAAATTGACGTAAAATGGATTAACAGGAGAAAAACAAATTTAATTTCATATGTACAGAATTCCCAAAGATGTGAGACTCAAGGACAAATCAGGTAATTGAGCTTATGTGCCACCCTAAGCTAAGGAATGGGATAGGGGTCTGTGGCTTCAAAGGTGGGGAGAGGGCGATTCACAGGACAATAAGAAGAGCAGATGTTTGGTAATTAGAAATTTGCTGTGCCATGCAAACAGGCCTTTCAGATAAAGACGTTATCACTGGTAATAGCTTTTTTTTTTTTTTTTGGTATAGACCCCTATCTAAATTCTTTTAGGTAGTTAAGGGAGAGGTAAAAGTTTTCCCTGAGTCTGCTACGTCTTGATTGCCTTCAGCTCAAAATAATCCACGTGCCAAAGTGGCATATTTTGGGGCGGCATGTTCTGCTCCCCTTCACCCTGGACAAATCAACACTCTGTGCGTGCGCGCGCGCGCGCGTGTGTGTGTGTGTGTGCGCGCGCGCGCGTGTGTGTGTGTTTCTGGAGCAAGTAAACACCTTTACTTGTTTAAGCCAGGGCAGTATGGCTTTCTGTTATAGCCCAATGCATTCTTAATTGATGCAAGTTCGATATTTTATGTTATATTAAATTGCACGTTACTCCTTTGAATGAAGTGCTAAAGGACAGTGTTAAAATACAAATGCTCTTTGAGAGAAGAGCATTTTAAGTTGTAACAAGCCACTGACATCTTATTGCAAGTGAGTTCATCGAAATAGCTCTCCGGTCCCATAGCAGGGGGCTAAAGAATAGCCAAGGGGACAGATGGGCTTTGATGGAAGGGAGGAGATTTCTGTCCCCACTGGGTCACTATAGTGATGGAGTCCTGGGGTCTGGGGGTTGGGGGTCTTGGTGGAGGTGGGCAGTGCTTGAGGAAAGATGAATGATTAGAAAGGATGTGGGAAAGGCCAATTTTGTCCTTGAATTCATCTCCTGAAGAGGACACTTCAACTCCGAGCGGTACCTGATGGCACTGTGGGTCCACAGAAGCTGCCCTCAGACATTGAGAAGGGAGATGGGAGAACTCTGCATAAATACTGCCTTGAAAGTTGAGACTTTAACAGGGGATACCTCTGATTACAGTTTCTTTTCCTAAGGAAAAGGTACTTCCCTCCCCCGTTGTTACTTCTTCATACCTCCCCTGCTTTAAGAGCCTGCGCACACCCCTTCCCTTTCCCAAGACCCTGACAGCATGCCTGTGCTGGCTTCACAGCCCTTTCCTCCCTCGTGTCTCAGCCTCTCCTGGTTGAACGTCCCCTAGGGCTGGCCTGGCTTTTTAATTTGTCTTAGTATCTCTTGCAGCGCCTTATGCCTGGTGGCCTTTTTTAAGTTAACATTTGTTGAGTGCTCACGGTAAGCCAGGCACCGTTCTAAGCCATTTACAAGAACCCCTCCTTCAATCCTCAGTCCTCGGTTCATCTCTATCCCCAGCCAGGGACGAGGCCCTCAGTGTTGGCCTGTCAGAGCAGGGCCTGTCTGCTGTGTAATCACCCTGGGCCTGTTCATCCTACTCCCTTCCTCTTCTCTCAAACTCTCACTCAACTTAATCTCCCTGCTCTCCCAATGACAGCGCCATGCCCTTAGCTACTCTGCTGCTAAAAGATATACCATCCCTACAAAGCTTTTAAAGGAGGAAATGACTTCATCAGGCTCAAATTAAGAGGTAAGAAAGCAAGGGTCCTAGAGAAAGAGCATTCTAAAGAAGAGGGCCCACCGCAATCAATCCTGCACAGCACAGGGGAGGAAGACCCCACCACTGAGCCCCTAAACAACCTCAGTAAAATAGTTTGCCGGGGGAAGCAGGGTTGCTCTTGATGGTGCAGAGTTAAAAACATGGGTTTAGGCATCAGATAGCACTGGTTTAGGTCCCACCACGCTCCCATGGGACCGTGGGCCCGTCACTTAGTGTCTCTTAGCTTCAGTTTCCTCCTCTGTAAAACAGGAGTATAGTCCTAAGAGGTCACATCTCCTATGTTTCTATGAGAATTCAATGAGAGAATCCAAATGAAGCACTTGGGGTTGTTCATCGGGGGGGACTGAATACCAGAGATTACGGAGGTCGGGACGGGCTGTTGGAGCAAAAGCAGGAAGGCGGTGTTACCCAGAGAGGTTAGGAACTGCAGGAAGACCCTACCCTTTGAGACAGGAGGCGCGAAAGAGCAGGTGGGGTTACCCATGCCTGCAGGCGCTGTCTCACGAGGCCACTGCTGCCCTACCGCTGGAGCCTCCACCGCTGCCGCAGTGAGGAAGCAGGAGGCTGAGCCCTTGCAGAGGCCGCGGGAGCCCAACAAACCCGCCAGTGCTGCCACTCGCCAACCAGGTACGGCGGCCGAGGGTCACCTGGACCAGACAGTTAATTAGTTAACATGGATGTAACGGCTTCTCCCTTGTCCCCACTTCCCAGGGTGCTGTGAGTGCTTCCCCATGACAGGACCTAACCCAAGCCGGCAAGGAAGTCTGGGAAATGTAGTTTTCAGGCTTCCAAATCCTGGATGCAGAGGAGAAAATAAAGGAGTGAGTACAAAGCGAAGAGCCAACCAAGAAATCACCAACACCAGCAGTTACACAATTCAAGCACTTGATTATGTTAATTACCATCATCCTCCTCATTCCTGTTATTACTGTTCCTGCAACCAACAAGCAGTGGGACCTCAGTCAAGTTATTTCACCTCTCCTGGCTTTCATTTCTTTATCTTTAAAGTCCCTCCCAACAAAGAATTTTCTTCTTTCCCTCATTTATCCAATCAACAAACATTTGCTGAGGACCCAAGTGTGAGCTGGGCCCCAAGGTAAAATCAACAAGATCAGGTTTGTACTAAAGGTCACTGTCTAGTGACAGAGACAAACAAATGAGTAATCATGAGCTCTTCCAGCTAGTTAAGAGCAAAACAAACTGACTCCCAGGCCAGTGCTCTTTTCTGTTTATTTTCTAGCAAATTCCACAATCAGGGAAAATTTCTTCTTCTGGCTCTGGATGTGCACATAACAGATAGCCCCTTTCTCCAATAAGCTCCATTTCCCACTGTCCATCATCTACCCCCTCGCCCAACCTGGGCCCCAATATCAACTTGTCAAGGATGTAGCAGGGAGGTGAGCTGCAGAGTGGGTCGTCTGCCTGGGGCCCTGGTCAGCACCTGCAGAGCACTCAGGGTAATAAGGGATGTAAAAATATGAATGCTCTGGGCCTCCATGATTTCCCTGTTTGCCCAGTCTGTCATTGTGCTACCCACAGATTTCCCACTATTGCTCATGACCCTAATGTGGGGTGGGAGACCCTGTGTATTCCATCTCTTACTCCTGCTCACTCTGAATGCATTTCAGATATTGCCGTGGAAACGTCAATTCCCCAAGCCAAGAAGACCCCTGTTTCCCAGAAGCTACTTCTACAAACTCTAGAATATAGATGAGCCTGGCCCAATCACGCGCTACGTCTCGACCCAGTGGATTTGCAGCACACCTGCATTGGAGGTAAATCGATTGGTGTTTCTTAATCCTGCATACTACCAGGCAGGTTCTCCCCTACTCATTGAAGCTTAGTAGCAACATGCCCTTCACTGTAAAGAGAATTTTTGTCCTCTCACTTGGGACTAAAGGTCAAAGTTTAAATCTATATTTAATGCCATTTTCTGAAAACTGGATTTGTGATTCCCTTTATGTTGGTATTACATATCTTAAGGGATTTCAAGGGGAGAAATCTGGGAAGCCCAGTTTCTGAGAATGACCTTTACTTTAAATGTGTAAATAGGATGGAGCTTGTGTTTTTGCTTTTTAAACCTTTTAATTGTGCTTCCAAAGACAGGTCTGGAAAGCATGGGCTGTGCTGAGCGGCTACTCAGAAGCCACTTTGAAAAGAAGAGACTTTGATTTTTGTCTTATACAGATGAAAGGCCGAAGGTTAATGGCTGCTGCTCTGTTGGCCTGCTAGCGACAGTTTCTTCTGAAGCTTTGTACCTTGAGCTACAGTGATCCCACATTAGAATATGCAAATAGTACGGCCTTTAACTGCCTCGGAAAAGGGAAAGTTCAAATTTACTTAATTCTATTTTTCCTCTGAATTTTATAAGACATTATTGAAGTGGTATCAGAATATCATTCAGAATGTCAGTTTTAGAATATTTCAAATATTTACCTACAGGTTTTTTAAATGGCTGCTTTCACAGTCTGAATGTGGCACTTAAGGCAGTTATAAAATTGACTTTCCTTGCACTTCATAAGCTCAAACTTGCATGTTTAAAAGGTAGCAATTGGGATTTCTCAGTTTGCAAACAGTCTCCAGGCATGGCTAGCTAGCTAGACAGGTAGACAGATAGAATTCCAATAATTAATAAATATACCATGATAAGCTTATTTTTTAAAAAACAGATTGTCATGTTATTATCACATAATCTCCAACTCTCAGACTCCTAAAATTTGGCACTTGTTATTTTGAAACTAGATGTGATTTCTCCTTCATGGTTGTTGTATGACCAGGCCACCCAAGATGGCTGTCCTCTTGCTCTCTGTACGTCCCCTGATGGACCAGCACCTGCTTCACCTACACCCTACTCACAGGACGGACCTTCCTACATACTTGCACTGGCCCCAGCTAGTGATTGTTCTCACTGTTGGAGCAGAACATCTCCACCTGTTAGCTTATCGAAGTGGTGGTAAGGGGCGTGCCCCTCTGCTGGTTTCCCTGGTAACTGATGAGCCAACCTGACATCAATTCCCCCTATAGCCTTCCCTCCCCTCTGGGAGCGAAGGCTGCTGTCCTGTCCTGTCCCTTATCTGCGGCACACGGTGAGGTGCGGCTCCAGGACCTCGCTTCAGACGTGTAAGTCCCTCATCCATTAAATCATTGATGGCTCTGTCGCCGACTCCGGGACCTTTCTTTGGTCTCTAGGCTGGGCGAGTACAGGGCTTGTAGGCCTGTGGGGTGCAGCCCAACAATTGGCGGAGCAGCCAGGAGACCGAGGGAACTCCCGTGAGGGCCAAGATGTCGGGAGATGAGGACGGGGGATGGGAAGTTGGCGGGGGGGGGGTGGGGGCATCCACGAACATATGAGGCCTGAAAGTTGCAGGGGGTGATCCTGGGGTGGCCGTCCACTTGCACGTGGGACCCAAAAGATCCAACGGTGATCCCAGAAGTTGTGGGGAGATCCCACCGTGGCTGTCCGCTAGTCTGTGAGGCCCTGGGTTGGGGGCCGCCAAGAGAGGGCAGAGGACTCCTAGAAACCCTTAAGGCTGTTGCAGAGATAGTGGCCACAGCTGTGGACTGGCTGTTGCTTTTTGTATTAAGAAAGACCACGGAGGCTGAGCTAACTGCCGAGGCAAAGGTTAACTTGAGGGCTGATTCTTGTTCCTCTGAAAGTAAGGCATGTGAATGTGAGTGAATATGTATTATTGTCTATCACTGTCATTTGTTTAAACTGAATTGGCTATTTAGAAATGGAAAAAAAACCTCTGAAAATGTCCAAGATGGAACTCTTTTGATATTCTTAAACTGGTTTTTCTACACATAGGAGAGGTTAACTTTCTAGAAGGAATTGGTATTTCTCTTCTTGTGCTTTTGAGATGTAAATGATCTACCTGGGCTCTCAGGAATTTTAACCTAATCCCTACTAGTGAAGGAAAAAAAGGAGGCCTCTTAAACTCTAGCAGGAAAACTGTGAGATCTCTGTGTCTATATAGATACATACATGTCTATGCGCACCTTATAAATACGAGGTGTCTCTGCCTGCGAATGGCATTGCCAAGATTGGTTCGTGGATGAGCTCTGTTTCATTGGCTTAAGAAGAAAATTAAGTATGATGCCAAAAACTTGGCCTCTGTGCACCAGTGCCAAATCGAAGTTCAAAGACAGAATTTTGAGTGAAGTAGAAAAGAATAGCTTATTGCTTTGCCAGGCAAAGGGGGCCACGGTGGGCTCATGCCCTCAAAACTGTGTGTCCCAACCTGGGGGAATTTGGTAAGGAGTTTTATAGCAATGGTTCAAGGGCGGAGTTGCTGATAAGGATCAGGGTGTGTGCAGGGCCTGGCGCCTTAGTCTGGCCTCAGGTGGTCACCTGATGAGCTCCTGTGGTTCTCCAGGTTATCAAACTGTGACCTTCTCTCTGGAATGAAGAATGCTTCATCAAGTAGTTAACAGCTTCCACCTGTTGGGGTTTTAGTTCTGCAGAAGAGCTCAAAGATATTGTTATGGGCATCCCTGGAGGAGGCACCAGGACCCTGCCCCAAGGCTGCACTATTGTTTCTTGACTGCTCCTCCCTTGTCTCTGCAGCCCCTCCCTTCCCTGATTAGCAACTGTTTGAACCTGCCCTTTGGGACTCAGGGAAGCTCATGGAGGCTGACGCCTATTCCCTACGTACAAGAAATGGGACACAGAAAGGTTTCTGCGCCCAGGAGCCCCACAGGGCCCTGCTCAGTTTCAGGTGCTTACATAAGTTCTCAGAATTCAGTCTTGAAGCTGGGTGAGTATAGGGCTTTAGGCCTGTTAGGTGCAGCCCAACAGTCATATTGATAGAAGGGTGGCTCTGGAATTAGATTTCTCATTACTCAGCAATGTAACAAAATCTGGCCCTAGGAAGTTCCCTGTCTGGATCCTTCCAGACTGTTCTGCCCCCATGCCCTCCTGTCACTCCCCTACAGCTGACTGGCCAGCCCATCTCCGGATGCTTTCTCTCTGCACAGCATCTATCCATGATGCCCTCTCAGCGGTTGCTTTTCTACAGATGAGGCCCAGGAAAGGGCACACCTTGCCCAGATTCAATTCAAAAGTGGCAGGACCAGGTTTCAACCCCTGGCCTGTCTGACCGAGAACACACACCCTCCCCTTGATTCCACTGTGCTCTGAAATGAAGTTCACTGGGCTCTCTCCTCTGAAAAAAAAGACACTCTTTCCCCCTGCCCCCCCCCCCGCCAGGTACGCAGGCCCCTCACTGTGTGGCCTCTCCCGTTGCGGAGCACAGGCTCCAGACGCGCAGGCTCGGGCATGGCTCACGGGCCCAGCCGCTCCGCAGCAGGCGGGATCCTCCTGGACCGGGGCACGAACTCGTGCCCCCTGCATCGGCAGGCGGACTCTCAACCACTGCGCCACCAGGGAAGCCCCTCCTCCTTTCTTTTGAGAGCCATTTCTTGCCGCATTTATTTTTTTACTTTCATCCACACCTGTCCTTCGGGTGCCTCCTCCCAGCCCCCTGCTTCCTCCCTCAGAAAGCAAACTCACAGACTGGTCGTGGCAGAAATGGGCTGGTGTTTCAGCCTTTAACGACCAGATCAGGTGTCTCTGTGGTCAGCACTAAGCTAGCCAGATGCAACAAAGCGGTACATGCCTGGGGCAAGTTTGTTCAATTTATAGCCACCGTGAACTTCAGTTTTCCGAGACACATCTAAATATTCACTTTATGATTGCCCCAAACTTTCCCCTGTCTCCTGCGGTCATTTATGCCTTACCCGTCCCCCTCCCGCCAGCAGCCAACAACCTGCAGCCCCTGAATACCCCTTCGGGATATGGCAGCTCTCCTGCCTCTGTCCCTCCATCATTTTCCTGGTTGGTCTTTGTTACTTCATTCTTGTAACTGGGCTCCTCCCATTGTCTCCCCACCTTTGTCCCTTTGCCCCCAAATAGCTGTCGCTGAAACCACTGTTGACCCTCGCCTTTCCAGCACTGCCGCTCTCCTCCGCCCTGCATCCTTTGTTTAACTGCGGCTGCCTTAGGCGAAGCTGATTAAACTCGCCTCCACTGCCACGCTTCTTCCCTGGGGCTTTGTGCTACCTCTGGCTTTCTTCTTACCTATCCTGTGATCTTTTACCTTCTGTTCTCCCAGCTCCCGTCAATTCTCCCTCTGCACTTTGTTTCTATCTGACCCCCTCTATCCCTTCACTTTTAACTGTAGCAGACTTGAGGGAATGTCTTAAAAAAAAACCAAAAAAAACCCTGAAACACTGTCTTCCCTCTATTCCCTTCCATCTCTCTCCCAGCTCCTCCTTTCTCTTTTAAGTCATGTTGCCACCATGTCAAACTAAAATCGAGTTTTATTGTTTTTGCCTGAGGCCCTTCCCTCTCTCATTCCTAACTCCTAATCTCCAAGCCTAAAGTACTCGTATAGTTTCTCGGATTGAGACCCTCTTTTCCTTTTTTCCAAAGGATCTCCAGAGGTCATTCTTCTACTCCATTCTCAGCAGGAATGTCTTCATTTAGGGTCTGTGTCTCATACACCCGGGTTAATGAGATTCTTGACTTTTCATCATGTAGCCCAAGACGAAAACCAAGACTGCCACCTTTGAGGCCCTCTTGGATGGCTCGTGTAGTTGTAAACACGTGAGAAGTGTCTTGTTCGTGGCAGCCATGTAATAAATACTGATGCAGCGTAGAACTAGGTAGGAGTGTGGTTTCTGGAGTCCGGCAGATGAAGGTTCAAATCCTGCTAGATTCCTTAAAATCTCCCAATTCCTTCCTCTGTGAAGGATACATTATAATAAGAGTACCTATCTCATGCGCTTATTGTAAGGAGTAAGTGACATAATGTGTACAGAAGTTTAGCCAGTAGTCTGGTACAAAATACTGCTCAAGAACATTAGTTGTTATTAAATACTATTTAATAGACAAGGCACAAATACCATGGGATAGAATTGTACCTTCTTAAAGCTTAACTTCTGACTCTAATTTTAAAAAATAAATCTTTGCTTATTTCTGGGTTTAGTTGACTGAAAGTGGTTCCCGTTGTTTCTTAGGCCCAATTTCTAGTTCTCGCCTATGATGCACATTTTGGGTCCGAACAGTTCAACGTGAAACAGGCAGCCTCCCAGCTTTGTCTAAAAATCCCTAAATTCCCCTCTTCACCCTCTATTTGTGGCCACTGTCAGAGAGCTTTGAGGTGCCCAGGGGTCACTTGAGGGGACAAGTTTATACCTTAGGAAAGCATTATTTTTAACTTGCTTGACCTCCAACCCAGCTCCATGTGTTATATACATGTCACTTAAGGGCAGTCACAGGAAAGGCATGGGCACAATTCTTCCACAGGAGAAACTGTACTCTTTTAACGCTTTTAATGAAGTTGGCCAGTAAATTCAATAAGCATTTTAAAGAAGGGTCAATTCAATCAAAGAAACAAGGCATTCAGTATAGCCACAGGTTTTGTCGTTTTTTGGTTGTTTGTAGATGAGCCATCATTGCAACTGAGACAAAAATGCATCTGGATTCTATCAACTTTTTAAATTTTAATTTTATTGGAGTATAGCTGATTTACAGTGTGTTAGTTTCGGGTATACAGTAAAGTGATTCAGTTATACACATGCATATATTCTTTCTTTTTTAGTTTTTTTTCTCATATAGGTTATCACAGAGTATTGAGTAGAGTTCCCTGTTCTAGACAGTAGGTCCTTACTGGTTGTCTTATATAGTGTGTGTATGTTCATCCCAAGCTCCTGATTTATCCCTCCCCCCCTTGCATGTTTCTCCTTTGGTAACCATAAGTTTGTTTTTGATATCTGTAAGTCTGCTTCTGTTTTGTTAATAAGTTCACATGTATCTTCTTTTTAAATTAGATTCTACATGTGAGTGATGTCGTATGATATTTATCTTTCTCTGTCTGACTTACTTCATTAAGTATGATAATCTCTAGGTCCATCCATGTTGCTGCAGATGGTATTATTTCCTTGTTTTTTATGGCTGAATAATATTCCATTGTATATACGTACCACATCTTCTTTATCCATTCCTCTGTCGATGGACATTTAGGTTGCTTCGATGTCTTGGCTATTGTAAACAGCGCGGCAATGAACATTGGAGTGCATGTATCTTTTGTGAATTATGGTTTTCTCCAGATATATGCCCAGTAGTGGGATTGCTGGGTGGTATGGTAGCTCTAGTTTTAGTTTTTTAAGGAACTTCCATACTGTTCTCCATGGTGGTTATACCAATTTACATTCCCACCAGCAGTGTAGGGGCCATCAACTTACTTTAAAGCACTTTCAAGGAAGTTCCCTTGACCAAAGGGCTAAGAAGTCAGCATTTCACTACCTTCTCCACAAATGGTAATGTTTGTCATCATCCCTGTAAAGGCAAAGTCTGAAAGCCAAAGCGTTAGCCGTTATTCCTACAAGAAGAAAAGGGAGCCCAGTGCCGCTGTCTGAGCCAAGCACCAGCAGCCAGAACACTCAGAGCTTCTGGTTCTGGTGCACGATTAGTTCTCTGTGAAGATGCTTCGTTTCCTCTCCCTCAGCTTCTGCGTGTATGAAATAGGAATGAGTGGTGTCTAGAGTGGCCAGAGACTCATAGGCAGGAACAGGTGTCAGCGAGGCCGTACATGAAATATTCGGTGAGATTCTTGGATCAAGAATTACCAGGGGTCACTTATGTGCCTTCCCACTTCCACATTTTACCAAATCTGTTATGTTAATGCATAGTAAAAAGAAAAAGGATAGCAAGAAGACCAAATTTTATTTGAAGAAATTTTATTTCAAGTGCAGCCAGCTGGGAAATGTTCCTCTGAGCTCCCAGCCGCATCCTCCTTGCTCTTCTAACTCAGGCACGAGCCTGCAGTCTCAGGGTCACCCACTCCATGCTTACCCCTCCTCCCCCAGCTTTGCGTTGTAGCCTCCAATCTTATCACAATAAAAGATCACAAGGCTGCTTTTTTGCTGCTGAGTCTCAAATATGCCCTGACATTAACCCTTAGAGGCTACAAAATAGTGTCATTTTTTTTCAGCGCTGTTCTGCTCTTCATATCAGTGGGTCACCTAAGGTGCAGGAATACACACACATACGCTGGACCCCATCCCCACCACTGGCTTCCATACAGCCTTTGAATGAGGGAGTAAGATGCCTCCAAAAATATGTTTGTTTTTTCCCTTAATTGACATTTTTATGAAGGAAGTTATGTAGTATTTGCTCGGCTCTCAGACTGTCTCATGCAGTGAGCCATCTTGTAGAGACAGCCCTTCCCAAACACCCTCTCACATCTCACCCCGTCCCCTCTGAAACACGAAGGTGCGTGTTCTAGACTTTGGGGAATGGAAAAGGTCCGAACGGGCCCCTTCACTCAGAAGGCACCTGGTCTTCAGGCTCCCCAAACCTCATCCTTACCCTCCTTAATGTTTTTCTTTGTCCTGTTTCTTAAAGGAGCCAATTCGGAGCATGTGTGGAGCTGGTCTCCAGGGAGTAGCATGCTCTCACTAGTGAACCCAACTAGGGGGGAAGCCAGACAGGGTCACGTCCCCCTGATCCCCTTGGTGGAACCAAGCCAGCAGTCAGCTTGGAATGTCTGAGGAGGATGACTCTGGCAGCCAATCTGATTGCAAAACGCCACAACTCCTCCGGGCCATGAGTCACCCTCCCCCCCGTGAGCCCACAGCGCTTTGATGCAGCCCTTCTCAGATCCCTGGTCCCACTGCTGACATGTCTGTCTAGCCCATTTCCCTCTGAGTCCAGGCAGGCAGCTTTACACTTTTCTGTGTGTCCCCCTGTGCCTAGCACTGTGCCTGATGCTTTGGAAGCCCTCACTAATTGTCTGTCAGATGAATGAACACAGATAAAATATCCGTTGACAATTAACCCGCTTCAAAGGATGGAGAACTCTATTTCTGGAAACTGTATTGAAGTAATTGCTTCACAGATTAAATTATTAAACTGCTTACTGGACAAATGAGTGAGTGACTTTCTTGGCACACTTTATAACAAGTGACACATCTTTGACCAGTCACCAGAAATGTCAGTTTACCTCTCAAGTGTTTATGGAGACCCATCTACGTGCCCAGGACTGTTCAGCATGTGGAAAAGGGGAACAGGGAAAGGGAGACATAATAGAGTGAGACCCCAGCCCCGTCCTCAAGAGCATCTTAATCCTGACGAAGAGGGGCAGATTCAGAAAACTCTCTTCAGAATCCTTTTGACATCTCAAGCTGGCCCCCACATCCCAGGACAAACTTGCTGGGATTTAGACATTGCTCAGCCAGCCAGATTGGTTCCGGTCACAACATCTCAAGAGCACGTCGTGTCACAATGTACTATGGTCACATCACTAAAACATCCAGACAGGCGTTCAACCATTATGAAGCCAAACCAGAGTCTGTGGGGAGATGAGTGGTTCCAGTATAATCCCAAGTCTGAAAGCAGAAAAGGCAAATGGAGAACTTCACTGGATGCACCAACTGAAAAAGAAAAGGAGGTGTGCCAGCTCCTTCCGTCAGAGTTGTTGTCTCTTCCTCCTGTCTGTTTAGGTTTCCTACCTCCTCCTAAAAGGAGAGTGTGGCTAACTTTTTTTTTTTTTTTTTGGATAACTCAACACCTATTTCCAATTCCCTTTTTTTTTTTTTTCACATTCCTCCACTCTAGCAGCTGGAAAAACTATGACTTTTCTCAGCCTGCCTTGTGAGGAAGGGTGGTCATTTGATCTCTGTGGCCAAGAGATGGAAGTGTGCCAGAGGCCTCTGAGAATGCTTCTGCTTTCCTGACATCTCCCCTGTGTAACCCCCCTTTCTGTCTTGAACACAGACATGATGCTTCATGTTGGACGATCTTTTTATGAACATGAGAGATAGATCTAGACAAACATCAGTCCCGATACTCTTGAACCACCAAAGCAACCTTCAGACTTACTATGTGAGGGAAAAAATCCAGTTTTGTGTAAGCCACCGTTAGGTGTTCTATTACTTGCAGCTAAATACATTCCTAACTGGATTAGAAATTTAAATTTGTGCTTTCAGCTTTCCGTGAGGAAGAATCAACAAAACGTCCACAGTGAACAATAACTAGGAAAGAGAAAAATGGTAGCAGAGGGGCTGGTATCTCTGGGACCCATAAAGGCATTTGTGAAAGAAGAGCCCATTGTGGCTGGCTGTGGTTATGCAAGGGGACCCTTTTCTTTTTTCCCAAATAACACACCATGGAAACTTTTATTTTCAGTTTTAATACTTTTTTTATTGAAGTATAGTTGATTTACAATGTTGTGTATTTCTGCTGTACAGCAAAGTGATTCAATTATACATATATATATATATACATTCTTTTTTTTATATTCTTTTCCATTATGGTTTATCATAGGATACTGAATATAGTTCTCTGTGCTATATAGTAGGACTTTGTTGTTTATCCATTCCATATATAATAGCTTACATCTGCTAACCCCAACCTCCTACTCCATCCCTCCCCCAACCCCCTCCCCCTTGGTAACCACTAGTCTGTCCTCTATGTCCATGATTCTGTTTCTGTTTCATAGATAGGTTCGTTTGTGTCATATTTTAATTCCACACGTAAGTGATATTATACGGTATTTGTCTTTCTCTGTCTGACTTCACTTAGTATGATAATCTCTAATTGCATCCATGTTGCTGCAAATGGCATTATTTTGTTCCTTTTTATGGCTGAGTAGTATTCCATTGTGTGTGTGTGTATATATATATATACACACCGCATCTTCTTTATCCATTCATCTGTCGATGGACATTTAGGTTGTTTCCGTGTCTTGGTTATTGTAAATTGTGCTGCTCTGAACATAGCAGTATGTGTATATTCTCAAATTATAGTTTTCTCTGGATATATGCCCAGGGGTGGGATTGCTGGATCATATGGTAATTCTATTTTTAGTTTCTGAGGAACTTCCATACTGTTTTCCACAGTGGCTGCACCAACTTACATTCCCACCAACAGTGTAGAAGGGATTCCCTTTTCTCCATACCCTCCCCAGCATTTGTTATTTGTAGACTTTTTAATGATGGCCATTCTGACCACCATTTGTGTGAGGTGAGGTGGTACCTCATTGTACTTTTGATTTGCATTTCTCTAATAATTAGCAATGTTGAACATCTTTTCTTGTGCCTACTGGCCGTCTGTATTTCTTCTTTGGAGAAATGTCTATTTAGGTTTTCTCCCCATTTTTCAATTGGGTTGTTTGTTTTTTTGTTGTTGAGTTGTATAAGCTATTTGTATATTTGGGAATTTAAGCCCTGTCAGTCACATCATTTGCAAATATTTTCTCCCATTCTGCATGTTGCCGTTTCAGTTTGTTTATGGTTTCCTTTGCTGTGCAAAAACTTGTAAGTTTGATTAGGTTCCATTTGTTTATTTTTGTTTTTATTTCTGTTTTCTTGGGAGAGTGACCTAAGAAAACATTGGTACAAGTTATGTCAGAGAATGTTTTGCCTACGATCTCTTCTAGGAGTTTTATGGTATCATGTCTTATGTTTAAGTCTTTAAGCCATTTTGAGTTTATTTTTGTGCATGGTGTGAGAGTGTTTTCTAACTTCATTGATTTACATGTGGCTGTCCAACTTTCCCAGCACCACTTGCTGAAGAGACTTTTTCCCATTGTATATTCTTGCCTTCTTTGTCAAAGGTTAATTAACTGTAGGTGGGTGGGCTTATTTCTGGGCTCTCTATTCTGTTCCATTGATCCATATGTTTTTGTGCCAATGCCATGCTGTTTTAATTACTGTAGTTTTGTAGTGTTGTCTGAAGTCTGAGAGGGTTATGCCTCCTATTTTGTTCTTTTTCTTCAAGATGACTTTGGCAGTTCTGGGTCTTCTATGGTTTAATATGAATTTTAGGATTATTTGTTCTAGTTCTGTGAAAAATGTCATGGGTAGTTTGAAACGAATCACATTAAATCTGTAGGTTGCTTTGGGTAGCATGGCCATTTTAACAGTATTAATTCTTCCAATCCAAGAGCATGGGATATCTTTTCATTTCTTTGAATCATCTTCAATCTCATGGAAACTCTTAAATAATGTTTTTAACAATAAAACCTCAATTAGCCAACTCATTGTCCTCAAGTATCTAATTAGAACTCTCAGAGAATTGGCCAGGCTCACATCGTTGATGACTAATAGTTGGACAGATGCTTTCAGGTATTAGAAAGCACTTTCACCTATGTCATCTGGTATGATCACCACCTCCTTCATCAGCTCCATGGATACAGATGGGCAGAGTCATGCCTGCCTGGGATTAGAAGGGCAATTTTTGAATCCTCCAGGAAATAGACCTATTAGCTGATTAGTCACTGCATGTGAAATGCAGTGCATACTGCATGCTGGTTTTATGTTTTTAAAAATTTCTGGTAGCCACTATATTGTGCTGGTCTATAGTACCATTACTCATAATAGCCAAAAAGTAGAAACAACCCAAATGTCCATCAACGAATGAATTTTTAAAATGTAATATTTCATACCATGGGATATTATTTAGCCATAAAAAGTATTTAAGTACTGATACATACTACCACATGGATGAACCTTAAAAACATCATGCTCAGTGAAAGAAACTGGGCACAAATCACATATTGTATGACTCCATTTATTCTATTTTTAAATTCCATTTATATGAAATGTCCTGAATAGTCAAATCCATAGAGACAGAAAGTAGATTAATGGTTACCAGGGACTGGACAAAGAGAAGAAAGGGAGGTAATGCTCATGCATACTGGGTTTCTTTTTGGGTGGTAAAAGTGTTCTAAAATTAGATGGGGATGATAGTTGTACTAGCCTGGGAATATACTAAAAACCACTGAATTTCACACTTTAAAAGGGTGATTTTATGGTATATAAATTATCTCGATAAAATTGTCATCATGTATATCTATATATATCAAAGCTCAGACTCTGGAGCCCAGCTTCTTGGGTTTGGATTCCAACTTTGCCACATACTGGCTGTGTGATTTTTGGCCAAGTTACTTAACTTCTCTGTGAAATTTTCTCATCTGTAAAGCAGACATATTAATATTTCTGTCTCACAGGACTGTTGGGGGAATTAAATTAATTAAAGTATATAAATTGCTTAGAATCATGCCTTATACATAGAAAGTACTATGTATTATAAAAAGTATTATAATAAGCCTTATTATTATCATCAAACCCCAAGTGTCTTATTTGGCATGAGGACCATTATTTATACCAAGCTGTAGATAAATTTATTTGAAAAATAGATAATTTTTTGTGTGTAGATTTTGTTCCCCTTTCTTCATCCATTTACTACCTAAATGGGTATCTGTTATGGTCTTGGTTGCTTGTAGATACAAAGGTAGTAATTTGGAGAACAAATAAATATTCCTCAGGTCTCACCAGCTGGAGATTTTATACACACACACACACACACACACACACACACACACACACTATGATTCTGAACTCCACATATGTTGAAGTATAGAACTTAAAAGCATCCCTCCTTTTTCTTCTGGAAGTCCCAACAAGGAGCTTACATGAGCCCATAGTCTGTCAGTCAACTTCCATGGGTACCAAGTGCCCACATGTCCTTTATCTCCCCACCCTGGGTGGCGTAGAGCTGCCCGAAGGGGCCCCTGCTGCCCTGGGACAGTGAGCATCTCCAGTGCCATTTCCCACCCAGGCTGCTGTCTCCAGTGTGCCCGGAGCAGGCAGAGGACCCACGCAGAAGAGAGAATAGATACCTTCCCAACCACACTGTCACCCAGGCTGCAAAGCAGCAGGTCCATGCTCACAGACATTCTCAGGAGAAGAGTTCTCTCCTGCCCTGGCTCTCCTTCCTCTGATCGTGAGTTTAAACCTTACCCACCAGACCATTACTCACAATAGTTTTTCCTGCAATTTAGCCAACATCTTCCTTTATCTCCTGCTTCCTTCCCCTGTTAGTTGCCAAAAAAAAAAAAAATGTTCCCCATGCAATTAAAGGAAGGATCACAAACAGATACAAGTAGCAGGTAAAGAGTAGGCTCCTCTGTACTAGCAGCAGCCAGGAACAAGGGTCCGGTCTGGCCAGCGAGGTGCTCCATCCCACTGCTGGTAGAGAGCTGCCACCGGAACCCCTCATGAGGCCGAGAGCCAGGAAGGCAGCCTTTTAAAAGGTCAGGCCATGCTGATTCATTCAGTCAATAGTTACTGATCACTTACTAGGCCTGGCATTGGGATAGTACCAGGGGTACCATGATGCATAAATACAGAATCTAGCCTAAATCACAATTTCCAATGAGGTGAAACTTGGGTGAATTTGAACATGCTTCCTTTCCCATTGAAACATCACTGATGTGCTATCACATTTGGATGAATAAGACACATTCCCAGCCTGGACCCTCCAACTCCCTCCATAGAGAATAGAAAGATAAACATTCTTTTATTTGCAGTTGACATGGTTTTATTTTCATGAACTAGGAGTGGCCTTAATAGACAACAGGCCCTGCTCTCCAGTTACTGCCAAAAAGAAGAGCTATAGAACATCTTTTCCGAAACCACATCTCTGAACACTTAATTCACTCGGAGTTCACAGTCCGATACAGTTACCTTTTGGTCTATAATGTAAATACACATATCTGATACCTTCTAATCTAAATTTCCAGGATAGCTTACTAAGAACCTAGTCTCCAGGTGCTCATTTTATAGTATTCCTCTAGGATAAAGAAAAGTCCTCCTAGGAGAGGCTGTGTAACTTATCTAAAAAACAAAACAAAACATTTGGGAAGAATTTCAGCAAGAGTGATTGGAACAAAAATGGAGAAGTCTAACTAACCCTCCATTAACCAAGCTCTCCTCTGCCTATAAGCATTCTGGTTAATCAAAGTTTTATTATACTCTCAAAGATTTATAGTAAGTCCTTAGGGGGGCCGCTTCAACATCTGATGGTGTGTACTTCCACCTCCAGGTATATACCCCAAAGAATTAAACATGGGGGCTCCAACAGATATTTGTATCAACACGTAAGCACATGAAGAGATGCTTAACATCATTAATCATTAGGAAAATGCAAATCAAAACCACAATGAGGTAGCACTTTACACCCATTAGGATGACTACTATAAAAAAATGCAAAGTAACAAGTGTTGCTGAGCATGTGGAGAAATCAGAACCCTTGAGTACAGTTGGTGGAAATATAAAATAGTGCAACTGCTATTGTGGTTCCTAAACAAAAAGGTAGATCTAGAACTACATGTGATCCAGTAATTCCACTTCTGGATGTGTACCCAAAATATTTGAAACTAGGTTCTGGAAGAGGTACTTACATATCCGTATTGATAGCAGCATTATTCACAATAGCCAAAGGTAGAAGCAATTTAAATGTGCGTGGGTGGATGAGTGAATAAAGGAAATATGGAATATACATACAGTGGAACATTATTCAGCCTTAAGAAAGGAATAGAATTCTGATACACTGTAAAACATGAGTGAACCTTGATGATATTTGTGCTAAATGAAATAAGCCAGACACAAAAGGACAAATACGTATGATTCCATTTATATGAGGTACCTGGGGGAGTCAAAATCATACATATGGAAAGTAGAATAGTGGTTCCCAGAGGCTGAAGGGAGGCGGGAAGGGGAATTACTGTGGAGTTATTGTGTAAGGGGTACAGAGTTTCAATTGGGGAAGATGAAAAATTCAGGAACTGGATGGTCGTAGTGATGTACCATGTGGATGTATTTACCTAATGTTATTGAATTGTGTACCTAAAATTATTAAAATGGTACATTTTATGTTATTTCTATTTTATTACAGTTTAAAAATTAAATTAAGGGAATTCCCTGGCGGTCCAGTGGTTAAGACGCCGCACTTTCACTGCCAAGGGCCTGGGTTCAGTCCTTGGTCGGGGAGCTAAGATCCCACAAGCTGCGGTGTGGCCAAATAAATAAATTTTTAAAAAATTAAATTTAAAAAAAAAAGAGAGAGAATGGCTGTATTTAGAATACCACTTGCATGTCTGTGCGTGAATGGTCACAGGCCACTTGTTCTCTTCAGAGTCTGAAGACCTCTCCCCTCCCTGGCCTGTTTATCTTGTAGCAGGATCCTTTGCCTTGGCCCTGGTTTCTACTCCCACCATCCAGTAAGGAGTGTCTGATTAAGTAGCATTGCTGTATCCACATGTGATTTACAAAAAATAATATTTCACCCTCACCATCAATACTGTGTTGTGGCTGCACACTGAATAGGAATAATTTCAGAAGGTTCCAGCTGGCCTTCCTCAAAAGGTAAAGAAAATCCAGCATTTTTAAGGTCTCTCTAATCTTTTGTTGTTTCAAGTGAATGCTTCCTCTGAAGGACTATTTCAGCATTTCTGGGATCTATTAAGAAGAGCATAATGAATGTTACAGAACCAGCCAACTTAAAAATGGCGGGGGGGGGGGTTGGGGAGAGAGAGAGAAGAAACTATTGCCTACTTACAGAAACCTCCCCTACCCCCTTTATACCAAAGGAGCCATATCTTCATGCCATAATAAATGCAAACTTGGAAAGGCTCACGAACCCGCCTGCCTCTTCAGCTAATGACAGCCTCAATTATGGGGCCTAATCCTGCATTCCTGACACTCCCCTTATGCCTGCATAACTTCCAGAGGAGTCAAAGGGCCCTCAGCCCTGGCCCTGGCAGGGAGACATTAGTTATGCAGCAGCAGTGCCTGGGGCATGGTGGCAAATTTAAGGGTCTGTCCACATAATGACACACACTTGGAAGCCTTAAATCCTCGTGCTTTGACTCTTCACCTTATACTGAAATAAAAAGCCACAGTAACTCCATTAAAAAACATAAAATTGCTCCACAGGAAATGAACATTAGTTTGATTCCAGTTTACATCGGTTTTAGGTTTCTTCTTCCCCACCCCCTTTTTACTTTCAATGTTAGTGTCCAGTTTTATGGAAAATATTTTCTTCAAGGAAAAGAATAAACACAAGCCTCGTGCTGGGTCTCTGCTTTTTATTTACTGAACTGGGCAAAACAGCTTTGATTTGCTGTCTCTCACCCTCCAGTAAATCAGTGGGAATTCCTCGCAAATACACCCACAGGCCCCCCCTTATGTCACCCTCTGAGGACACCTAATGACCTCTGGCTTATTGAGAAGTGGCCTTGTTTTATATAAACTAATCATCCAGCCAGCTATATTAATAACGAGACTATAACTCATTTTCATCCTAGGCACACTCTGTACATTATCAGTCTCCTAATTAATCCTAGGCAATTCAGGGGGCAGGGATTATCACTTCCAATTTTCCTCACCACTCCTCATTCCCGAGACTCGGCAAACAGAGGGTCATGCCCTGTGTCCTGCAGACACGGCCCTGAGTCCCACCCCACCCCAGATGCGCTCCCTCCGGCCTGGGGAAGCCTGGGAACTAGCACACCCCTCACCCCTGCTGATCTTGGAGGCGGTGGGGCTGCCTCGGGGGAGAAAGAACCTGGGGTCAGCAAACATCTGGCAAGCCTGCTGAAAGGACAAAGTCAACAGCTGCTCCCCCCCCCCACCCCTGTCAGAAAATAAACTCAGAGATTTGGTGCACTGAGCAGAGCTGGGCCTGTGCTCTGGGCAGCTGAGACCCTTCACCACCTGCCTCAAAGCCCACCTCGCAGCCACCTTCGTCCTTTCTGCATGCGGGTGAGGGTAGCCCCAGGTACACCCCGCCTGCCACCCCAGGCCAGGCTGCTAGCTGTTCAAAGTGGAGACCTGGGGCTGAATGTTCAAACCTCTCCACCTCATCTCCCCGCCTCACATGGGTGAAATCAGAACCCTTGTGATGACATGGTCTCCAAAGTAGATTCGTAGTTTTGCTGAAAAGGGAGTTTCCCTTCCTCTTCCTCCTCAGAGTGAGTCCAACAAGGTGAAGTGTTCAACCATGTCATTGAACATCTCTAAACATCTTCAAAGGAGGACCAGCTCCCTTGACTCCTGGGGCCCTTCAGCACTAGAAAACCTTCCCTTGTTGCATTGGAAAGAGCTTAGGGTGCAGAGACCTGTGTTCAAGTCCTAACTCTCCCATCAACCTGGTGGTTACTTCACCTGCACAAGTCTTGGTTTTCTCATCTTTCAAGTGCAGATAATCCTCCTTCCTTTGCAGAGTGGTTGTGAAACAAACACCTTTTCAGGCTCCTTCATAAGCTTCTCTTTGGATCAGTCAGTGATGTTGAAGTTCCTCAGCACAGGGGCCCTGACGCTCCTCCCTTCTCACTCTCGTTCCCTGGGCAATCCTGTCCACCCCTGTAGTGACCATGTCAGCGCTACACCCTGTGGGCCTTGGATCCCTTTCGAGGGCTCTGTGCCTCACCTACAGGTCTTAGGACAAGGAGGAGGACTGCCCTCAGGCTAACTGCATGGCGAAGAGAGGGACATGCCTGGGGTTTGTATCACCCCATGAGTGTGGTTCCTTTGTGGCGGGTGGGGAAGCTGTGAGGCTTAATGGAGTCTCCAGAATTCCCCTTGCAGATCAGGCTGATACTGATGCCAAAAACTCGTCCTCTGTGCACCAGTGCTGAGTTGTAACTTGGAGACAGAGTTTGGGGTGAAGTAGAAGAGAAAAACTCTATTGCTTTGCCAGGCAAAGGGGGACACAGCGTGTTCAGGCCCCTCAAAAACTGTGTCCCAACCTGCAAGGATTCTGTGAGGAGTTTTATAGCAGTGGTTCAAGAGTGGGGTTGCTGATAAGATTAGGATGTGTGCAGGGCCTGCACTCGTTTAATCTGGCCTCAGGTGATCTCTTGATGAGCTTCTCTGGTTTCTTTAATTTGGCCTCAGGTGGTCTTCTCTGGAATGAAGAATGCTAACTCCATTTGTAAGGCGTTTTGCTTCTGTAAAGAGCTCAAAGATACTGTTATGGGCATCCCTGGAGGCGGAACCAGGACCCTGCCCCAAGGCTGCACTATTGTTTCGTAACTGTTCCTCCCTTGTCTCTGCATCCCCTCCTTTCCCTGATTAGCAACTGTTTGAATCTGTCCTTTGGAACTCAGGGAAGGTCATGGAGGCTGGAGTCTACTTCCTACAAACAAGCATCAGGGGACACGGAAAGGCTTCCATGGCCAGGAACCCCACAGGATCCTGCTTGGTTTCAGAATCAGGCTGACACCTCCCCTCTGCAAGGGTTTGCCCAAGATCAAACCCTTGCTCACTTCTTCCCCTTCCCTTACCAGGCTCCCGGGGAGCACAGCCTTAACGAGTAATTTGCACACAACCCCTCATCTCTGGGTCTGTTTCTGGGGACTCCTCTGATAATAAAAACCATGGTTTCACTTATACCTCCAGCGAGACTTGGATCCATATCCTGACATGGATCTAAATCTCTCTTTGACATCTCTTGACTTTCTCAAAAGTGGTCTCAAGGCCAACATACCCCAAACAGAATTTATGGTCTTCCCACCTCCCCACGTCCAAATGCTTTCCAGAGTTCCCCAGCCCATGAATCCCACCCTCGCACCACCCCACCCACTTTACAAGGTAGAATCCTAGGAATATCCCAAGACTCATCCTTCTCTTTCAACTGATGGTCCCCTCCATCCCCCGTACAAGCCATCTTCAAGCTCCTGTTGATTTCATTTCCTAAGTGTACCTAAAATCTATAATACTCCCCCCATCAACTTCTTCCACCACCCTGTCTAAGCCACCATCGACCCTTTTAGGGATACCTGCAATATCCTCTTATAGATTTACACACCTCCCTTCCAGCTTCCAACATCAGTGATTATTCCAAAATACGAATCTAATCATGTCACCTCCCTACACAACATTCTTCAGTCGATCTTCATTGCTGTTAAGTACAAAACTCCTTACAGTGGCCACCGGGCCCTTCCCTCTCTCTTCACTCCAGCCACTGGCACTTAACCTCTGTTGTTTTGTCTACCCAGACTGCTCTTCCTTCCTCTCTTCCCCTTGTCAAGTCTGTCCGGGCCTTCCAGTTAACACAAGCACCACTTTCTCAAGGTAACTCAATCTGATCTCCCTGCCTAGGACATTCCCTATTTCAGGTTCCTGCAAGCACCACGTGCCTCTTCTCCTTAATTCCCACTGTGGTTGCAAGAAGTTGCAGTCAAGTGATCACAGACACGTATCTGGGTGATCATGGGACGCAGCAACTCAAGCCCAAGTTTGTGAGGCCAGGGGCTACATCAGGCTTTTCACCACTTTCTTCTCATTAGCACGTAGTAGGCACTCAATGACTTAGAAACTTAGAAACTCCAGAACCAAATGAGGAGGACTGCTGTTCTGTCACTGTGATCTTCACATGTGGCCTGGGAAATCAGAGGATCGTGCTCTAAAATAAGGAGTTGTCCCCTTCTTAAGAGAGGGAGACAGGAAACAGATTGTAGGTATCTGTTCTAAAATGTCAAGCTGGTATTATCCCCTTCTTAAAAAGGAAGATACAAATAAATTGTAAAATGTTAATCATTTAACCACCTATATTTTAATTTCTCCAGTTAAAGGGGCTTAAGGGGTAACCATGGTGCACCTGTAATAGCCAAGCTCTCAGTTTAAATGCATGATTTCATTTTATCCTCACAGCACCTCCACAAGGTATTATTAGCCCCATTTTACAGATGAGAAAACTGAGAAGCTAAATGTCTTGCCCAAGATCACACAGCTAGTGAGCAGTAGGCTAGGCTTTTAGTGCAGGCCTGCCACAGGGCAAAGCCATCTTCATGCCCTGTATGGCCTCACCAAAGATGACGCCTGCACATCCCGACAGACATCTGACAGTTCATTTATTGAAAAAAAAAAATGTTCATCTGTGAATGTCTAGCGTCCCCACATGAAGTGTGCTTCTGCTTTATTTCTTGGTGAAAATCACCATAAAGGCTTTATCTCCTGATCCAGTGGATACTGTATTTTGAAAGAGTGCGATTCATAGCAGAGACCATGAGTTTGTGAAGGACAAGGACCAGGTAGTATTTTTTTTTTGGTGATGCCCTGAAACTATTAGTCTCTCTATAAGCTTTTGTGAAATGAAATTGTACTTCTGTCTCATTGGACTCGTGTTAAGACAAAGTATTAGAAGTTTCTGGTTCCACTTAGTTTCCTCTCTCAGCACCCAGCTTGTTTTCCAGACCAAGAGCTTGACTGGTTTTGTGAAAAGGAAACTGGACCTTTGGAAACATAAGAATGAAGTTTTTCTTTTTAATTTTTGCATGACACAATTATTAGTTTGGGTATGGGATGGAATAAATTTCAGATAGGGCCAACGCTTTTGAGCAGGGAAGCAAATCATGCAGCCTCATTTTTTACTTCAGAACCTGGACATTTTTAAACAGAACCTGGACAGCCCAAGGTGAGCAACACATCTAAAGCTGATTTTTTTTTTGTCTGGGACTTTGAGCCACAAGCAGGGACCACAGCCTCAGGATCCATGAGATGAGGGAGTCAGGCCCTACGTTCCCTGCTCCTCTTAGAATCTGTTTTGTATTTCTGTAAATGTTGTATGCTTTGTATTTCTTTCTTTGTTGCCAGGCTTGTCTTGCTCAGTGAAGTCTGCCTTGGCTTGACAATTCCTTATAGTTTACTCACTTGAGGATTTGGGGAGAAAACCAAATTCTCAGCCTTGGACAAAGCTCTTGATGATACCACTCAGGGCCAGGACTTCGGTGACTCTGTACGGTTTATACAATGCTTTTTTATACATTAACTTTGGGGCTAAGGCTTGCTGCCCTCTTTCTGAAATGTTCTATCCCAGGTCTTCCCTCCTCTGAATTCAGATCTCGACTCAATGTCATATTCCCTGACCACCCCTATGAGCAGACCTTTACACAGCTGTGTATTTTTTCTTTTTGTTTTTTTCCCAAAGCTCTCATCACTCTCCAAAATGATCTGGTTTACTTCTCTGTTTCCTTGCTGGATACCTCTCTCCCCATACTAGAATGTCAGCCCTACATGGGCCAGGACCTGTCTTATTAATGCTGCCTCTCTGGGGCCAAAAAACAGTGCCTGGCACATTAAAAACACTCAGTGTTTTTTTTTTGTTATATCGGTGGAGGAATAAATAATTTCCTTTGAGTATTGTGGTCCCGTAAGGTAGTTTTTATCTTCGTTTTTGAGATGAGGTAGCCGCATCTTCATGATTAAGCAATTAGCCTGAACTCCACAGCCAGTCTGTGACAGAATCATACCTCAAACCCAGGTTTTCTGCCCTTGTTCTGGAGTCTTCTTACGGGAAGGAAAGTGAACTTTTACCCCAAATTGGATCATGCTGGGTACTCTTAAAAACAAGCACCCCATCAGGGATCATCGCCAACAGTTTGGAGTGTGAAAGGCCTGATAAAACCCTGACTCTGTCCCCTTTATCAGAGGTGAAAAAGCATATACAAGATGAGCTTAAAGGCACAGCCTGAGACTGCTTCCTACGTCAGCTCCTGGGTGGGTCACCGGCCCCCTGCTCTGACACACCGCAGATCCTCCCATCCCTCCCTTCCCTGGCCTTGGACCTCACTGGCCTCTGGGCCCCTCATTCCAGGAGGCTCTGGCCCGGCTCTAGACTTTCTGCAATTTTTCTGATGTCCTAATTTCTTGATCACCTGTGCTGACATGATCCTGATTTCTTTCAATATGTCTTTTTCCCACTCCTGGGAAATTTATGTCTGTTCTGGCATATGTCCCCATCTTCCTTTGTGAAAAGAGAGGCAAGGAGGGGAAGGAAAAAGCCTTTTCATATTTTTTAGCAATGTCTTCGTGTTCTGTCAATAAATTACCTCTGCCAGCTTTTAGAGGCCCTATTGGCTCTTGTACTGACCTCTTGTTTCTCCTGTACTTGAAAAATACCTTATTATTTATCTTAGCCTCTCTCGCAGTCTTCTTTTCATTCTTCACCTTTGCTTTGCTTATCATGTTTTTGCACTTTCTTAACTTTGTACTATAATTTCTCCAGCTGAGTTGCTGTTTGATTTTTTTTCCATACTTTCTCGCTTTCCTAGTTTTGATGACTTGCCCTACCACTATCACATCCTTCTTAGAGCTATATTTTTGGCCTATTTTCTATGCGGCAGGTTGCTAGGGAGCACATATTTTCTTTGGGCAGTTTCTACTCATTTCTCTCTGATTACACTCTTCCGTCAGCGGCTATTCTTTCCAATCTCTCAGTGCCCTTGGCTTTTCTTGGTAGGAGCTGAGAACTTTTGTTCCCTCTGGAATTCCTGCACGTCCTTCTAAGAGGGTCCTAATTCCTTCTGGGCCTTACTTGGAATAAGCAGTTCCCCCAGACATTGGGCTACAGGTCAAGAGGAAGCTAGGTACCTTGATTAACACATGGCTCAAGCTTCCCCCAAGTCAAACTGCCTGTGGGTACGAGACTTTACAGCAAGTGGTACCCCTCGCATGCTGGCAGGAACTCAACCCCTTGCAAAGAGCTTCCCCAGGCAGCTGGGTGAATCCTGTGGGCTCACTAACAAGATGAGTCAGGTGTGAACGGTACCCTCTGGGCTCCTTGGCCAGTGGATGCCTTTCTATCCACCAGGCACTGTTGCTAATGCTGGGCACTGTTGCCACCTCTGTTCGGTATTGTCACATTGACTGGCGTCACCACCTAGCTGCTGCCAGACTCCTGCACTGCCATGGTCAACACTGCAGCTCTCAATATCTCAAAGCCACGCTGTGTTTGGGTAGAAGACTCCTCCCTCCCACATTATGCCACAAGTGCCAAGATGGTGTTGCTTGGGTCTTACAGAGCCTTCAGTGAGGCAGCATGTTTTGTTGTTACTTCCAGCTCTCCTTCACTGGAATGAGAGCCCTGAAAGATTGAGTCAAGTATACCCCCAGGATGATGGGTACTTGACTTGAAAGGTCATAGAGAATTGACCCTGAAGTTGATGGCGGAGCAAACCAGGGCCACTTAGGAGGCAAGGATATGGGATCGTAAGGACATGATAAACAGAGAGGGTCGGGGGGACCTCAGGAATCCAGAGGAGTGGAGCAGATGCACGGAGTGGAGAGGATCAGAGTCCTTGTGCCCATCTGATAAATTAACATCCCTGATTTCCTGGTTCGGGGCCTCACAGAGTCCAACAGCACTTCTTTTCCTTTTATTTTTGTGTAAATTATCTGCTGGACTTCTGTAGTCACACTCCTCTTCAGCTCGTGTAACTGGATTTCTTTGCTGGGCAGCCAGGGTCTTAACGAATATAACCTCCCAGTTACCCAGCTGCAGCCTCGTGGTGCAGTTTTTCTGGTGCTCATGCCTGCTTAGTCGTCAATATCCAGCTTCAATTTTGCTTCCTCTCTGCAGCCTTCCCTGACAGCTCCCTCTCTCATGATGCTTCAGAACTCTGCTCATAACCATTATACTGTGGTGTGATTTAGGTATTTATAAACACTCCACTCGCCAGACCCCGGGGTCCTCGAAGACAGAACCCTGTCTTAGTGCCTGAAACCCAGATGGTGTTCAGTCAGTGTTTGCAGAGATGCCTCAGTGGCTCTGAGCTGGTTCTGGTGGCACCACACTGACTGCTGCTCAACCTTCCAGGCGCTCGAGGGGTCTGAGTTTCTGCTGACTTTGCTAACTTAGCCCTTCCCTCTCACTTGCATCTTTTCCTCGTCCTCCCTGGCGTCCAGGATTGCTTGCTTGCTGGGTGCCTCCAGCTCTGTGCAGACTTCACTACCTTTGGATCTGTGACAGTTCCAAGGCGAGCCCGCTGGGGCAGAGCACATGCTGTTTCCCAGGGTTCTAGAACTCTTTGCTGCGTTTTGGCTCCTCTGAATGGTTTTGTGTGGTTGCCTAGGGCCTGGGCTACCTGTGTGTCTGCTCATAACAGCATGCCCCGCCTGATCCAGCCATCTGTTTGTTTTGGCTGCATCTCCTCCTTTATGCTCTCGCTTCTGAGAGACGGTGAATAGTAGCTACTCCCTTTAATCAGCCAGAAGCCCTCACAGCCTTGTCCATGGTAGAAAAATTGTCTCCAGGTCAGCAGCAGATTTCTTACATGGGAGAGAACATCAGTGCTCATTTACTCAGGAAAAGCAACAACAACAACAAAACCCTCTTGCTCTGTTTAGACCATTTTTCCTTTATGGATTGCAGTGCCCCTAGCACATCCACCAGCTTTCCCTACCAACTACCAGCTATGTATCCAAGCTGCCGTTTCACCCCCTGTCAGCCTGGGGCAAGAGGGGCAATGGAAAAGTTTCACACCCTTGGGTGGGGTACTTGCTTTACTCCTGGTTCTCGTGTACAGAGTGTTTTTCAAGAAGTGTTTCTCCCAGTACACCTGATGCTGCTCTAACCTCAGTACCAGTAGGTGTGAGATTGCCTGGGGGATCACGTGGTTTAAATACACTAGGGTTGTGACCCCTTTGCCCCTCAGAGTTTCACTTTTCTGACCTCTGCTTTCAGGCAGAAAGAAAAAAAAAACACCCAGGTTCAGCTCATCCTCAAGAATTTCAAAATGAAATCCCTGGTCTCCCTCTGAACCCCACCTCTCGTGCCGATAGATATGCCTTTCTTAGATTCTGTGACAGTCATGTGCCTTGGTCTGGAAATGGAGACAGAACCTCGGCTAAAATAGCATCTGCTGTTTTCCCCCAATGCACAGAACTGAGTCCCTTTCATTCCGTGATTCCCTGGTGAATCCTCACCTCCTTGAAGAGGCTGCCACACCACGGGTCACCACCAGGAGGCACTCTTCAGCATCAGATGCAGGCACAGAACCTGAACAGCAGGCAGCACATAGTGGGACTAAATGCCCACTTGTTAAAAAATGAAGGAGAAAAAGAACTGATTTTTCTCTACCTGGAGCCCAGTCCCTCCTCCCTGATATACCTAGGTATGTTCTACTTATCATTTGGGGCTCAATTTAAATGACTCCTCTAGGAAGACCTTCTTGGACCAGCTAACTCCCATCCCCACCACCAAAGGTGGGTTAAATGCCCCTTCCTTGGGATCCCATAAGCCTTTGTCATCAGTAGAATTGATCATCCTGTATACCTGCATTTCAGTTTTGAAAGTATCGCCTACAGACCATGAGCTTCCGGGGGGGGGGGGGTGTCTCGTCCACAGTGTCTAATACAATGGAGGTACTTAGTAAACACTTACAGAATGGGGACTGAGCAGAATGTGTAGAACTTTCAAATATTCCCTGGGGAGGTTTAGTTTAATTTCTTTCGCCTTTGTCTTTTGCTCTCGCTATTATTACTATTGCTTTTCCCACCAAATCCCTGCTTTCAATATGGTAATACCAAAAGAAAAAAAAAGGGAGAAAAGATTTCAATGAATTGCAGCTTCCAGCTGGTTATCATTATTTAAATTTTGGCTTTATCTTTGTGGGCAACTGAAGCCTATGATTTAAGCTATCTCTAGCTGAGCGGGAAGGTCGGGTGCCTGCCCAACCACTCATATTTCCAGAGTGCACTTTGCTGTGTCAATACACATTACTTGTCACATTGCAAGAGTCTGAGGAGAAGTTTGATCTCCATTGTTAGATTGTTGTCATGTGTCAAATCACACAGCCCAGGGGGAATGAGTACAATGCACGGGAAAAGCAGACGCTGCGCCACGGTCAAACTGCCTGAAAGATAAACACTGTTGTATAGACCAGGAAAAAGAAAGGTCAAAAAACAATCTGAAGCCTCAGACACAGTAAGGTTTACTTTCATTTTCTTGCCACTCTGAGCCTTCCATTTTACCAGCCTGGGCAAATACGCATTTTTCATCCAACTGACCTTCCAGCTGATTCTCCCACAAGAGGGGAACTAGTTTGAATAGGTGGTCCCATCACTGGTAGGCAAGGTGGCAGCTGTGATGCCCTCACATCGAAGCTGACGAAACAGGCAGGCGTGGTGACTCTACAAGCTCCTGCCTACCGTCTCCCTCCAAATGAAAGCTCAGAGAAAATGTGCAAATACAGCTAGACTCAGGGAAGAAAACTCCACTTCAGGGAGTATGAGGTAGCCAAGCAGGAAGGCTGGAATAATTGTTTGCTGCCGCTGCTGGTGATAGTTTTTCTTTCTTTCTTTCTTTCTTTTTGTTTTAAAGTTGGCTAAAAAACCCAAATGGGTACTAGCTGTTCCATATTAAAGAAGGAATGGGCGCAAGTTAGTCTCCCCATTTCAAGACGCCCACGTGCTTGAAATAGTTTCCTAGAAAGGCAGATATAATTTAACTGGGTGTAGCTTAGCACACTGGCAAGGCATTTTTACGACACCTTCCAAATCCTCGATGGCTGATCTCGTGGTATGACAGCAGCACACCACATTCATTGCACCAGACAAGGATTAGGGGAGTAAAATTAGTCATGTATGTAAATTGTAATCACGTTGTATGGTTGTATGTGCTCATTTAGGCATTTTAGCAGTGTGTGATGCTATCCTCTCTGCAGGACTAATAAGCATTAGCCATAATGAGGTCAGTCAGTCAGCCAGGCATTCTCGGGGGATTTAATTGGGACATGGGTCTCTACTGAAGTGAAAATTAATAACTTTTGTCAATGTTCTGGTGAAATGTTCTGTCTTATTAAACTATGAGGGTCAATTAGAAAGCATTATGTAATAAAGTCCCCAGCAGCAGAACTCAAATTGAGTTATACCACAGTCATTATTCCAGGGCGAATGCATTTGAAAATGGAAAACCAGAGCGCCATATGGAGGATTCGGGTCAGATTTACAAGCATCGCATGTTAAGGCTTCAACAAGAAGGAAACAATTAAACGTAATACTGAAATAAATCAGCGCGCCGGGCGTGCGGTGCAGAGCTGGGAGCCCGGGGCCGGTGCAGCCCTGGAGCCGCAAAATGGCAGCAGAGTTGAAGGGCTTGTTTGGGCTGCATCAGGCAGCGCCGTCCCGCAGATCTCTCCGAGTGCTTGCTTCAAATCTGGGGCACACCTGGAAGGCTCGGGCCTGCACACCGCCTCCTATAAATAACTCTTTATTGTCTGGCTATTAAGACGCGAGATTGCTTGTATTCAAGTGCAAGTTATTGTGGTACAGCAAATTAAAGAATTTTAAAGCACCCTAAACAGCCCCCGATAGTCCCCATTCGGTCATGTTTTACGGTACTTTATTTTTATTTTTACTTTTTTAAAATAAATCACGACTCCTTCACGAAAGGGCGCCAGAAGGTTCGGGCCTGGTGGGTTTACCCGCCCCTTCAGGACCCTGTTGGGGCCACGGCACTAGATCTGCTTTGCACGGGCGCCACAAACGCCTTCCGGTGAATGACGGAGCCAATCAGCGTCCAGAAAGCTTCTCGCTTCAGCCAATCAGTGCTCACGAATCCTACGCCATTACCTGTCTTCTCTTAGATCTACTTTTTGCTGGCGCCACAAGCGCCTTCCCGTGAATGGCACAGCCAATCAGCGTCCAGAATACTTCTCACTTCAGCCAATCAGTACTCATGAATCCTACACCTTTTCCCGTCTCTTCTAGCCCCAGCGGACTCTGCTCCCGACAGGGCCAGACACCTTTCAGGTACTTGAAAGGATCAGTCTATTGTGAGGGAGATAGAAAGCCTAAGCCAGGGTTGCAGTGTGACATCACGGTGTTCAGGCACTTGTAGCCAGGAGGGATTGGAAGGAGTAGAGGGGGCGGAGGGCTGGCGGGCAGGGGTGTCTGCTCTCCTCTGGAAACCGGGGGAAGGTGGTTCTTGTCTGCTCCACTCTTCAGATTTTTAAAGATGCTGCGCAGCTAGAACAATTAGGAAATAGAAGAGAGGGAGGTGGGGGGAGGAGGGAGGAGGGGCGAAAGGGAAGGAGATACAAAGAGGATCCATACTGTACAGTTACTAAAGGAATACAGCTTTCTTATCTGCCCAGCCCACTCTTTTATGAACTTTCTCTTCCCTAGTGAAGTGAACTGGGGTCTGATTATTTCGCCTTTGATCCGCAATGCTGACTATGTTTCTCATTAAACGCCAATTATAACAATGCCCCCTTCTTGGTTCCGAGCCATCATGGAAGCCAGTCTGTTCCCCTCTCCCCCATCTCCATGGCCGAAGCTGTGGTCTGAGCCCCTGTCGCCTCCCACTAGGGCCCTTTTTCCACTCCAGCCCCGTCCCACCCATTTTCTGAAAACCAGCCACAGTAATCTTTTAAAAAACACAGATATGGTCAAGCTGTTTAAAAACTCTTTCACACTTTTGCTTTGCAAATAGGATAAAATCCAAAACCCTTACCACGGCCCACAGAACCCCTCCCAAATGTGTCCGGGGCTCACCGGGAGCCATGCTTCCTCTAACACCGATCCTGCAGGTTCTGAAACACGTGAAGTTCTTGCTCTCATCGGGGTTTTTGCACATGTACTTCCCTTAGTCTGGAGTTTTCTTCCTCCTGACTGTGGATGGCTAGTTCCTCTCAAGCTTAAGTATCATTCTCCGGGAGGCCTTTCCCAACCATTCTATCTAAAGTAGATGCATCTGGAACTCTGTATCATCACCCCGTATGTTCCCAGTATAGTACTTTCCATGGTGTATAATTTTAAAAACAACTTAATTTGGGCTATTCTTGTTTTCTGTGGTATCTCCTGAGTCTAAGTTCTGTGATGGCAAAGACCAGATCTGTTTCATTTCCCACTGCGTCTTCAGCAGTGGGGGGGGGGGGGGGGGGGGGGGCAAGTGACAGGTGCTATGTGTTAAGTGAGTGAATACCTCAATGAATTAAAGGATAGCTTTGGAGGGAAACCTGAAGTTTTTCCTACTCCTTTATTTTGTAGAAACAGTGTTTCTGAGGATGGTGAGATAATATGCACAAGGAAACTTTGGGGAGAGTTGGAAGCAGTACCTGGTTTACCCTGGCAATGTTTCCTTCTTCTACCACATCACCCAGTCCTATCTGTTAAACACACCTTGTCTTTATCCCTATTTGAATAAACACTACCCTAAATCCTATGGTGAAAGCATGTTTAAAACCAATTTAAAAAATAGAGCTGCTCCATCAGTAAGAGAATAGATGATTAGATTCAGGTATGTTCATATAATGGAATGAGTATGAATGAACCAAAGCTATAGGCCTAAAAATGGCTGAATCACAAACACATAATGTTGAATAAAAGCAGCTAGTTACAAAACAATATAATTGTGATAGCACTTATATAGAGTTCAGAAAACAAGCAAAACTAAATAGCATGTGGTTAGTAGATGCATGGTCAATCTCTAATGAAAAAAGTAGGAATAAGGAATGTTTTTTAAAAAAAATAATAAAAGCAACGTTTAGATAGTGGTAGTGGTTACTTGCTAAGTGTAGAGGTGGGTGGGAAGGGAAGGAGCCAGCAGAAAGAAGAGCGTGGAGATGGGGTGGGGGCAATAATGTTATCTTTAGTTGGGTAGCAGTTTCATGATTAGCCGTTTATTTCTTATGCTTAATAATTTGTAAGGAAAAACTGATGAATTTTTAAAACTTAAAATTGACAGGATTTCAGCTTTGCCTGACCATACCGAACCTCAGGGAGAAGAGGTTCTTTCTTCTTCAGGAGTGCTTCAGAGAACTTCCTCTGGCCGTGCACACACCCATTTAAGGCCGGCAGACTAGAGTTCTTGGGGCCTGTTCCTGAGCCAGGTCAACACTGTACAAAAACACGCAGTAGGGCTTCCCTGGTGGCGCAGCGGTTGAGAGTCCGCCTGCCGATGCAGGGGACACGGGTTCGTGCCCCGGTCCAGGAAGATCCCACATGCCGCGGAGCGGCTGGTCCCGTGAGCCATGGCCGCTGAGCCTGCGCGTCCGGAGCCTGTGCTCCGCAACGGGAGAGGCCACAACAGTGAGAGGCCCGCGTACCGCAAGAAAAAAAAAAAAAAGTGCAGTAATCATGCAGAGTGTTTGAAGTTGGCTTTGGAGGTGACCACCCAATGAGGTGGAGCCCTTGAGCAAAAGTAACCTCCTTATTTGTCCTTCCACAGCTAACAAACCCTTCTTTACCGTCCTCAGGGCTTTTGCACCTTTTATACCCCCTGATTACAATGCAAACACCCCTGAGAGTATCCACATCAAAACCAACACCCAAATGATCTTCGCTGACGCTGAGGGGGTAGGATGCTGGGGAGGGACATGGCAGAGGTGGAGGAGGTGAGAGAGCCTCAAAGGCAAGTCAGGCCACCGTCACCTTTGGTCCAGGCAGCCTTGCCTGGTTTTTCTATACAGCCCCATTGATTTCACATTTTTCATCTCTGAACTGAGCCCTGGACTTGTTCCCGGCACACAATGCCCCACGATAGCCAGTCAGTGTGCCCCTGTTGACATTGCCACATGCTGAGATTAGCCTCCTTGAGTAATTCCTCTTTCTAATGTTAGTGGAGGGGGTTCCCACCATAAGGGTTTCTGGTTCATTTGTGTTACTGGGTCTCCCAGGGCCACACTTCTGTTTTGAGAGAGAATTTTGGCATCAGGCTCCTTCTGACATGTCAGGCTGAAAAGTGATTTTGAGCCAAGAGTTCTGTTGCTTCATTTTGGTTATTTATGAGAAGCTGGTATTTTCTGCTAACAGAGACAATGGGAAATTTCAAAACCTCAACATTATCAAGCTGTTGGGGTAGTGGTGGGAAAATAGAAATTGCAAAGTATTTCTCAACAATTCGAGTAACTTGCCTTCCATATTTTTTCCCAAGATAATTACGAAGATGAATGCCACTTGCCTTTTGGAATCTTTTTGCTGAAAAGTATGAAACTATTCCAGGGAGATTCTGGACGCAGGGTCTCCGTCACCACACAGTCCTATAGGAAGAGGCAGTCTGCCTGCACGTTCATCCATTGGCCAGTGAACGAATGAAAGAACAAACAAATGAGAAAACCACTGAGCTACACACACACAATGCCACACATAGTCATGCGTTACTATCCTAGTTTGAGGCTAGATTGTTTATCTTAAAAATGTGAGTTTTTTTCTCTGATTATAAAACTAATATGTGCTCATTACAAAATGCTTGGAAAATACAGAAAAGTATAAAGAAGAAAATAGAGGCGTCCATAATCCTACCTCACAGAAAGATCTTATTAACATCGAGGTTTATATCACACTAGTGTTTTTCTGAGCATGTAAATGTTGCATGGCTGAGATCTTACTGTGTATACTGTTGATATCTGTGTTAGACAGAATTCTAAGATGACTCCCCAGTGCCCTACACCCTTGATTAATCTCTTCCGTCTTGAGTATGGGGAGGAGGGAAGCTTTGAAAATGACGAGTATTACTCCCATGGCTAGGTTATGTTACAGTGGACTTTAAGAAAAGGAGATTATCCCAGGTGAGTCTGACCCAGTCAGGTAAACTTTAAAAGAGACTGGGCTTTTTTTTGACACAGAGATATGAAGCATGAGAGGGATTTGAAGGGAGGGAGCTTCTCTCTTGGTGGCTTTGAAGATAGGACCACAGGGTCAGGAATTCTGGAAGGTTCCAGAAGTTAAGAGCAGTCCCCACTGATATCCAATAAGGAGACAGGGACCTTGGTCCTACAACCACAAGGAACTGGAGTCTGCAAACAGGTTGAATGAGACTGAAAGAAGACCCCAGCTCCAGATGAGAACTTAGCCTGGCTGACACATTCATTTTAATCATGAGACCCTGAACCTACAGAACCACAAAATGATAAATGGGTGTGGCTTTAAATGGCTACATTTGTAGTAATCTGCTATGTAGCAATAGAAAAATAACCAAATATTCTGCTTTTTCATTCACATTACAACTTAAATCTTTTCTCCTATTATTGTTAACTAAAATTTTCATGTCTTCATCTAACGTGTGTGTGGATCATAATTGATGTTAACCAGCCTGTATTATTGGGCATTTAGGTATTGCCGTTACGATAGAGATTTGTTATTTAAAAATTAAGTGCTGTCTTCTTGTTTTGTGTCTGTTCTTTCTTTTTTTTTTTTCTTGTCACATGAAAGAAAAGTGAAACATCTGCTGAGCCTATACCCGCCCAAGAGAGAGAAAAAAAGAGAAAGAGACAGAGATACAGACGGAAACAAGGTATGTCTAAAGGGTTCTCTTTGCTCCCAGATGGAAGGTAAAGACTTTGAAGGAGAGTGTGACCCTTTGTGTTTCAAAGGTGGAGGCCCTGTCCAAGGGTAGGGCTGAAGGCTGGGAACTGCAGAGGTTGAAAAAAGACTGGCTTCTCCCTAGTTGGTGGGTCCCCAAGACTGGGAAGAGAAATAAGGGTCGGACCCATCATGGAGCTGTGGTCCCATCTGAGCCTGGTGCTCTGGGTGACCTCAGAGGGGGGCCTGCTGCATGACCGTCTATGGGACTGAAGAGGCTCTGCCAGGGTCCTCAAACCCAGCTTGAGATGGAGGAACTGAGAGCTCTGCTCATCACCCTTGGCTAGTATTGGCTTCAACCAGATTTAATTTTACTTTGAAAAATAAATATGGCATTTCATACTTTTTTGAGATTTAGGGCATTGCTACCTGTTACATAAATAGTACTGTGATCAATAGTCCTACATAAATATGTCTCTGTATTTGTTACTATTTTATTTGAATAGATTTCTAGAAGTAGATCAAAGGATATAAGCATTTCAACATCCCTTACATAAATTATCAAACTAGCAGGTTTTTAGATTTCTTAAGCTAAAGTATATAAAAGACACTAGATGCATAATAAATTCTCCCTTCAGCCTCTACCCTCAACCACCCCAGTGTATCAACTACAGAAGATTCAAGGCCCACTTGAGCAAGTGTAGGCACAGTGTACTTCCTCCTGGGAAAAGGCAGTGGGCAGCCTAGGCTGTGTAACAACCGGGACAGGCATGGCCTGATACACACCCGCCTATACCAGTAACTGGCTGTGGACCTTCTATATGCATTTCTTGGGGCTGCCATAACAAAGTACCACAGCTGGATGGCATGAACAACATAAATTTATTGTCTCACAGTTCTGGAAGCTAAAATTCTGAGACCAGGGGTCAGTAGGCTTAGTTCTTCCCAGAACTGTGAGGGAAGAATCTGTCCAGGCCTCTCTCCTAGCTTCTGGTGGTTTGTTGGCAGTCGTGGCTGTCTTCTCCCTGTGTCTTCGTATGGTCTTCTCTCCACTCCAAATTCCCCTTTTTATAACGATACCAGTCCTACTGACTTCGTCTTAACTTGAGTATCTGCAAAGACCCTATTTCCATATAAGGTCACATTCGCATGTCCTGGGGGTTAGGACTTCAGCATTTTGGGGAGGGACACAGTTCAACCCATAACACTTTGGAGAGTCACATACACTGTCTAAGTCTCTGTTTCTGATCAGTAAAACAGGGATGATACTGCTCTCCGTATAGTGAGGATTGAAGTTACAAGATAAATGGGAGAATAGGTAGGTGATAGAGAACTCACCCCATGTCTGGCACATGGTACTTAATAAATACTGGCTAAAGTTATCAGGTAAAACTGTTGCTCTTATTGCAGTGTGCTCACGTGGACACACAGAAACCCATGCTCAGATGGGTGGAGATGCGTGCTTATGTGGCCACTCCAGTGCCCCTAGAGAGAAGAGGCCGTCTTACTTTTCAAGTGTCCTTTCCCTGGTCCAGTCTTTACCAGCTGGTTGTTAGAAAGAACAGACCTCACCTCTCCCACAAAGCCCACTTCGGAGATTGGCGCCTACCTTCTGCTGCTAGTTGGTTGTCTGAAAAGTGCTGACGCGTCTCTTCATCCACAGTGCCAGGACTCTGTGCCAAAGCTGCCCACACGAGCGCAGCTTTCCCCACACACCAGGGTTTCGGAAGGTGGACCTGGCACCAACCAAACACATAGTAAGGGAAGCCCTTGTGACACACGTGCACATGCGTGCAGCCACATACATACACACGTGCGTGCTCCAGAGAGCAGAGACCCCCATCAGTACTTAAAGCAACTTTTAAAAGGAATAAAAATTGCTCACTCTCTTTGATGATATTCAAAGGGTCCTTTTTAATATATGAGAAAGCCCATTCTAAATTCTGAACACATCTGTTGTCACCAGCTCTTTCTTTCCCCCCTCTAAACCCTCTTAATTCCATAATTTAGAAGGTCTTAAGTCCCAGAAGGATCTGACTGCAGCATAATTGGGCATCCTGAACACTCCAAGTTGGATTCGATGCCCCACCTCAGCCCGGATACTTTTTCACTGAGTAGGAGAGGAGAGGTTTGGGGAAGGGGTGGGGCATGGACAGTGGCCTGCCTTTGACGGGAGAGCTAAGGTGCCTGCAGGAAAATGTTTGCTATTCATTTTGCCCTGACACTCCAGGAGAGGAGCACAGTTTCCTTTGTGATTGGAGGTAATGAAATCTACAGGAAAATCAATGTGGGCTGACAGGAGCATCGCCCAGCTGATCTGCAGACCAGAGACACTGAATCACAGCAGGCTGCAGGCAGCGTGTCGGTTAGGTACCACTCGCCGCTGCCTCTGGGAGAATGGGGTTTCGGAAAGCTCACCCTCTGGGGTGCTCCTGACTCCTCTAGGCTGTCAGCCTGGCTGGCTGGGCTACTAGGAGTTGAGTGACAAAGCATTCAGTTGGGTGGACAGTGTTAGGGGGCCAGAGGGCCACAGCATGCCTGGAGGGTTCCTGAGAGGAGGGGGACAGACAGAGAGAGAGAGAGAGAGATCCTGACATTGTAACAAAGAGATAGGGGGAGACAGACCGACGGACAGACAGATACACACACACACACCCCTCAGCTTTAAATGATCTACATGAGCCTATATTACTTCACTACTTTTTTTTTTTTAATTTATTCTTTTTGGCTGCCTTGGGTCTTTGTTGCTGCACACGGACTTTCTCTAGTTGCGGCGAGCGGGGGCTACTCTTCGTTGCGGTGCGCGGGTTTCTCATTGCGATGGCTTCTCTTGTTGTGGAGCACGGGCTCTCGGCGTGCGGCCTCAGTAGTTGTGGCACGTGGGTGCAGTAGTTGTGGCACGTGGGTGCAGTAGTTGTGGCTCGTGGGCTCTAGAGTGCAGGCTCAGTAGTTGTGGCACACGGGTTTAGTTGCTCCCCCGCATGTGGGATCTTTCCGGACCAGGGCTCAAACCCGTGTCCCCTGCACTGGCAGGTGGATTCTTAACCACTGTGCCACCAGGGAAGACCCTACTTTACTACTTTTTAAATTAAAAAATTCAGACTATCTACCTCCACCCCAATACATGCATTACTCTAGTAATCAGGAAAGAAAGTGTAAAAATAAATAAATCAGAGAAACTTAGCAAAATATAACTGTTGCCACCCCCCAAAACATCTGCACATCTGCTGGGCCCCTCTGCCGGCCTGGTTTAGCCGACCTCAGCACCCACAGCTACAATGGCAGCAGCAGCAGAGTTAGCAGGGGTCATCCTCATATGGCTGGGAATTGCTTCCTACGATTTGGAGACATAAATCAGGATAATAAGCGTGTGCTGTCCCCTCCCTATATGTCCCCTTTATCTGCACCACAGCCACTGACAGCCTTTGGGCCCTGGATGTTTGGCTTAAGGCATTACCAACACTCCCCCTTTGGGGTTGGGGGTTCTTTTCTGGAATCTGTGTAGTTAAAACACCCGTGTAGTCTGTCGTGAGAAGCATGTGGAAAACTGCACTTGGGGAAGTAATGGGTTAAGAACCAGAGCCCAGAGAGAGAGTGAGCCCTGGTGGTGCCCGTCAGTACGCATGGCCACCAAGTCCCAGAATCAGGAGGACGCTGGGTGGCCCAGAGTGGGACAAGGAGCTGGTGAAACTCACAGGCCTCTTGTGACCCCTTCCCTCCTGGCTGTAGCAAAACCACATCACCCACAGACACTGCCCCCTGCCACCTGTCCTGTCTCCTGTCTTCCGCCCCTGCCTCCTGAACTTCCTGGCAAAGGCTTCCTACTTCACCTACCGCGTACGTTCCTAGCAGAAATTTTTAAGGCCAAAGAAGTGGCAGCCTCAAGCCCAGTTTATTCCAAGATTTGGGGGCAATTCTAGGTCTGAATTGGCTCCCTTTCCTTCCTTTCCCCCTGCACAGTCCCCGCTCGGCAAGGAGCTGACAAGGGCTCTGGACAGCGGGACAGCGGGATCCAATAAATCTGAGGCCTGTCTAGGTGCTTCATTTATCAAGAGGCCTAATTTACCCAGGCCCTTTAGACTAATTGCAGATTTGCAAAAACTGCTGAGAGTGTAGAACCGAGCATTGTGAGTGTCCCTTGCCATATTTCTGCTAATGCGTTTCATCTGGAGCACATAAAGAGGCAGGGATGCTGATTTTAGACACAGCACTTTGGGGCTAATCCAGCTAAATGATTAGCCCTAAAATTCTGCAGTGATGTCATTTTCCCTACAGTGCTCTGCCAGTCGGCTTGTTTGCTTTATAGTGAGAAATATGTTCTCACAGACCCAGCTAACTGTCTCGGCATCAGGGAATCTGCTCTCCGTGGTTTACTTAGGGCAACAACGCAGCCTACTTGTCAGTCTCTGGATCTCTTCTCAGGGTGACAAGGGTTGCCAGCAGACAGCAATAATGGGAAAATGTAACTTCTTTAAGGAACTCTTGGATAGACTTAGCTCTCCTCCGTCACCCTAGGCATACCCGTGGGCAGGTTCTGCCAGCCAGGGAAGCCATACAGGTTCTGAGCTTAGAGCAAGACGGGTGTGGTTAAGAGGTGTGGGTCTCAGCTCTGCCCCTAGCTGCACTGGCACATGCCAGTTCCACAACCTCTCTGAGCCTCAGTTTCCCCCTCCAGGAAACAGACGTGAACACCTGCTGAGAAGCTCAAAAGAGATAACATGTAGCAGGGGCTACCCAGGGGCAGCCCTGATGGCGGTGATGAACGTGGAGCTTTGGAGTGAGATGGCTCAGGTTCAGACTCAGTCACTTCTGAGCCCTGAGACTCTGGTTATTCATTCATCTTCAGTGAGCTTGAGGTTTCTCCTGCTTCAGACACAGGACTATGAAGGTAGCCTTGCAGGGTAATCGGACTCAGCATCCACTCCCCCTGGATCCGGGTCTGTGTTCCACACATTACAGTTTCTCAGAAAACAGCACTCTGATTGGGGTGTATGCATTTCCCCAATATTGGGCCCATGTATTTATTTCAGAAAGAACAGGGCTGTAGTTAATGTTTTTTTCACAACCTCGAAAGTTATTTTCCCAATAAGTGAAAACAAGTCTGCATTTGGCATAATCTCAGAGTTGAAAAATAAAAGTTCCCTGAGTTGATTGGACTTTCTGGATTTCCTTGCTATATTTTGGAGGAGGGGTAGCAATATCCTCTTCCACATGTAGACAAAGCTTTTGCAGATTCCAAAGTGTTTATCCTACTTAATATTTATAACAAACATGTATAGAGTGCTCAGTATATGCCAGGCACTGTAATAGAAGCATTTTATGTACAACTGCCCGTTTCAATCTTAACCACGGCTCTCCAAGGCAAGTACTATTATTATGTCCATGTTACTGATGAAAAAAAATCTTTTGTAAGATTAAAGACTTAAACCAAAATTACACAGCTGGTAAGGAGCAGAGAAGAACTCAAACTTTTGGGTCCAGCTGCCCCCAAACTGATGCTTTATCCAGAACATCGCACAGGGGCAAAATCACAGGAAGGGAAACCTGCAAACACAGGCTACAACCCAGCAGCGGTCTACGGAATGCCAGTTACGAAGCTGGGCAGTGTCCACACAGTCTCTCTAACCTCCCGACAGTGCTGCAAAGTGGGAAGTAATACTGGCCCCACATTACGGGTGAAGAAAGTAACGCTTATGTAATTCCCCAAGTTACTCAGCTTGAAATTGGAGCAGCTGGGAGTGGAATCCAAGGCCAGCTGCCTCTAGAGGCTGCCTCATGATCTCTGCGCTACGCTGGGAGGAGGATGAGCCCTTAAAATGGGCTCCTACAGCAGACACCCATGACGGAATCGCTGGGCCCGTCACCTTTAGAAACTGGCTCTGGCTCAGGTGTGAGCGTGATCTTTCACAACTAGGCCAGAACAAATGAGGCTACGTCTTCGACACCTTCACAAGGCCCTTTGCTTGCCTAAAAACTCTACGGCCTGCTCCTTTAGCCTAGAGAATTGTTAAATAGCAGCCCAGGAGAAGCCGAGGGCAAAGCACTCCTCTGTGTTCTGAGAGGCTGGGTGTTAAGCAGTCTTACTAATTAGCCCGCCTGGTAGAAATGTTTGTCCTGATGGATCAAAGCTTGAAGCTGAGACACAGCACCCAAAGCCAGGGAGGCAATGTTTGTCTTGCGTCTCCCATCTCTGATTAAGAAGCCGGGGGCATGGGCCAAATTGCATGACGGATTCCTCACACGTCGTACAATAAATTTACCCCCGAGGGCCGGGCGCCCTGGGTCCCACCCGTGTCAGCGTCCTAACACAGCCTCAGAACCATAACGTAGTGTTCTAGGGGGAGGCTGAAATTAATGAAACTCTGGCTGACATTTTGAGCACGCACACACATATCTCAAGATTATCCCACAAGTATATTTCTTGTGGAGAGAGTAGTTTTTCCATATTAAAAGATGGCATTAACCTTCAATAGTCCATCACTTGCTTTAATCCTTTCCACCTGTAAATATTTCAGATAAAAATATCACATAGGCTGTGCCTGTGTCTTACAAATGTGGCTTACGGGGAGATGGAGATGATAGGCTGACCTTTTTCACTCGCAAATATCCATCAAAACTAGAGTCTGTGTGGCGGTGGAAGGAGCATGGAATTTGGGGTCTGCAAGGCCTGGATTCACATACCAGCTTCATACCTGGATTCAAAGCCCAGGGACTTTGGGCCAGTTGCTTGGCCGGTCACCCCCTACAGGTGTGGAGTTTCTGTCCTGCAGAAAAAGGGCTTTGTGTAATTAGTCTGTCCAGAGGGGCTGAGTTTTGGTAATTCATCTGCCTGAAGAGGGTGGTTTCAAAACTCACACCACCGTAGGAATGACGGCAGCCCTTGTCGCCTGACTTCTTCAAGACCCATCAGCCTCTTCCGTAAAGTCAAGAGCATACCTTCTTTTCCAGGTTCTGAGCTCGAGAGATGCTATGTGCATAAGCCCAGTCCCACATTCCTGTCGTGGAAAGGAGGCCCAGTGCATTCATGGTAGCTAGAACCAAGATTACAGACTGGCAGCCTGTGGGCCAGGGCCATTCCACATAGGGGTTTTATTTGGCTCACACAGGGTTTTAAAACCTTTTGAGCCAAAGCCTTTAAAAACCATAACAGTCGGGAGCTTCAAAACCTTTCAAAATCAAGAGAGTTTTCTTATAAAAACCATACTTCCAGATCCTCTTGACACATCGAAATGTCTGGGCACACGGATGGTATCCCCAGAGAGCGATAACTCAGCAGGACCTGTGGCGGGATGCTGCCTGCCGACTGGCAAGCTCGTTGCAGGTCCCACGGTCCCTAGCTCTCAGCCGCGTGCACAGGCACCTCCCTCAAGCAAATCATACTCGCCGCTGGTTCCTGTTGCCACCACAGTTTAAGACTTCCGGGCTTCTGCTCCTGAAGTGTGATCCGCTGGTCAGCAGCACCTGGGAGTATGTTCAAGCTGCAGAACCTTAGGCCCCAGCACAGACCTCCTGAATCAGGATCTACATTTTAACGCGATTCCCTGAGTGATCTATTTGTATCATTTCAAGATTGGAGAAGCCCTCGACCAGGACCCGGCTGGCAGTCTATGGCCTTCGGGCCCACTCTAGCCAGCTGCCTGTTCTGTCAATTAAGTTTTATTGGAACAGAGCCACGCCCATTTGTTTATGTGTGGTCTCTATGTCAAGTAGCTGCAACATGCCCGCAAAGCCTGAGATATTGACTCTCTGGCTCTTTACGGAAAAGACTGCCAACTCCTGCTCTAGAAGAATGCTTTAAAAAAACATTTAATTGTCGGTTCAAATTGGACATTCCGAGTGCTATAGGCACCACAAAGGGAGTTTAAGTATTCAGGAGCATTTCTTAGTACAAACTGCTAGTTTCACCTTCTCCAGTTTCTTTTGGTTTGGGGTTCTCAGTTCTCAATCCTTAGGGAGCCCACAAAGCTGTATTCCTTAATGGTAGCAGGGGAGTCTCCTGCATTTGGACCTCCCACCCTCTTCCTTGTCTCTCTCTCAGCCTTCTGGGCATTTATTCCCTTTTTCATCCCTTCCCCAGGATTTCCTTCTTTTCTTCCCTGTTACTCCTTCAGCTAGGTCAAGTTTCTTCCTGGGTGATTTGGGCAAGTACAACCCTGGGTCAGCCAGGATGGGGAGGTCAGGCAGGGCTCTCAGTGCAGAACCTGTGAGACAGGCAGGACTTTCACCGAGCCCAGATTCACAGCGCATCTTCTATACCAGTACTTTGCTAAAAGAGTGTCTGTCTCCTTACCTTACGCCAGCCTTGTGTGTACAGACCACGGAAGAGGAAAAGGGCAAAGGAAAGACTCATCCTGCAACCTGACAAAACACCTGGCCCACAGGAGGCCCTCGCTGATGATACCTGGTGGGCCCTCCCACCTGAGGCAGTGTGTTGTCCTTTTTTACTGATCTGGAGGTAGAAAACGCTGTGAAATACTGCAAAGTGAAATCATTTTCGAGCCAACAAAACGTCTAGAGCCACACACAATTTCCATATGCGGGTATGATGAATTTTCAACTGACCAGTCAAGAAAGACTCTTCATCTTCAAAGTGGAATTCAGCATTTCAGAAGGTGTGCCAGCCAGCAAGGTGTTCACCACATGGAGAGTCTGCAGTGATTGGAAACATCAGGTGGGCCTCAGGGCTTGCACAGAAGATCTGGGGTATCAGGCACGGTCCCAAACCTTCCCTTGCAGACGAGAAGACTGGAAGCCTCAGAGGCCGGGGGTCACCACACTGGTTTTTAGTGTCTGAGCTGGGGTGGGCCCCAGTCCTGCCTTTCCGCCTCTTTGTCTATTTAAATGTGATCCCATCAGGGGATGACTGCAGAGATCACCGTGCAAATCCTTTGTGTTACTGAACCAGTGAAGGGGTTCATAGCCCATTCTGGAGCTCATAACCATCTCTGCCAGGAAATGATCCTGAGGCAGAGCTGAAATCCCTCTTGCCACAGTCTCTGCTTTCCACTTGTTCTGTCTTTTCTAAAGAAGCACCGTTTGCCATTCTCTCTTTAATAATCTTTTGTCTCAGAGGATGGCTTCCCTATCCCCTCTGCCATCTCTTCTCCAAATTAATAATTGTACTTCCTTTCGTCTTTCCCCATTAGGCCTGTTTTCCAGCTCCTAAAAATCACTACCCTCAAACCGTTTCCAAATTCCCCACATTCCTACAAACCTCCTTCCTATCTTGAAAATTATATACAAACGTATGGAGTAAACACAGGAACGGCAGCCATGTAGGTATTAAACTATCACATCATAGATATGGCCGGGATTTCTTCTGAAGGAAGTGGTCGAAAGTAGTGAAAGTGGGCCTCTGGAGCTGGCATTTTCTCATTTATTTGTTGTTCTGGAGTCAGGGGATGAGGGGATGGTTGACAAAGACCTACTGAGAAATAATGATGGTAAAATTAATAATGTGACAATCATATTGAATGCTTATGATGTACAAGGCTCTGAACTAAGGTTGACACATAGTATTTCACTCAGTCCTTTTAATAACCTTTGTAGAAAGCACCTGTATTATGTCTGTATTCCAAACAAGGAAATTGAAGCGCAGGGAGATTAAGCAACAGGCTCAAAGCCCTCCACTAGTAATACCAGGTGATCTCACAGAAAGGTTCCCATCCTGCTGTAGAAGGATACAGAATTTCTCTGATTGCGAGAGAGACTTTGAGAAGCCTGTTCAGGGAAAGGCGATCCTTTTATCCCCCACTAGAGCCCCAGCATCGAGCAGCGCGTCTGGCACACAGTGGGTGCTCAGCAAATGCGTGTGGAGTCAGTGGACAAATCAACTTCACTGCCAGCTTTGAGCATGACGTCAGGGCTCAGTGCGCACCGCAGCTGGGATCCAGGTGATGACACTTGCTCACAAGAACGTCACTGTGAATCAAGAAGGGGTTATCCCTCCTGGCTGAGCAGCAGAGCCACCCAGAGCATGGGAAAGATGCAGCTTCTCTGTGCTCATCCTGGGTCTCCTGAAATGGAACCTTCTAGGGGCAGCCTGGGAGTCCACTTGCTTTCAGACCTCTCTAGCTGATCGTCAGGCAGAACTGCCTGGGGACTCCTTCACCTTCCTTTGTGCCCAGGGAAGGGGAACTTTACAGACCGTATTCATAGGTGCAGATGACTCACATGGGCTCCTGCCCTTTCGCTACTGATTGGCTCAGCCATGACGGGGCCCCAGCAGGGGATCAAGGGAAGGGGGAGTAGTCATGCCCCAGCTCCCTTCTGACCACAGCTGCTTCCTCTACCAGAGGCCACAGCTCATCAGGCAGCCAGTCATGGCTCTCTCTGTCACCCCTTTAGCCCTTCTGGTTCTCCACTGGTATTAGCCTGGGTGCTCCCTCAGCACCCCTTTTAGTTTCCCCTCCCCACACCTCTGAAAATGGTCCCGTCACTATCCTTCTTTCAATCTCCACTTAAATGTGCCGCCTGCTTCCTGCTGGGACCCTGACTGGCACTCCGTCTGTGAAGTTACATACACTCACACACACGGGGTGTGGCATAAAGGGGGCCACCATGGGTTCCTTTCTAGGCACTTTGCTAATGGGACCATACTAAGCCCTTCATCCTACTGCTTGGACCCAGAGACTAACAGGTGACAAGGTATACTTGCAGTTTTTCAACCCAGATCTGATTTATCAAGTTTTGTTCAAAGTAAGATGGAAAATCCTAAAACTATCTTTTGGAGTACTGACCTGTACCATCATGAGCCTGACTTGAAAAACTCTATTGAAATGAAAACCATTCTCTTCTGAGGTTTCCATGTCCAAATAATTGAAAAGCCACTCTGCCCGAGGTACCTCAGTTCACTCGCTCCCTGTGTCTTGGAAGGTTGGGGCAGTGGGTGAAAGAAATAGATGAGCCTTATGGGAATGAGGCTGGGGAGAGAGGGCTAGAATTCCCTCCAGGAGGTGAAACTCAGGCTTCAATCACTTTCCCAAAAACCTCAAAGTGAAAACTGCTCACAGCCCCAGGCTTTGCCTTTTTTCTGCCCAAACTCAGTAAATCAGCCAGTTCGAATACCACCCAGACCAGCATCTGCTGAAGCAGGCTCAGGCCCTAAAGAAACCCAGGCTGAGAAAGCTCCCTCCAAACCCTGTCTAGAGTTTGCAAACCTTGGCCAACCTTTCCCAAGCGCTTGGCCCAGCACACGGGTCTGGGCCCTGTTTAGGGTTTCAGAGTGGCAGTTTCAAAGCCGTCTCATCATTGCTGATGACCAGGGCTTGCCGAGAGCAATAGTGTTTTATAGCCTGCTGAGCAGAGGGCCCCAGGAACTGTGTGGGATCTGCTGCCTCTGAACTTGTACAGGAACCGTTCACAAAGGGGATGGAGACCACGTGCTTAGCGAAAGCTGCTCTAAGTGAAGGTTGCAAAAAGCAGACAGCCAACTCTTAGGCTCCCGCACAGCAGCCCAAAGACAAGCAGCGATATCCAGGTGTGGCCTCTGACCTTGTCTGTGGCCCTCTCAACTGCAGGGAAAGTGCCAGGAAGCTGTATGCAACTGCGTGGTATTTGAGGGCAAGTTTTGGTCCTTCCGGACGTCATCAGTTGCTCTCAGGATTACTATTGTTCCAAATCGGATGATGTTTCTACTCATTCCTGGGCCATCTTGTTCGGAGGGAGACCCAAACTCCATTCTTTACCAAACCCTATTTCTTTACTGTCACCATTCACCCTCTGCTTTCCTGGGCCAGTACAAGTCCTGAGAAAAACTGGAGTTTGCGTTTCAGGGAACAGAAGGAATCTTTATTGAAACGCCAGACTGTTTTCAGCCTTTGAGTTTCACATTTAATCTTCATAGCAATCCCAGGAGGTAGCAGCCATGATCATTCCCATTCTCATAGCTAAGAAGGCTGACGCTCAGGTTTTTTAGGCAAAGTCACATAGCTAGGAAGGAGAAGCCAGGTTTGTCTGACCCGTAGATGGCTTTTCAGTGCTTATTGGGCATTTGTATTTTATCCGTGTGCTGCCTTTTTTTTTTTTTTTTTGCGATACGCGGGCCTCTCACTGTTGTGGCCTCTCCCGTTGCGGAGCACAGGCGCTGATGCGCAGGCTCAGCGGCCATGGCTCACGGGCCCAGCCGCTCCGCGGCATGCGGGATCTTCCCGGACCGGGGCACGAGCCCGTGTCCCCTGCATCGGCAGCCGGACTCACAACCACTGCGCCACGAAGGAAGCCCTCTGTGTGCTGCCTTTTACATCCTCGTCCTTTTTTTTTTTCCATCGGACCATTTTTTCTGGACCCCAGGGCCACTGTTGGTCTCAGACCTTGTTCCACTGTGGCTGCACCACCATCACAGCGCTGACCAAGGTCTGCCGCCACTGAGGGCCATAGCTCTTTCTACCCCAAAGTTATTTTTACCTTGAGCGGAAGCTTCAGGAACTGAAGTATGGGCCAGCTTTGCTCTGTAAGCTTCATGGCAGGTCCTAGTGTGAAGCACTGGGTGTGTGCGGGGTGTGTGTGTGTCTGTGTTTCCCCCAGTGCTGGTCTTGGGAACTGTTTATGCAACTTTTGGTAACTCGCAAACACCTTTGACAGAATTTCTAATACAGGTCCTCCAGCTGGCAACAGAGCACAACTCTTCACAGTGGACCTCAGATCTGTGGTGACAGGATTAGTGGCTGTCTCCCAGGGGAAGGCAGCTAAGGCAGCAGAGACCGGGTGACCTCCCATCCCTCCTCTCTGTAGATTGTCTGTTCCTCGAAAAGTCAAACAGGATGCGATTGTGGTGGGTTAGACCACAGGTCTCCCCACACCAGCCTTTGTGGCCCTTGGTGCCTGCCTCAGCAACAGATTCAAAGGTGAATCTGAGCTTAAAGACGCAACTTGTACTGGCTGTACCCTATCCTGCCTGCCTCTCCCTCTTTCCATCATTATTGATCTCTGTTTAGAAAAGGGACAGTTTAGAAAAGGGACTCTGGAGCCGCATGCCTGTTACTTTCCAGCTGTGTGACTTAGGTCAAGTTACTTCAATTCTCTGTTCTCAGTTTCCTTACCTGAAAAATAGAAATAACACTAATACCTGCCTTGTAGGACTGTTGTGAGTTGTTACACATAAAGCACTTAGGACAAAGTCTAGCATATGGTAAGCCTTTTGTAATTATAATAATAATAAATATTACCCGTATTATTATTATTCTTATTCATTCTCACACATTGTTGCGAACTCTGGTGTCCCAGGCGCTGGGGAGATCAAGATGAATTAGCAACTGTCCTTGCCCTCAAGAAGCACTGCGTCAAGGAGGGAAGGCAGAGAAGTGAGCACATAATACAGTGAAGCATTCCAAGCACCATGGAAGCCTCTGTACAGAGTACCATGGAGGACCACAGGGGGTGGGGGGTTATTCTGTGTACCTCCCTTGCTCACTGATTTACCCCCTGCCCCAGGTCCAGCAGCTAGCCCAGGGTCAGCATTCTACTATACTGAAAAAAAAGTCAGGAGCTGAGCCTGAAGACGAGCTTGCCAGAGGAGGGAGCTGGAACTGACTCTTCTGGTTTTCTAGAGGAGCAAAGGGGGAGGAGTGAGGAACAACCGTGAGCAAATGTGCCCTAGCGTGAAACCGCCTGGAGCATTCGGACAACTCCGAGTTCAGTGTGGCTGACCCTCAGGGAGGGGCCCCAGAAGAGGCTGAATGGAGTGGAGGTGGAGGGAGGGTGTGTGAGTAACAAGATAGAAGAAAACCGTTAAGACATTTAGTGGTAATCCAGAGGAGAGCTAATGAGGACCCAGATTAAAGCAGGCCAGTGAGGAGAGCCGGGAAGGCTGGCTGGGCGGGGACTGTTGAGGAGGCAACCCTGGCAGTAAATTGGGGGTGCAGTCAGCCCAAGGAGGCCAGCGTTGATATCCCAGAGCTCAAGGGGACATGAAGACGAGAACTACTGGGACCCTCATCTACATGGATGAAAAGTGTTTGCTCAGATAGAGCAGCATTTTCTATCCAGCTGGCAACTTTGCAAGACACTCAGACCTTTTATCAGGTGTTTTCTCGGAGGAAAAGAAGTCACTTCATTCCGTGTATAGAAATAGGAATGAGTGTTCACAGTCAGGGTTCCGTGAATGCTCTCTGGCCCCAGGGCTGCCTCTCACTGTCTGACGCCCGGCTCCCCCTACTGGAGGTGTGAAAAACACCCATGGCTGCAGGCCAAGCGGTGCAGCCCATGAAGTCAGTCAGACGTGACTCCAAGATCTCAGAATCCGTGCTTTTGTAAACTCCACCTCAGGTGTGAGAAATGGCTCAGGATTTCAAAAGCAGATCTGTGCTTTCACGGCCTTGCTGCTGGTACACTGCAGGAGGCAAAGGGGACATGGCTGGGTGGCCTGTTTGAAGTCACCCACCTGTGAGTTTCTCCGCCCCAAACCAACAGCATTGATGCCAAGAGACACCTAGGGAGGAGACGGCCTTTGTGGAGGGCATGTTTCAGCCCCAGTGCGAGGGGAAGCATCTCATTCTCAGAGCAGCAAACACACCTCTTCTCTATGTTGTTTGAAGTGTTAAAATTCCCCCCTCAAAAAGTGAGTGAAAACGTACCCCAGAGTGTCATCATCTGTCATCACAAATGAACTAATAGGGGAGAGTACTGGGTATTAGCAAGTTTGTTTTGTCCACTTTCATTTGGTTATGAACTTTTAATTCATAAAGCAGTTCACAATTATAATGATTTTAAATAATCCATTAAATTGTTCTGGGCACTGCTAGCATTCGAATATTTTTAAAGTAAATTGATTACTGACAGCCATTAAATTGCGTTGGTAGTCCTTTGACCATATTCCATGCATTCAATATGCTTTTCTGAGACGTCTTTCAACAAGTGCATGTTGTCAAGGTTGCATGTCTTCCTGATCCTGCGTGTTAAAATAACACTAACATCTGTTAAAAGTAACAGTAACGAGGCCGTTAGACAGCTGAGTTTACCTTGCTTTATGCAATATGTATACTCCTAAAAAGTTGCACCTAAGTAGCATTTTTGGTTAATTGTCTCATACTTTATGTTTTTTTAGAAAATAAAAAGATCAACACTAAACTCTTTTTTATGCATAATTTGAGATTCCCCATGCCTAGTTTGCTTAAACTAAAGTATACCTAAGAACCATCTTTTAAAATTAGGTAAACAGTGAATGCACATACACGTATTTATGCCTTCATTCAACACATATTTATTGAGTACCTACTGTGTGCCAGGCATTGCTCTGAGAAGCTGGGAATTCAACAGTAAACAAGCCAACGTCCCTTCCCTCGTGGAGATGATATTCCAGTGGGACAGTCATACTAGCCAAGTAAATTGCGTAATGTAATTTCAGGCAGCAAAAAAATGCTATGGAGACAAATAATGCAGGAAAAAGAGAAAGAAAGAAGGTGGTGGAGAGGGTATCTTAGACATTGCATTCATTTACCATTGCTGCCTAACAAATTTCCATGAACTCCGTGGCTTAAAGCAACACAAATGTATTATCTCACATTTTCCATGGTCAGGAATCAAGGCATGGGTTAGCTGGGTTCTCTGCTTGGGTCTCAAGGCTGTAGGCAAAGGGTCAGCCCAGGGCTGGGTTGCATCTGAGGCTTGGGGTCCTCTTCCAAGCTCCTGTGTTTGTTGGCAGAATTTAATCCCTTGCAGCTGTAGAAATCATGGAGGCAAAAGGAGGTCTGTTACTGCTTCTTCCTCTTCTGAGGGCTCATCTGATTAGGTCAGCTCTACCCAGGATAATCTCCACTTGATTAACTCAGAGTCAAATGATTAGTAGCCTAATCATGGCGGTTATATCCTATTAATCACAGGTTCCACCTGCACAAGGACATTACACCAGGGGGTGGAGGTCATGCAGGCTGCCTTAGAATTTTGCATACTACAGAGTGGTCAGGGGAGAACTTTCCGTGGAGGTTACATTTGAACAAAGACCTGGAAAAAAATCAGAGACTGAGCTGTATAAAGGTCTGGGACAAAATCATATTAGCGTGTGCAAAGATCCTGTGGCAGGAATTGGTGTATTCAAGGAATGCAAGAAGGCCATTGGAGTTGGAGGTTAGGGAATGAGGGAAAACATGGTATGAGGTCAGAGAGGGGGGCAGACCACAGATCATGGAGAGCCTTGCAGGTTATGGGGAGGAGTCTGGAGGGCTCTGGGTTGGAATTGATTTATGATCTGATTTATATTTTAAAAGCCCTCTCTGACTTCTTTACGAAGAAGGAATTGTAGGGAATTACGGAATGGGAAAAGAGAGACTATTTCTAAGACTGTGGCCGAAGTCCAGGCACAGTGAAGGTGGTTTGAACTAGGGTGGCAGCTGTTGAGTTGGAGAAAATGAATTCAAGGTGGGTTTTGGAGGTAGAATCAATTAGACCCACTGAAAATGTAATGATTTGAAAGCATACACTCCAGATCCAAGCTTTCTGGGTTCAGGTTTTTGCTCTGCCACACACCAGCCACGGGAGCTTGGACAAATTAACTTCTCTGTGACTTAGTGTCCTCGTCTGAAAAATGGGACTTATAACAGCACATACCTTATGGGGTTATTTTGAGTGTTCGGTGAAATAATCCTGACAATAATTGATGTATAAGTGTCATTTATGTATATATAAATGGTGATGGTTATTATATTGATATTTATCAATGATGGATTGGACATGGGATTTGAGGAAAAAAGAAATCAAGGGTGTTTTCAAAGCTCTTGGCCGAGTGACTGGGAGAATCATGGAATGGGGAAGACTGAAGGATGCACCAGGATCAGCTTGTCTAACATTCCAGGGACTAAGATACAGTTACACAATGCATGCATTTGCCACTCATTAATGGTGAGAACTTGGGCAAGTAATGTGACCTCCGTGAACCTCAGTTTCCTTATCTGAAAAAATAAATGGGGTTAGTAATATCCATCTTGCAATATTCATCTTACGGGATAGAATGAGGTAACCCCCAGCACACAGTAGGGCATAAGGAAATGTGAGGACCTCTTGCCCCTGGAAAGCAGAGGACTATAGGACAGTAGGGGTTTTCCAGTTCTTGTTTTAAAGACTGTTGTGAAAGCCATCTCCTTTCTACTCGCTTAGTCGGGATTCTCCATTGCTTTTGGCAACCACGTAAAAAGCCTGAGACAGCTGTAGAGACCGTCACTGGAAAGCTGCTAGGTAGAAAGTGCTTCGGCTTCCACTGTCCATGGGCTAGTTGGGAGTCTAGCTATGACCTGGCTGAAAGCAGACGTCATTGACCCTGCGACACTGCAGGCACTGCTGGGACCCTTACAAATGTGTGCAAACTCACATACTTACACACCACAGGAAACAGGAAATAACAGCTAGACCTGAAGAATCAAGAATGCACTTACCCTCTCTCTGCTAACCTATTCTAGCCATTCCTAATACTTTTTTTTTTTCATTCCTAATTCTTGAGATAAAATGTTCCTATCTCCTTACTAGTTCTGGGATCAAGTAGTCCTCAGAACATAAGAATAGAAAAGGACCCTGGATTCACGGTTTAGGTGTCTCCCACTGCTCCTTCAAGATCTCAGCATCCTGAAACCAGCTGCCCAGGGGACACCTACCATGACTTCTTGTACAAGATCAGGACTTCTCCTTGTATGTTCTCCAGGCTCCCTGTAATGTGTCTTCATAGTCACAGGTCATCATTCTTGCTTAGATTAACGTCTGTGTCACCTCCTAAACTGTAAATTTTGTGGGAACAAAGACAATCTCAGCTTCACTCACCACAGGCGTCACCAGCCCCTCATATAGACAGTCAGCTGGCGCAACTCTGCATCCACTATTCAGCACCAGCTGTTTGCCAGGGCCTGTGCAAGGCACTGGGAATATGGTGGTTTGCGAGATAGAATCCTTATCTTCAAAGGCTTCATAGGCAATGCAGTTGTTAACACTCCAGCCAGTGGTCAACTGGGATGGGATACCGGTGGAAAGGCATACGTCGGCACGTACGTTATCTTGGATGTTTGAGAAGTTTGGAGGAAATATAAGGAGTATTACAGACACCGAACAAATGCTGAAACATTTGTAACAACGCTGAAAATAAGCACTATTTGTATTCCTTTTCTACCAACAAGAAAACTGAGGTTGCAAGAGGTTAACTAATATCCTCAAGTTCACACAGAATGTGGTAAGACCATGATTTGAATCTAGGCCAGGGACAGAGTTGCAGAGCAGGTACACGGGAATACAACCTGTGCAGGCACAGGTCCTCATACTCAGGAGGACCCAGTGTTGGTTTTGATGCTCTACTGTTACCACTTTGAGATTCCTAGTAATTTTATCTTTGAACTTGGGTGTGTAAGTGAAGTCTGAAGGAACAACGGAGCATGCTCATTAGGAGATGCCCATGATCTATATGCCGCCCCATGCCTCCCCATTTACATATAGCATTTGGGGTGCCCCATGGCACAGAATTTCAGTGGCCCCATGATGTGTGAGGGTCAGTGAGACTCAAAGCGAGGACAAGGTAAGCATATTATGCCTAGGGCTGGGTGCTGACAGCCCTGAGAGGCTGCATCATTTCCATTTGAACCAGAACTTGCTTCTAACACAGAAAGAGGGTAATAGCATTCTAAGAAACAAACAATCAATGAACCCTATCACATCCTTTCTTACTCTTGTAACTTCCCTTTATTAGCCAGCTACTTACACTGAGAATGATGCCATAGAAGGAAAGACAGAGGTCAGCCCACACTTGCCTTTCTGTTCAGTCCTTCCTCACTCAGCAGTGAGCCAGGTACAGAGCATTGCTGGGACTAGAATGCATGCAGATCAAATGAATGAAATTTGTGTAATGTTTCTACTGTTCTAGCAACAATGAACTACATGTGTGAGCTGTGAAATAGGAACTGTGTAATTTTGTTGATTCCTCACTAATTAAATGCTATCATGTTTACATTTAAAATTCCACAACATAAAGTTGAATGGTAAAAGGGATACTCATAATTTAAGATTTTTTTTTACATCTTTATTGGAGTATAATTGCTTTACAGTGGTGTGTTAGTTTCTGCTTTATAACAAAATGAATCAGTTATACATATACATGTGTTCCCATATCTCTTCCCTCTTGTGTCTCCCTCCCTCCCTCCCACCCTCCCTATCCCACCCTTCTAGGTGGTCACAAAGCACCGAGCTGATCTCCCTGTGCTATGCGGCTGCTTCCCACTAGCTATCTGCCTTACATTTTGTGGTGTATATATGTCCATGCCTCTCTCTTGCTTTGTCACAGCTTACCCTTCCCCCTCCCCATATCCTCGAGTCCATTCTCTAGTAGGTCTGTGTCTTTATTCCTGTTTTACCCTTAGGTTCTTCATGACATTTTTTTTCTTAAATTCCATATATATGTGTTAGCATGCGGTATTTGTCTTTCTCTTTCTCACTTATTTCACTCTGTATGACAGACTCTAGGTCTATCCACCTCATTACAGATTTTAACTTCTCTTTATGTAGAATGACATTAAATAGCAAATAAAAAACACCAGGCTAAGTCAACAGAGAGACCGTAGAGGAAAAGAAAAAGCTTCATATTTTAGTAGCTTTAATAGCACTTTTTCCTGCTTTTTGAACAAGAGACTCTGCATTTTCATTTAGCACTGGGCCCCGCAAATGCAGATGGTCTTGGAAGGGAATTTCTCTAGCTGGCACTGTTCAGTGCTACACCTCCCCAAGACATTGTAACCATTGTGTATACCTTGATAAGAAGGGCCACGTAATCACCATTACGCTGTGTCCTGTCTCAGTCATATACTCCTCTGACCATGACGTTGAGCTTCAATTTCTAGCCTCAGTTTCCTCAGAAGCAGTGCAGGGACAAAGCTAACCCCCTTACCAGGTGTCTATGAGAATTAAATGAACACACTGCATAACTGTTACGTATCTACACTCATAGAAGGGATTGTGATTTTTATCACACGTACACTCCCAAGGAAGGGCAAGACTGTCACTGCAGCCCAGGTAGAAGCAATCATGGGAGGAGCCAGTGACCAGAGCTGGCGGTTGGTTGATCAGCAGAGAGCAGCTGCCCTCGACTTGAAGCTTCTCATGGAGATCGCATCCCATCCACAGAGTTTTGTGGAGGAAAAGCAGCTTCCTCTCACATCCAAAGAATGGGTATCAGAGTGCTGCCCAGAAGGTTTGGGGAGGCTGATAAGACACCAGATACTAAGCACCACTGAGTCAAAGTCATCCATCCAAAACACAAGTGACTCCATGATGACTCCCAGCCAAACTCACCAGTTGAAAAGTTCATGTGAACTTTGGGGTTTTGTTGCAAAATGTATAATCAGGCCAGGTTTCAGCTTCCATAACAAAGTTCTTCCCAGCCTGGTGACCGCAAGCCAGACTGACATTTGTGAGTGCATTTCTATGGAAAAAGAAGGTGCTGCTTAATTGCATTAGGAGAATTGTAACACAATCCATGGGAGAACACTGACATGCTTTGACAAGCATGAGGAAAACGTACTCTTCTCTGCACCATGTCCGTTTTCTTTGGGGTCATGGCCATTACCGTGGAGATAATATGCAAAGAAGAGCTAGAATTTATTCCCCTAATGAAAACCAAGTTGGCTGTTCTTTCTTGGTAATAATCACAGCAACCACCCAGCATATTGCTACCAAACCGTCCTACTTCCTTCCAGTCATGAGGATTGTAATTCTGTTCTGCACAAGGCTGTTGTAACCTATGAGTTCCCCAGAGGGAGGGGCGTGCGAAGCATGCGGAGAATCTAGGGTCTTTAGGGAGAGAGAGCAAATAGGTGGAGATAACACTTAGTGCTGATTCAGTGTTGTTTGTTAACCAGAAAAATATAGGAAGAATATGGAATAAAATCCTTCAAAGACAGTTTTTCAAAGTACATATGACTCTGGGGAAAGTGTTTTAGGAAGGAAGTTGAAAATTATGGATGTTTCAAACCGGAAAATTGTATAAATCGACGTTTCCTAAAAGGGAAGTGTGTAACTGTGCTTCTTGAAAGCTCAAAATCGTATTTCTGTAACAGGGATAATATTTTGCAAATATTACACATCTAACTTTTTGGTTTTCTCTTAAATCACCTTCCCCTGCAGTCTTCCACCACCAAGGCCGAGGCATGGGGTTTCTGGCCCCAGGGATACTGCCTAGAACAAAGAGACCATTGATCAGTTTGAATCTCAAAGCTGACTTTTTTGACCTCTTAAGCAAGAAAATCATCCTCAAAGCCAGGCATTGTTGAGAAGGAAAGGGATTTTCTAAATTCCTTCAGCTTCCATTAGTTTATCAAGAGCCATGCCTGGTGGAATAGATCCTAAAGAGATTTACTCTAGCCATCATGATGGGGTGTGGAGTGAGAAGCTGGCTGCTTTGAGCCTGAGAGGTTGGACGAAGAAGGCTAAGGGGGCAGGCAGACAAGGGAAACCAGCGGGGTCCTGGCCTCTCCTCTCTGGTCCTAAGTCGTGGACCTGGGGGGCCTTGGTAGGAAGACTGAGAACGTCAGTAGGACTGAGACTCACTTCTTGTCACACTTCTTTGGGGATTCCTGGGGGTGGCTACAAGCCTCAGGAAGCCCCCTGTATGGTCACCTCCAACATGATGCAAGACCGTGGGACACAGTGGAAGCAGAAGGGAACCCGGCCTGTGAGCCTAAGGCAATGCTCTAGGTTTCTCATGCCCTTGGGATGGCACACGGAGGAGCCAGGGTATAGTGATGAGAAGGTGGGAGGGGTGAAAACAGTGACCAGAATGAAGAGGCCGTAACAGGCCCTGAGACCAGGAAAAATGGCCAGAAGTGGGTGCCATTACATCACCCCAAAAGGCCAGGTGGACAGTGACCCCAGTACGGGGAGCAGGCCAGCCCTGCCACTTTGCAGCAAAGACCAGCAAGGGTCCAAAGGATCCCACCTGGTCCCCTTTCCCCTCTCCCACCACATTGCATGGAAACCTCTTTAGCCACCCTGAACCACCTGGGGATGGAGAAAGCTTTTACATACAGAGGACAAGAAGTCTAAAAGGGAAAATTCAAACCAACCCTAGAAAGGAGTTGCGTTTCTAATAAATAAAATATTTAAATGAAAATGAGAAAATTTAAATTGGAAGAGACTCAGATATTGTTAATTGGCAAGTGGTGGGGGGCGTGTCAAAGGCAGATCAGACCAGCTCTAGTAGAGAAACGATTTGATATTGCGCGTCTGAGTAGAGGGTGAGCCTGCAACCCTGCTACATCTTTATTCCTCCCCATTCCTCGCCCTTCTATTGAACGTGCACATGTCATCTTCCTTCAAGTCAAAGCAAATGTGGTGTTTGGAAGTGTCCTCTGGGAAGCCTAGGGGCACGAGAAACTTTCTTTAATGTCCCAAAAAGGCAGTAGCAATCTGAAGTTTGCAAGCTATCCTCTTGAGAAGTCCTCAATGCTCTCATCACTTGAATTAAAATCAAGGCTGCTGGAAAGACTTGCCAAGCCCCTCTGTGCACCATGTAAAGGTGGAGGTCAGCATTCTTTGGGGTCGGGGGAGGAGAACTTGTTGGGAGGAAGTGGGAGACGTGGAATGAAAACTCATAAGAGCTTATCTCCCTTTAAAAGTCTCAATTGAACCCACAATGTGTTGAAGCCAACTAGACAGACTCGGGTCTGCACAGGAAAGAAAGACTACCTTTTATGCTGAGAGGTAGCTAGTAACAGTTAGTGAGCAGAACTCCATTGCCATCAAGATCTCTGCTCCCTCCAAGGTCTCTGCCCTCCCTCTGCAGGGCAGTGCTTACCGTATGCACACATATATGTGGCCCAGGCAGAGCCCAAGAACCCTTTCAAGGATGCCTAAAAGCTAAAGTTCAAGAGCGAAGCTGTATCTGGGGGACAGAGTCAGGAAAATGGTTGCACATGTTGGGTCACCTCCAAGGTGCTTAACTGTTATTGAATGCCTACTTTATTGTCATAGGCTGTGTTATGAAGGTACCCATCCTGAGAAGCTGCTCTCCCCTGCCTCTGCCAGCCCTCACTGATGTCCCTCAGCTTCTGAAAATCATGGCCAGGACATGGAGCAACCCAACTTCTTACAAAACACACAGAGCATCAGAAAGATTCAGCTAAAGGTTATAGGTAGAGTTGAGTATTGAAGATTAGAAGTATGACCTGTTTTATTGCTGAACATCAGATGTTCAACAGCACAGAAACATCTAGAATAATGGTTCTCCTACCTTTTACCCGTGTGCCCCCAAATTCCGATCAGTGTGTAAAATTGATCTTTGTTAAGACAGGGATGCATTCTGTTCCAGCGATGCATTCTGTTCCAGCCATGTCTGTGAGACGGAGGTGAGCGGAGCCAGCCATGCAAAAGTGTGGAGCAGGGTCTACCTGCCTGTGAAAGTGTATGAGATGAGGCATGACAAGAAGCCAGTGCTCAGGGTAGATCAGTGTTAGCTGGAACATGGGAGAACTTTCCTCAGGAGTGTAGAACAATGTGTGATCGAGGTGGTCAACAATTCTATTCAAGGGAAACTCAAGGCTGAAGGACAGGCAAGTCACCAGTGAAATAGCCGTAGATGTAACTTAATCCCATCCTTTGAGTGCTACCGAATGTCTCAGATTCAAAGAGCATAGACTACGAAGGGGGAGAAAACCACTGGTTCAGTGAAATACATTCTTGAGGAAGGAAGTCATGCGTTCCACGTATGATATTGTCTCAGGCCGATGTACATTCATGTGATGGTTAATTTCTGTGTCAACTTGACTGCCGCAGGGTGCCCAGATTTACATTGTTTCTGGCTGTGTCCGTGAGAGTGTTTCTGAATGAGCTTAGCATTGGAATCGGTGGACTCTAGAGTAGGGTGTCCTCCCCAGTGTGAGTGGGCATCATTCAATCCACTGAGGGTCTGAATAGAGCAAAAGGTAGACGAAGGAGGAACTGGCCCCTTCTTCTGCTTTCTGTCTGCCTGCTTCAACTGGGACATGGGTCATCTTCTGCCCTTGGACTGGAATTTACACCATCAGCAACCCTTCTTCTCAGGCCTTCTGACCTAGTCTGAGTAACACCATCTGATTTCCTGGGTCTTCACCTTGCAGGCAACAGATCATGGGACGACTCAGCCTCCAAAACTGTGTGAGCCAATTCCTCATGATAAACCTCCTTTCATATTTATATATTGATAGCCACTAGGATATCCATATGTATCTATAGATGTATAGATAGATATCTTATTGGTTGTTTCTCTGGAGAACTCTGACTAATTAATTCACAAACTCCCATCTTTGTGCTACAAAGGGTATCAGAAATCATTCAGTCCAACCCGTTCACGGTTCCATACACATTAATTGTATGTCCTACGGACTGTGCTAAAATAAGATGTAACCCTGCCTTCAGTGTGCTCTCATTTAAGATAATATTGCATATTTTCTGTCGTAGAATCATATGTTCTTTGACTGGAAGGGACTAAAAAATTCACCACATCCAGCTCCCCACATTTGATAATAGGATTCCAACCAAAACATTCTCATCAAGTGGTCCTTCAACACTTGCTATTCAAACACTTACAGTGACCAGGAACTCATTACTTCCTAAGGCAGCCCATCCTAGCCTTATGGTTATAAATTACTAAATTACTCTTGGAAATTCTTATGCATTGTTAAGAAGCCATAATTTAACATTAGACATTAGCTAGTTTTTTTTACCATTCTCTGAAACATATGTATATGCACAAATGTACACACTGAAATACAGAATCAGTTACCATAGTACTTCTCAAATTAATAGGATTAATTAAGAGTGGATTCCACTCTTGTGTGTTCACATGCACATAAGCACACATATGCACACATATTGTTATTCCAGTTCTTAAATTGTCATCAAGAATGGTTTATTTATTCAAGCATTGGCTGCTCTTTTCTTTGGAAATTATTAACAGACCCAACAGAGTTTTGTGTTTTTCTAAAGCTCACCAATTTACCTTGGGGCAGAAAAAATGTGAGTGCAATTTATCATTTTGCCAAAATAAGTAAGTCTTGATGAGGTGAGCACCCATCAGTTGCTTAGGTAAGTTAATAATGGAAATGTCAGCATGGGCAGCACTCATTCATTGTCTGTATATCAGTGGACAGAGCCAGTTCACAGACTCTCACCTCAGCATGTACCCAAATCATCAATGCACATGCTTCTAACCATGTGCACACTTTCTCTCCACGAGTTATATTGTGGAACAAATATATTGCAGGTCCCTTTGATTAAATACCTTCCTCCCTACTGTATTTCCCTATTGCAAGCACACTGACTGGAAGACAGGCTGTCGTGTTAATATCACATTGTAGTGGGCACTGATACATTTGATAGACATGTAGGCTGTAAGACATCTAGATTTCAGAAGGGATGAGGGATGGGAACATCCGTTGGAATTAAGGAAATGGCAGTTTACTCTCCGGAGCATCAGAGAAATAAAATGCAAGAAATGTCTTCAGCTGAACCACCACAAAGACGAATGAGTTTAGGTTTGTTTGGTGTTTCTGCATCCTATCACTTGCCCCATTCCCTCCAACTGTTCTTCCAAGGCCCCTGTTCTCATGAGTGTTATGCTTTCACCTCTGTTAGCATCTTCTCCTGGACACACTTACTTCTTCTGCTTTGATGTTTGGCAGTGGTGCTGGGTTTTTTCCAGCCAACCAAAACACTGGGCCATCTCTAATCTGAAGGTGTATCATTTGGGTTTCTTTAAGCTCCTAGGCTGGTACATGCTGAAAACCAGTTGCATCAGGAGAGATGCAGCCCATGAATTATGGACAGAAGTAGTATTGGGGAAGATTGACCTTCACACAGACAGATAAATAAGTGATAACAGTGAGACAAATAAGAACACATAGATAAATAAGTGATACTCTCAAGCAAACTTTTCTTCTCCCTACATCAGCAACCTGAAAACTTGGATGTTCTTTATTCAGAGCTCTCTAGAACTCGAGAACAGACCCATCATTTACTCCAGTAGGATGGTCCAGCGAAACTGAGACAACACCCCATTTCCCAAGCTCCTTTGTGAATGGTGGCAGAGTGTGCGCAGAGTAATGGACACACTTTTTCTCATTATGAAAAAGCCATAGGTTGAGGCTGGGGATGGGGGTGGAGGGTTTCCCCTTTCCTTGGAATAAGCTTTGCAAGATATTTGCTTAAATCCTGAGAGGAAATTAAGAGCAGGTCAGATGCTCTCCAGGTCACTGTTTTTGCCAATTCACTGGCAGTCCCTTCCCCAGCTTTGTTCAGCTAATTAATCCCCCCAGACACTTGCATTCACCACATGCAAATTACCACAGAAGGGAGCTTTTTTTCCTCCTATTTTTTTTTTAACATACACTTGAATTATACTCTTCTGACATACGCTTCCAGCCCCACTGAGGGGTTTCCAACAGCCTAATAACAAACAGATTAGAGGCCAGAAGAGCATGTATTCCTCAAGTCCTTCTCTGCGTCCAGCTGTGAGGCTGCGCGGCGGTTACAGGCAGAGGAGAGCCGAGCTGCGGCTCCAACTCTGATGTTAAAATCTCTGATGTTAAACTGGAAACTCGGTGTGAAGGCCTCGGGGGGATTAGAGAACACTAACTTTGTTGCCCATCAGAAATGGATAATATTCCCCGTTCTGTTCCTGCTGGTATCAGTTCCAAGTTGGAAAGCGGCCTCCTCTCCTAATGCAAGCTGGGGCCAGAGTGGAGCAAGCCTTCTCAGATATTATAAGCCAGTGTGAGCTCAAAAAAGAATTCACTGCTCAAGGCCAAATAGCTTCAAAGCTAACAATCCTCCAGAGTCGGTGTGAGAGTGCTACAACTGTCAATGTCAACTTACACCAGGCATGGTGAGAGCGAAACTTCAATAATGACATCATGGAGGAGAGGGCAGAGGGCAGCCGCTGCAGAGGGAAGTGCCGGGGCCCTTCAGATCTTTGAAACCTGCAAGGATTTATCCGGACTAACGTGTCTCCATGTAGTCATTGCAGTCTTAGGCTACTCTGATTAAGGATTTAACGTATTCAAAGGGTTTCGGCAGCAGCAAGATGACACGTCTTTGGGAGCTCTATTGGATTCCATTATCTTCTCCTCTCTTCTTCTGTGGACGCACTCCCTCCTCCCTGTCATGTCTCTTCCCAGGCCTCTAGACAGGCCTCCTCAAACAAGAGGCTGATCCAGTTTGGGGTCCGTACTGGCCCCCATCTCCCCTCCCTCTTTGTTCATGCCTGGGTTTGATTGTCAAACAGGCCTGGCCGCACTTATGTACTTGAGTGTCAGGATGCAGACCCCAGCAGACTTGAGCAAATTCCTTCAGGATTCCCCTGAGTCTCGCATAACTTCCTTAGCCAGCCCTGTGGTGGAAAGAACGCAGGTTCCTGTTAGAATACACCCAGAGATATATACGGTCGTGGTCACAGTTCAAAAGAATAAACTTCAGAGAATCCTAGGGGAGGAAGGAGGGGGGAAAGTGAAGCCCCAGGCAGGAGTGGAAGGTCAAGGAGGAAAATTCCCACCCACCCCCAAAGCCCACGAGGACAAAGCAATTCAACTCGGCCGGTGGTTGCTGGCCATAAATGAAGCGCCTATCTGCCAGGCATCATCGTGACTGCAGGGAAGAGGTACTTAAGAAGGCTCATTGCGGAAGGGAGACACCCTGAAGACGTTAGCAGCAGAAGGAAGTTGAGTGCTTTGCAGCTGCAGGTACGTCTAGCGCCCCCTTCTGGAGGGCCGTGTGGTGTGGTTTACCAGGTAGTGATGGGTCCAGTGTTGGAGGCCCTGGACTCCAGGGATAAGAACGCAAAGTCCGAATCAGACAGACTTGAATGCCAGTCTGGGTCTGACTTGCTGTGTGCCCTTGACAAGAGCCTTCACCTCTCTGAACCATGGTCCTGATCTGAAAAATGAGGATAATACCTCAGAGAATCAGGGTTATGTAAAGGTTACATAAAATACTGCAGATAAATCACTTAGCAAAGTGTCTGGCCCTAGTAAATGTTCAATAAATGTTAGCTGCTATCGTTATCATCATCGTCATCCTCCTCATCATAATCCAAATAGCAGTTTTTTGCTACAACTAAAGGAATTTAAAATACAGGGACTCGAGAGAAGCATGAAAACCCTTCAGAGGGAAGAAATAATGTCTATAGATTAAACTATACACAGCTTTCCATAATGGTTAATGTCAATATACATCCAGATTGAACATTCCAAGTGTGGTCTACAGGAATGTCTCTGGAATGTTGATGGAGTCCCACTCAGGAACAACCAACCATGAAGAGCTTGGGATGTATTCTTGTATTACTCACTATCTCAACCTTCTTAAAGCACAATTTACACGTAACAAAATACACACATTTTTGGCCCACGGTTTTGATGAGTTTGGGCAAATGCGTTCACTCACGGAGCCACCACGGCAGTCAGTTTACAGGCACACCCCGTTTTATTATGCTTTGCTTTATTGTGCTTCGGAGATACTACGTTTTTTACAAATTGAAGGTTTGTGGCAACCCTGCATCAAGTAGGTCTGTTGGCGCCATTTTCAAACGGCGTTTGTTCGCTTTGTGTCTCTGTCACGTTTTGGTAATTCTCACAATATGTCAGTCTTTTTCATTACTATTATATTTGTTATGGTGATCTGTGATCAGTGAGCTTTGATGTTACTGCTCCGACTTGCCGAAGGCTCAGATGATGGTTAGCGTCTTTTAGCAATAAAGTATTTTTAAATTAAGGTTGTACATTGTTTCTAAAAACATAATGCACACTTGATAGACTACAGTATAGTGTAAGTATATCTTTTATATGCAATGGGAAACCAAAAAATTCATGTGACTCAGTTTATTTGTATATTCATTTTATTTCCGTGGTCTGGAACAGAACCCGCAATATCTCTGAGGTTGTAATGAGCGCCACCCCACACGCCAGAAAGTTCCCTTGTACCTCTTCCCAGTCAATACTCACCCCCGGCCCCGGCCCCAGGCAACCGTTGTTCTACTTGCTGTCACTATAGTTTAGATTTGCCTGTTCTTGGTCTTCAAGTAAATGGAATCCAACAGTGTGTATTCTTTCGCTCAGCATAATGTTTGTAAGGGTCTTTATTTTATTGCGTGTATTGGTCCTTCATTTGTTTTCAGTTTCTGAGTAGCACTGTGATGTATGGATGTACCACATGTTTAGCCTTTCAGCCTATTGATGAACGTTTGGATTGTTTCCGTTTTGGGTTGATTATAGAGAAAGCTGCTATAAACATTTACTCCATGTGTTTTCACTTCTCCCGGGTAAATATGTAGAAGTGCAATGTTTTAATTTTAAAAGAAACTTCCAAGCAGCTCTCCAAGGTGGTCACACCCCGTGACACCCCCCACTCTCGGCATGTCTCCACGTCCTGGCCAAGAGTGAGGTATCGACGGAGGGAGCTGTGTGTGGGTTGCCCTAGGAACAGGGCAGCAGAGGAAGAGCTTATCACTGACATTGTTTAGAGTTGCCGATGCATGGTGATAATAAAAATCAGATCGACTTTCTGTGGTTTTGTTACTGATTTTAAATTCTCTGCCGACAGTGCGCCCCCTTATTCGCTGCCCTGGACAGACTGCTTGCACCGCCCCACCCTTGGTGCTCCACTGCGCCCCAATAGTCGGCATGGTGGGTCTTTTTAACCTCAGCTCCCTTAGTGCCTAAGTAGTGGTATCTCACTGTGGTTTGAGTTTGCCTTTTCCTGGTGGCTGATGAACTTGAATTTTTTGCCCGCTGATACATCTCTTTTTGTGAGGCGTCTGTTCAAACCTTTTGCCGATTTTTAATTGGACTGCAAATTTGTCTTCCTTTTACGGTGCTGTAAGAATTCTTTATGTATCCCGGATGCAAGTCCTTGGCCAGGTACGCGTATAGCAAATATGTTTGCCCAATGTGTGTGGCTCCATAAACCTTCCTTTCTGTGTCATCCTGCTAATCCTTACCTCAGTGACCTTCACAGACACCAGATTTCTACCTCAACACCAGCAGTCCACCAAGTACATTTCTGTTGCAAAGAAGTGCCTCAGGTGGGCTTGTCCAGTGTCTTGCTCCTAGAATTGCCAACCTCACAGCCCCTCCGCCCGGCCCAGCGTCATGACAAAGGGCCTCATGCTGGGCTTAGTCTTCCTGAGCACTTCCTGCTAGTTTCCACAGCTCCCACCCGGGCCATGCCTGTTTACCTTGTCTGTTTCTTCATACCCACGCACAAAACCCAGAACCCAGCTGGACTATTTCGAAGCAACCAAACTCCCTCCCCCATAGCGCTGTCCGGGGCAGGTCACAGTCTTCCCAAGGAGTCGGGGAATTCTGTCCGCTCCACCTGGTTTATAGAGGTGCGATCCGGTAATGGGCCACTGGCTGGCAAAAGAAAGGAAGGTGGCGGGGGCGGGGGGGAGGCAAGAGAGACCAGGACCTGTAAAAATGGGCCCATGTACCACTGCAGGATAATGTCAGTAACTCACTCAGGGGTAGATTGTGAGGATTAAAAGAGATGCTACATAAAAGGCACTCAGTATGATGTCTGGCACCAAATAATTGCTCAATAACGGCTAGCTTTTAGATCAGGATCCCTTTTATCTGACACAATGTGGACTGGTGTTGGTCAGTTAATGGAAGAAGCTGGTTGGAAAGGGAAATCAGAGAAAATTATTTTACACACCTTCAACATTTTAACTTAAAACATATAAATATACATCCATTCACTGTTCTTTGATGTAAGTCCAGCACCTTTCCTTTGAGTACGAGTCCATGGATGGGCGTGTCCAGCTACCTTTCCTGAGTAGACCACACCCAGTAACGCATCATCTACCATTTGCAGTTTCTGTTTCTTTAAAGTGGTGCGAGAAGTTACACTTGCCAAGTCCTCTGAGTGAAGAATCATTATAGATGTGTGCATTTCCCCCCAATCTTTAATGGTAGCTTACCCACACCTAACTCATCAGCAATACTTCAGCAACCCATTGCCATTTGATCTTCTCAAAATAGTCAACTTAGTTTGCATAGGAATAATGACTCTTTTTCTTTGCACTCTCATGTTATCATCTGTTTGCAGAATATTTCATCAAGTTACTTAATTGCAATAAGGCTTTTACAAAGACAGGCGAAGCAAGAATAAGACAGGTTTGGGAATAAAAATCCACTGACTCTTATAAAGCAACGGTACGTTCACCTGGTGGGAGCAGAAGTGCCGGCTGGAGAAGGGCATGCCGGTGTGCGGGGAAAGAGCACAGTAGAGGCACTAGAGGTCCTGCAAAACGACTGCCAGCCAGGCTCACTCCCTGTGACGCAGGCATCAGGAAACGTATTTTAGGAAGGGGCTGATGAGCAGCTGTCATCTAGCAGGTTGGTTAAATAGAAGCCGTTGAGAGAAGGTCTGTGTCACTTGGGCCTGCACGCTATTTGTTGTCAAACTTTGGACTTCTGAGATTGTAGTAGTCCCCTCTCATCCAAGGGGGGATGCATTCCAAGACCCCCAGTGGATGGCAAAGCCATACTCAACCCCATATGTACTGTTTTTTCCTATACATCCATACCTATGATAAAGTTTAATTTAAATAAGGCACAGTACAAGATTAACAATAATAAAATAGAACAGAAAAATATACTGTAATGAAAGTTAGGCGAATGTCTCTCTCAAAATATTATACAAATTTAATGCCTTTTCCATCTTAACTAAGCACTTATCACGTACTGTGGCTGTAACTTTTGCAGTTTGAGATGCAGCAGCAAAACCAGCGCAACTTTCTTTGTCCTTCTTCACAATTTCACAGATAAAAGATTTGTTCTTACCATAGATCTTAGCAACCTCAACATGTGATTTTTTTTCTTTCCTTTTTGAGTTGAGAACTTTCACCTTTTCAGTTAAAGGAAGCACTTTCTGGCTTCTCTTTGGTGTACCTGAATTGCCAGCATCTCTACTCTTGTGCTTTGGGGCCATTAGTAAGTAAAATGAGGTTTATTTGAAGACAAGCACTGTGATACTATGACAGTTGGTATGATAACCGAGTTGGCTACTAAGTGACCACAGGGCAGGATGCGCTGGACACAAGATTCACTTTCCCAGGCAGGACGGAGTGGGAGGGCGAGAGATTTCACCATGCTATTCAGAACAGCATGCAATTGAAAACTTATAAATTGTTTATTTTTGGAATATTCCACGTAATATTTTTTGACCACAGTTGACTGCAGGTAACTGAAACCGTGGAGAGCAAAATTGCAGATAAGGGGGGACTACCGTACTTCCCACACCTCTGGAAATCCACGGGAAGAGCCTTGGGGAGTTAGAAGCCCTGGGTTCTAGTTCTGGTCCTGTCAGTACTTACACGCCGTGTGACCTTGGCAATGACACTCACCCTCATATCCTGGGAGGAAGGTTTGATTCTCCGGGAGCTGAGTGATTCTTCCCACATCACCCTTGAGCACCTAGTGAGATCATGTGAGGAATGCTCTGTCCGAGTTATGACACATCTTAGTCTGAGCAGTTTCTCCTGTCCCTCCTCGAGTTGCTGTAACCAAGAGGCCAAAGGTCAGGCCATGCCACATACGGGGACTTTCAAATTCCAGGCACCAGTCGCTTAGGAGAGGAAAGGGCAAAGGCATGTTCCTCTGTCAGCTCCTCTCAGCATCTTGCTGTCGCCTCCCCCCCGCCCCAGCCCTCTCCCTGCTGCCAGAACATCGTGTACCAGGCAGAGCCCCAACCCGGCCCCCGTATCTCAGGCAGCAGCTGCCGTGCCAGACAGCCCTTCGCCAGGTCAGCACTCCTGTCCCCCATAAACACAGTTAGCCACAGGTGGATCCATGCCCATTCTCTCTGCACCTTTTTGGGACGATAAAGTTGTTATTTGGAGTGTGAAGAAGGAACCAGTGTTAGAGGCGTCTACCCACCAAGCACGTACGCAGCTTCGGAGGTGGTTCCAAAGAGGCAAGAGCATCTGATGAGAGCTTATACTCGGAAGAGTCCTTTTAATGGGGTTAGCAGCCCTCTACGTGGAGTGCTTGTGAGGGTCCCAGGGATGCCTTCTGCCCCACCCAGGGCTCATCGTCAGCTGCCGGAGGCAAGAGCTCCTGCATACTCGCAGCCATTTGTCCCTGGGACTGCAGCCTCCAGGAAGGGGGCACATAAAGTTCTATCCTCATGTCCCCTGTGATCTGCAGAAAGAACTAGAGTCTTTCTGCAGAGCTATTTTTTGTTGGGCTGGGAAAGGAGAGCTTGAGGACATGGGGACATGGGGAAGAAAGAGGAGGCAGTGTTTGTGGGAGGAAAAAAAGAACACAGAAAGGAAGAGGACGAAGAGAGGCTGCCCAGGACTGCAATGGGAGAAAAGCCTGAAGGTGAGCCGGGTGCCCCTGCAATGCTCACTGACATAACAGCTCACAGATGCAGAGGACAGAAGCAAACAGCTGCTCTCCGTGTGTGCGTGTGTGTGTGTGTTCCCACAAAAGCCTTAAAATCATTCGATAGTATTTTAAGTTTTTTTCCAGGATAACTATATTGACATTCTGTGAATTTTTTCTTCCTATCTAAACCCAGCCCTGATTTTTCTCTCTCCATCTGTGTTCCTTTGGCAGAAACTTGTACCAAAAGAATGAAGGAGTAAAGGGTCATTTGGGGAAGTAACGGGACACAGGCCAAGCTGGGAATGCTCCACGGCTGCGGTGCACTTCTGGCAAAGGGACCCAGCCACCGGCCACCCTGTGAAATGTCCATGATGGAAGCCTGGAGCCTGGTGAGGGGACCAAGTTGCGGGTCCATCTCTCATGTGCTTGCTTTTATGTCAGGTTCACAGCAGCTCTACTTTGGGATTTTTGTGTAATTTCGTTTCGTTTTTGCAAAACTTCAGCCCTTCTGTCCATACCACATGCTTCATGTAGAGGGGGTCACATGAGCTTTCTGAGCCTGGAATTTCAACCCTGGTTGTTCCCACACATCGTGGAGGTTGAGGAATAAAGCCTGCATGTTCGCTTTTAACCACCGAATGCCTGGGTAGGCCCTGAAGAGAGGGTCAGTGTGACCTCCGGAGAGCTGACATTCATTGTTCTACCCTGAAGTGGCCCTTCTGGATGTCGCCCTGACTGAGCGAAGACGGCTGTGATCTGAGTTACTCTGTAGGGTCCTCCCTGGCCGGTGAAATGGAGGCAGCTTCTCCAAGGCAGCTTGCAGAAGTAGAAAGAGCATGACTTGTGGAATCCCAGTTCTGCCCTGTCCATGACCTTGAGCACGTCACTTAATTTCTCTGAGCCCCACATTGAAATGTATCTTAGACTTGACAGCAGGATTAAATGAGATCTGAGGACAGTTCCCGGCACAGACACCAAAGGTGGCAGCCACTTATCTTACATGCTCTGGCCTCCATGGCCTGGTCCCTGGAGGGTTCCCAGTGCCAGTGGATGAGGCTAGGGCAGAGCGGGGCAGGGAGGGCTGGCATTTAGCGGAAGATTCTGAGCTTTCTGTGTTTCACCCCCCGCCCCCCTCCTGCTGCTCCCAGGAGCTCTCCGTGTTGCAGGGGTAGCCCTGAGCGCAGTTTTTATGACTCTAAGTGATCCACAGAACAGCCCGTGGCCGCCCGTCACCGTTGGAAAGGCCAGGCTGTGCTAATAGGAAGTGATGGTTGATCCCATTTAGTAGGAAATGTTCAGGAAGGCAGGATTTAAAGGAGGCTCACGTTCCTGCGGCACTTCTCCTGGGAGCTCAGACACAGGGGTGAGAAAAGTAGAGTCAAATGCATCAGGGCCTTGCGATTCGGATGAAAGGAGAGGTGGGGCTGGCAGGCCCTGCACCGGTCACCAAGGATTGTTCTATTTCTGTAAAACCCTTTATTCAGACTGAAAAGGGGGAAAGATGGGGGGCTGTTTGGGAAGGAGGGAGAATGCTCTCAGGCTGGCATAGCCTTCCCAGAGGGGCAGAGATGGCGGAGAACAGGCACACAGATCTCCGTGCTGCTACTCTGGGGTCACCCAAACAAGGACAGTTCTGAGTCTTGGCAGTTTGATGCCTCGACCGATGAAATGTTCCACGGTTCCATCAACAGTTTGGGGAGCACACGGGTAAACAGCGTCACCATCACTTTCCTGGCTCAAATAGATGATGGTGTTGTTCGTTATTTCTTGTAGTCCATCAAGGCCCTTCTGGGGTAGCTCAGAAATCTGGTGTCATTGTTCAGTCCCAGGATGGGAGGACCACTGGCTTTGCTCCAGGATCCCTGTGTATCCGTTCACGGAGGGTCCTGCTGATGCAGCCCCAGAGCCAAACCTCCCTACAGGATGGGGGCCAGGTCATAATTCAAGGCAGGCTCAACTCTTTCTCCACCCACTGCCCCCTTACCAGATGAGCTGTTGGGAATCACTTGTTTTCTCCAAGAGCAGCCCCCCTGGGGCACAGATCAGCTCTTGCCCACTGACGACAAGTCAGGTGAAGTGGATCTAAGAAAGGAGGGCCACTTCCACTGGGGCATAGAATCCCCTGCTCATGAGTCTGTCTAGTCCACTGGACTCTGCTCCTTGAGGTGGCTACCTCCTAACGTAGGGCCCGGGACATTCTGTGTGTACATTTTGTTACAGAGACTTAGATACACAGTACAGTCCGTGGCCAAAAGGATCACTTAGCCTAGCTGGGTGTCTTAATCCATCTGAGTTGCTATAACAGAATACCATGGACTGGGTAACTTATAAACAACAGAAATTTATTATAATCCTGGAGACTGGAAAGTCCAAGATCAAGGCACCAGCAGATTTGGTGTCTGCTGAAGACCTGCTTCCTGGTTCATAGATAGCTGTCATCTCACTGTGTCCTCGTGTGGTGGAAGGGGTGAGAGAACACTCTGCATTCCCTTCCAGAAGGGCACTAATTCCATCAGGAGGGCTCCACCCTCATGACATAATCACCTTCCAAAGATCTTGCCTCCTAATACTATCATATAGGGGGTTAGGACTTCAGCATGTGAATTTGGAAGGGACACATTCAGTCCATTGCACTGAGCACAGCAGGTATACTAGTATCTGTTATATATTAGAACACACAGAAGGTAGGTACCCATTACTGTGATGTGCAGCCACGGTGTAGAGTCAAAGCGTGGTAGAAACAAAAGGGACTTAAGCGGAAAAGCATGGATTCAGAAGGGTCACGTAATTTGCCCCAGCCTCACAGTAGATTTGTCGTAGAGATGGGAAAAGTTATCCAGGTTTCCTGCACCCCAGCCATGTGATGTTTCTGCCCAGTCCCCCACCCCATAGCTCCACGTGAAATGAAGAGTTAACAGGGAAGGCAACACAGAATGATGGAAAGGCCTGAGCTTTGAGGCCAGAGAATTCTGGGTTTGAATCCTCTTCATTCTTCAGGACAACACAGGCTGAGTCCGTAGATAATGATGGAGAATCATAGACAGTGATGGAGACGCTTCATTGAAAGGATACACTGAAAGAATTTAGGAGTGTTTACATTCCGCATCTGTGAAATGGGAATAGCAAGAGGCCCCCTAAATTGTGCCTGTGGGGAGGAGTCCCTGAGAGAAGACACAGAAAGCACCTCACAGCGTGTCCTGCATAGAGCGGCCGTTCCACAAACTTATTGTTCACCAGGCTGTCAATTAAAGAAAAAGCCACATCTTGCAGAAAATGAGGTTAAAAGCAGGTCCGAGAGAGGAGAGATTGTCAGAGCCCTGAAGAGAAAGCTCTCCAGCAGATGAAGAATGACCTTGCTGAGGGGCTCACTGGGGAAGAGTTGGCCAGGTGAATGGCTGGCGTTTAGCTGAGCCAGGCATCCTCGGCCTCGCTCCCCGGCCCCCTCAGTGTGGGAAGAGTGCCCTGCGTGTCGGCTGCCAGCGCTTCGAGGCGCTGCGTGATTACTTAGCAGTTTACTAGCATCAGAGACACCCAGGGTGCACTTGAGCCATCAATTAGCTCCTGCTCACGGCCCCGCTGTGAGGCCCAGTGGTATCAGGACTCCCATTTTTCAGCCAAGGAAACTAAGGTGTAAACAGGTTAAGCAACCGGCCCAAGGTCACACCTCGAGTCAAGCGGTCACAAGGCGCCGAGGCCGTGTCCTTGCTGGCTCCCCGGCCTGTCCTTAGCCCACTGGCCCATGCTGCTGCCCATAAAATCCACCGTTTATATCTTGTCAGAAAGCTAGGTAGCGCACCCAGGACATTAGGAGCTGTGCAGAAAGGCCATTCAGCTGATTTCCAAGGCACTGCAGGGTTTTTAAGGAAATGTCTCACCCCTTGCTTTGAGAGGTAGACAGGGGTGACAGGACCTGAGTTAGCAGTTTCTTTGCTGGCCTCCCTCGCCACAGCTGGCTTTGCTTTTTCTCTGCCTTCTCCAGGAGATACACATGCCAGGACCATCTGGGGACCACAGAGAGCATCTTTTAGGAGACGCCGAGATGGTGAGTACAAAGCACCGGCCTCACTCCAGCTGGCCCGCAGTTCCAGGACTTTGCCATTGGTTCCCATTGCTGGGAGAGAAAGGTGGCCTAAGGCTGAGAGGCTTCCACAGGTGTGCCCGCAGGAGGGGGTGGGGCCGGGGAGCTCTCTGTTGCCTGATGGCCCTCCTGGTCACACAGAGCTACTCCTGATGGTACCTGGCCCCAACCGGACACCTCTCTGACTTGTCCATGTTCCAGACCTCCTCTCTCTCAAGGGCACTGGTCCAGCCGCTGCCCTGTTCTTTCCAGGCCCTTGTAGGTCACCAGCCAAATATTTTTGGTTCCTCCCTCTCCCTCAGCATCCCTTCCCTAAATCCAATAGCTTATCTCCCTAAAATATCTCACAGATATTTCTGGAATTTCTACACAGACAACTCCACCCCAGGCTCACGTAGACCACTGTAATAATGTCCTCACTGGGCAGCCAGTCATACCCTGTCCCCTTAAGTCTGTCATCACATAGCAACCAGAATGTCCTATCCTGGATTTTTTTATTCTCCTTCTTAAAAGCTTTCATCCTTATTCCCTGGGGATGAGGCCCAAGCACCCCTTCTCACCTCTTCCCACCTCGCCTCCCTCCCTCCCTCCGTCCTGCAATGCTTCCTGGAAGGGGCACCCAGTGCCCCACTTCCTGGGCATTAGTCACAGCCTTCCGGCACCCTCCTGGCTGTGTCCGTGGTACACGTGGGCCGACCACAAAACTTCACACTCATTTCGCAGGTCCTGAAGGGCACAGACTGGGGAGTTAGACATGTTTGGATTTACTCCCCAACTCGGCCACTCTGCTAACTCTGAGACCTTTGTTAGGCAAGTGAATGATGACTTTGAGCCTCAGTTTTCTACCCTGTAAAAAGGGGATAAGTTATTTAAACAGTCTGTACTTTACTTTTCTCATACATAAAAGTAAAAATAAAAGCAAAACCGATATTCTTGGATTGTAAGGATCGAATGAGATAATGTATGGAAAGAAAGCACCGAGGACGTGCCTGACTCCAATTAGCTCGATTATCGGAAGGATGATCTGGTTGCTTTCTGAGTCTGCTGCTCCCTGCTGGTGGCCAGGGACGTGCCACTTATTACTTCTCCTGTGGACCCCCAGCGTTCAGCCCAGAGCTGGGAGCCTGCAGAGCTGTCTGTGCTGACTCTCCCTCCTCCCATTTTTCTGCTGCTGCTGCCCCATCTGTCCCCAGCTGGTGGCCAGGTCTGGGATGTCCCCCTGCAGGCATTTGCAGGCTTTCCTGCACAGAAGTGGCTGGAAGCGCACCTGGGAATAGTCACTCTTACCGGGTTCAGCTGTTAGTGGGCATGCAGGCCTGTTACTGGCAAATAGCACTTCGTTAAGAGAAGCCCCAAATTAAGGGTTTCACCATGAATTTTTTGATTTTTGAAACACTGCCTTAGGTTTCAGGCCGGCCCCCGCCCGGGGCTGCAGTCAGGAGCCTCCACAGCCCCCACCTGCCTCACCTCAACGTGTGCCCGAAGGAGGCAGGACTCCAGTGGGGAAGGAAGGTGGTCGGGGAGAGAGCGAGAGTGCAAAGCCCATTCATCCGGATGGTGATTTCTCCTGCTCAAAACGTTGATTGGGCAGCCCGCGTGATGTATTGAGTTCGTTTCTGCAGGTAATTGTTTAAATGTTATAGCGGCTTTAACATGTCGTCTTGTTAAAACGTATTGGTGAGGCAGCCATCCCAAACTTGTAATGTGGTAATATTTAGATGATTTACTAGGTGAGGTGTGGTTTCTGATTCAATCAGAGTTGCCTTTGATTCAAGAGGTGGTGCCTCTAATCCGCCTGGGAGCCCCTTGAATCCAGAGGTGATGTGTTTGATTCACGGGCTGATGTACCTGATTTAGAAGGTGATGGATCTCCTCCACGCTGAAGGATTCCAATTCCCTCACACCAGGTGTTTGCTTCGGTGTGTGATGTATGAGTTTTAATAATAAGACAGGCTCTGGGGATGGTGAGGGCACCGGCTCCTCCATGGTCTGGCACGTCTGTGGCTGCAGCCCGCTTCCTGCAGAGCTGGTCTCGGCCTAGAGGACCAGAGGGGCAAAGCAGGGGCAAAACCCGATTTCCCAAGTGTGACCTGAGCCTCCAAGGGCCCCGTCACTGCCATTCTTCTGAGATCCACGGATGGTCTTTTGTCTATCTGTCTAATTCTCTAGAGGTCCACAGGCAGGGCCACTGTGTTTAGGACCTGGTTCTTTGCATGTGAGGGGCTGTAAGGGACACACCGGTCAATTGAGAGATACTCACCCGGGTAGGTTCTGCTCTAGGCAGGCGCAAGTTCCTTGAGCCTCACCTGCCGCTTCGTGGGGTCCCAGTACAAGCTTCCCTGGGCCAGGCACAGAGCTTTTAATCAACATTTGAGGGATTGGATTTTCATGTCCCAACTGGGAAGCTAGGGAAGGGTTCTCCAGAGCTACTTCTCTCCTTCTCCCCCATCACCCTTCCCTCCCCTAGAGTGACTGGCGACTCCCACCCTCCCGAGAGTGGAGATGTCCCTGTTTGTGTTTGTGTTCTCCCCTCTGCCAGGAACGCCCTTCCCCCTCTTCCTTCACGTGTCAGGAAGCTGTGCGTCCTGTACAGCGTCACTACCTGCTGTCACCCTTCCTGGCAGGCCACCCCTGCCCCCCAACTCAGCTCGGCCCCGGAAGAGCACCCTCGCCATAGTTTGCCGAGTCTTCTGGCCAAGCTCTGTGAGAGCACGTGTCACATAAGTTGTCCTGTGGCAGGGAGGTCTCCTCTTCACCCTGCTGTCCCCAGCACCTGCTCAGCACCTGGCACATGGCAGACATTGCAACCTCAGAGGAGAAGGAAAAGTGAGTCGTTAATAATAATAGTATCATTAAGAGTATCATTAATAATAATAATTAATAATTATAGCTCCACGTACATTCTAATTGTTCCAAGTGCAATGTCCTGATGATACTTCATTGGTATCATCTCTTTCTTTTAATCCTCACAACACACCATATGTGGTAAGAATTATCATTACCTCCATGTGTGCAGATGGGGAAACTGAGGCTCGGTGAGGTTAAATGATTTCCCCAGGGTTCACATTAGCAGAATTAGAGTTGAATCTAGGTCTCTCAGACCCCAAAGCCAAGCTCTTAACTGTCACATCATGATTTGGCCTCCCAGGACCAGACAGACTGCCCTCTGCTGGCCCAGGACAGGGAGGCTGCGGTCCCTGGAGATACGGAGGTGCCCTCAGGGAGACAGACCCATGACACAAGGCAGAGCAAACTGATTGGTAAACTAAGGCACGAGGGGTGGGGGGGGGGTGGGGTTAGAAGCAGGAGTAATTCGGGAAGGCTTCCTGGAGGAGGCGTTTGATCTTGGCCTGGAGGAAGAGAAGAAGAGAAGTGGGGCTGTCAGCTGTGCTGATGCCTGTTCTCAGCTGCTCTTGGCCCAGTGCTCTGGTCCTCAGGCTGCCTTTAAGTGCAGGGGAGTCAACAAGGCTGAGTGTGCAGCAACTAGTTCTTCTAGTAACTAGTCTTTGCCCGGCCAGTAGCTCTGTGTGGTCAGAAGGTGGGCCTGGGGCAGCACTACAGTCAGGAGTACGCAGTGATCCTATCCACACCCAGGAGGGTCAGCTCACCACCTTCCAGGAGGGAGAGGCACTACATTGAGTCCAAGCTCAGGTGAGTCCTGGATGTTCTGTGGCCACAGGAATTGTCCAGATCCTGCTTCTCTTGCCCCTCCTCTAGCACTGAATCCACACTTTCCCCCTCGCGCCTTTCTGTCACAGTCTTGCGTCCCCAGAGCCCTGGTCCCCCTTCAGCATGGGGTCCGTTGTAAGATGCCGTCATCCGGGAAGTGGAGTTTTTGGAAGACAGCCTCGCCGAGTTTAACCTGCCCCTTCCCAGGCCTCCGTCAGGATCAGTCTGAGGAGAATGCCTGGGGCGTGAGGGGTTTGAGGCCGGGGTCTGCTTCAAGGTGACCTGGACCACCTCCCTGTCCCAGGCCCACACAGCCTGTCCCCCTGAAGCTGCTCTTCAGGGAGAGACCCAGGAACCTGCGTCGTCATAAGCCCTCCACTGACGTTTGACCGTGACAGCGTTAGGCCAGGTGTGGGCTGGCCCCTGGTTGTGGGCGCCTGGGGTCTGGGGCTCTGGCATCAGAGGTCTCAGGCCGCCCCTCAGCTCTCCGCTGTTCCCACGATGCAACTCCCTGAGCCCTCCGCCTCTGTCCTCTTCCCCCAAAATCCCAAGAAAGCAAATCTGACTGGTTCAGAGCAGCCTAGGGGGTTGGCCACCCGGGGAGAGAGGACGCAGCAGGCACAGTAGGCTGTGGTCATGGGGTCAAGGGTCAGCACTCAGAACACGTGCGAGCCTGAGAGGTCAGGGAGGACATAATGGACATCTCTGCCTCGGAAACGAGGCTTCCCCGGCCACTTGCTGTGGGCCAGATACTTCCACATTCTCCATCCCAACTGATTCCCCTCAGCCCTGAATTCTGTCCCCATTTTACAGAGAGCGGACTGAGGCTTGGAGAGGTTAGTGGGCTTACCCAAGGTCATCTTACCACAAGTATTGAAGAATGAAGGAGGGGAGTGATACGTGCCACCGCCGAGGCTGCTGCCCTCTCTTTCTCTGTCTCTGCGTGTCTCTCTGTCTCTGTGTGTCTCTCACGGTGGGCCGTTCAGGCACCGTGACAGGCTGGTGTGGGAGGTATTTGGATCAAGTCCATCTCCGTGTCCTCCAAGCTCACCACCCAGGCAGAGGCCAACTCCAGCATAAGGTTGGTGACGGGCCAGACAGGCTGATTCCTAGGAGGCTCAGAACAGCTGCCGATCCCACTTCTGCTGCTTCTGGAGGCCACAGTGGCCCTAACTGCACACATTTTCCCAGGCTGAGCCTGCAAGTGGGGGTCCTCAGACACAGACAAAGGAATAGCTCAGCCTCGCAAATGGCTTTGCAGACGAGGCCACGGGGATTCCACTTGGCCGACACACTCTGCCCTGGCCCAGGCTTCCTCCCCCAGAGGCGTCCCTCAGCCCCTGCTGGCCAGCTGCATCTCCCATCACCACCCACTCCAAAGCCCGGACCACATGGACATGGCGGCTCAGCCCAGAATTCCCGTCACACCCCTTCCCACACAGGGAGAGGCAGGAGGGAGGGACGGTGGCAGCAGGGGCTGCAGGAGCTGACTCACTGCCAACATCAGACATGGGTCCCAGACCCTCACGGGCACCCACACCCACCACGGGCCCAGCCCTGTGTGAGCCAACCAGCGTGGTCACATGCGACCAGCCTGTCATTCCCATCTTGGATGAGACCTCAAGTCTGAGACAAAGGGTGTTAATCTACCCCCATGCTAATGAGAGGCGTCGGACCATCTATGCAGAATTTGCTCGGGGATGACCACAAAAGATACAGTCACCGTTAGCCCAGCAGTCTTCCAGTGGGCTGTCCCTGGGGACACATGGAGACGTTCACGAGAGTACAAAGGCACTGACAGTTTTGAAGACATCACTTTCCAGCCTCTTCGTTTTAGGCATTCTCTCCTAAAACCAATGTGTCTGAGCATACACTGGTGGCTTCCAGTTTTCCCACAAAACAAAGAAAGGCCTTGCCCATCCTGAATCTGGCTGTGGTGCATCTCCTCAGCATATAAAATCCTCAGCACCAGACCCAGGACTGCAAGAAGGATTCCAGTAACAGTCCAAGCCAGGAGTGCTCCATACAAGTGAGAAGTCCCCACAAGCTCTGTGCCCCCGGTCTATGTTGGGGTAAGAATGCAGACGTTTCCAGTACCTATTAATTTATATATTTGAACGGAAAGTGAAATCAGAACTTTCTTTTTTCACACAAAGTTATGATCTAGCTGTTTGGTTTTTGCCGAATTACGTTATAAGGTGGCTGTTTTCCATAAATTAAATAACCCAGATCTGCAGCTTCAAGGATTTTTGTTTTGTTTTGTTTTTATTTATTTATTTATTGACTGCGTCGGGTCTTCGTTGCTGCGCGGGCTTTTTCTAGTTGCAGCGAGCGGGGGCTCCTCTTTGTTGTGGTGCGTGGGCTTCTCATTGCGGTGGCTTCTTTTGTTGAGGAGCACGGGCTCTAGGCGCGCGGGCTTCAGTAGTTGTGGCACGCGGGCTCAGTAGTTGTGGCTCACAGCCTCTAGGCACGCGGGCTTCAGTAGTTGTGGCACGCAGGCTCAGTAGTTGTGGCTCATGGGCTCTAGAGCGCAGGCTCAGTAGTTGTGGCACACGGGCTTAGTTGCTCCGCGGCATGTGGGATCTTCCCGGACCAGGGCTCGAACCCGTGTCTCCTGCACTGGCAGGCAGATTCTTAAGCACTGTGCCACCAGGGAAGCCCCAGCTTCAAGGTTTTGATGAAAAATATTTAAAGCACATATAACATATTCAGGACACCAGAAATTTTATCCTTTATAACTACCTAAACTTGTGATGAAACATTTTAGATGTCAATCTTAACTGCTTCAAAGTAAAAGCATTTTAAAATGCTTATAAATAAATCATGATCCTTCTATTGTCAAAAAATAAAAAGTAAAATAAAATAAAATGCTTAAAAATACTTCGAAGGCTACATGGTTTTTCAAAATCCTTTTAAGAGGTAGTCAAACAAAAAAGTTTGGAAGGCCGTTCCCGGGGTCCACGCCCCGCCCTTCCCTAAGGCACGGAAGGGGATTGGTCAGTAGAGACCGATGGGGAGGGATTCCTTAGAGCAAGAGTTGTCGGCCAGTCTGCTCTGAGCCCCTCGATCCTCAGGCAGGGAGAGAGGACGTGCCCCGAGATCCAGGCAGACAAGGAGGCTTCAGGAATCACGAATACAGAACGGGCGTGTTTCCCACGAGGAGAGAGTGACCTCAGCCCTCTGGCCAGATGCTTACTGAGCTACAGAAATCTGAGTTGTGGTGACACAACTAACTGGAGCCTTTCAGGAAGGGAGCCCTCACGAGAGCCTGACGTAGAACTCGGGAGTGGGCGATATCGTGCTGGTGCCTGGAGATCTGGAGAGGCCTGAAGGTGAGTGGCTGCATGAGGACAGCCTGTTGCAAGAGACAGAGAAGGTGACAGTGAGAACAACTGTGCTTCCACCGAAAGCAGAGAAAGGACAAGGATGCAGGCCATTTTCTGTGGGCCAGGTGGACCCAGGAAGGCAGCACGTTTGAGTTTGTCTTGGAAAGACCTCCAGCCAAGCGGGCTTCCTGCCAGGGCCCAGGTAACCCCAGGAGAAAGAGGCTGGTGGTGGCCCACAGAATACAGAGCTTGAGAGGGGCGGGTCATAAGCTGTCAGCTAGAGATTACATCTCCCAAGCCACATAAAGGGGGACCCCAGGAGGACCCACGCTCATCACAAGAAAATGAATCAGTGTTTGTACGTGTGCTACAACGTGTGGTCCCAAGTGGCAGATTACAATAGTCCAGGCAAGAAGGACCTTCCTGCTCTCTGTCAGGCCTCTTCCTCTGCTCCAATCCTGAGGAGCCAGAAGCTGCATGGTTGGTAGAAAAGGAGACAGAAGGGAAAACAGTGAAGTTAACCACAGCTGTTCCCCTGAGTCTGGGCAGAGCTGGGAACAGGGAGAGGCTTTAAAGTGGGTGAGAGAGTGAAGCTTTGGGATTAGACTGGACTGGACTTCTTAATACACATTTTGAAGTTGTTTGATAATAACAGAAAGTGATGAAATCTACCAAAGTTGGGATATTACCCAGGCCAGTGGAAGGACAGGCAGTGGTAAAACTGTACTGGGTCATGTTTTGTTTTTCGCTTTCTCTGCTACCTTCCCATAGAGTCAGACTCCACAAGGCAGTGAGAGGGGGGCGGTCAAAGCCTGGTGCTCATGGTTGGGCTCCAGAGAAAGCACAGATGGAGACAAACCTCAACAGGTGACGTCAGGCAGAGGAGCAAGGCAAGTGGTCCATGCTAGAGGAAGATGATGCTGCGCAGCAGGGAGAGAACGGCCACCAGCAGGGCACCAGCTTTGACTGAACAGCGCAGGGGTCTGGCCCCTGGCAGAGTGAAAACTGCTTCTGACAACGTCCCTGCCCTCAAGCGTCCCCTAGTTGAGTAACCATGAGACACAGGGGGCCATCTGTGGCACGTGCCAAGGGTGTGGTGCAACGTGTTATAAGAATTTGGAAGAGAGAGGTGGTCGATCAGGGAGCCTCTGAGTTAGCCTTTGAGAGATGGGACGCTGAAGATGCTGAAGACGTTTACCGAGGAGGAAGGCAGGCTTGCTGAGCCCTGGGCGATGCCTCCACAGCCCCGCCGTCTCCCAAAGGGCCCACACAGCGCCACCTACCAGCAAAGAAGCACCTGCTGCCCTCTGGTGCCCCAGGCCCGAGCCTTCACTGCAGCCAGCTGGACTCGGGCACCAACATGAGATGGGGCCGCAGGTGGAGGTTTCAGATGAGCCTGGCAGCCTGCCCTCCAGGTCTGTTGTGTCTCCATTCTTCTTGGCTCCCAAGCAAGCACACGTACAGATGTGTGCATATATACACACGTGCGTGCATATGTACGATGAGGTGTGCATGCACACACGACAGGTGGTACTTGTTTCGAGGACCAAGATCTTTGGGAAGAAGCAGAACCAAGCACAGGCAAATACCTTTTGCATCCCGGACCCTAACTCACCAGACATATCCTTTTTGATAAAGGCAGCCAACAATGGGGAGGAAAAGAGCCTGGACTCATCCCACCGACCCTGGAAGGCTTGGGCACAGAAGGCAGCCGAGTCTTGCCTCTGGCCCCTCCCTCCAATACGTGAGCCCCGTAACTTCCTGTCTCCTCAGCATTCTCTTCCTCCTACAGAGGAGGCCATGGCCATCTCAGGAGCATCTGGAGTCCTGAGATCTCACTGGCCTGGAGGTGCTCAACTATCCGTGGTCATGTGGGTCCCACAGAGTCATGCCTTGGACATCTGATCCTCCCCCCCCCCCATCTGTCCATCCTGTGGAAGGAATGCTGCTCTCTCAATAAGAACATCAAGAATCTCCAAGTCGGTTCTAGGAAGGAGAGGCCCTGCGGGAGTGCAGTTGACCAAGTGACCTGTACTTTCCCTGAGTTTGACCTTCTCTTGGCCTCACTCCCATTTCCACCAGCCTGCCGACCCAGGGGGAGTATTGTTCTCCTGACTGCTGTGAACAAAAATAACTTCAGTTGTCTGGAAGGACCCTGGTGCTCACTCCAAGTGGCCTGGATGATTATCTTGCTGGTACCAAGGGCCCCAAATTTCCTGGGGGAGGGCCTGTGGCCAAGCTAAGCTGCCCATAGTCATGGGTCTCAAGGGCTCCAGGTGCTGGGAGCTGGTGTCCTTGGACAACTCTGCTACATGCTGGCCCCCAGGGACAGCTTGCATTGTGCTAAAGGGGTCTGATTGCTGCCCCCAATGGCATGGTTTTTCTCTTGCGTGTCCTGTAAGAAGGGAGACCCTCAGGAAGGACAGAATCCCTACGTGGGAGTGAATAAGCTCGCCAACCCAGAAAACTTCCCCGTGGGCACAGTGGGAGAAGGGAGACCTGTGCCTTCGTTCCATGCCTCCTTATACTTTCCCTTTCTCCATAAAGCCTGTTCCTTAGCCCATGCACTGGGACATCTGTCCCCAACCTGGAGCATGCTAGGAGGTGCCCACCAACACGCCAGCTGTGCCGTAACGAGATACCATAGTCTGAGTGGCTTAAACAACGGAAGTTTATTTTCTCACAGTTCTGAAGACTAGAAGTCTAAGGTCAGGGTCCCACAAGATTGGTTTCTGGTGAGGCCTCTCTTCCTGGCTTGTAGACAGCTGCCTTCTAAGTGTGTCCTCACATGGCCTCTTCTCTGTGCGTGAGAGAAGAGAGGGTCGGGGGGTGGAGAGAGAGGGAGACAGAGAGAGAGACAGAGTTCTCTGGTGTCTCTTCTTATAAGGACACCAGTCCGTCAGATTAATGTCACCTCCTTAACCTTAATTCACTCCTTAAAGGCCTTAACTCCAAATACACTCACATTGGGGGTATTGATGCCAAAAAGTTGGCCTCTGTACCCTGGTGCCAAATAGAATCTCAGAGGCAGAGTCTTGGGTGAAGTAGAAAAGAATAGCTTTATTGCTTTGCCAGGCAAAGGGGGCCACAGCGGGCTCATGCCCTCAAAACTGTGTGTCCCAACCCAGGAGGATTTGGTGAGGAGTTTTATAGCAATGGTTCAAGGGCGGAGTGGCTGATAAGGATGAGGGTGTGTGCAGGGCCTGCATGCCTTTAATCTGGCCTCAGGTGGTCTCTTCCCTGGTCTCTGCATCCCCTCCCTTCCCTGATTAGCAGCTGTTCGAATCTGCTTGTTGGAACTCAGAGAAGGTCGTGGAGGCTGGAGTCTGTTCCTTACAAACAAGAAACGGGGGACACAGGAAGGCTTCTGTGCCAAGGAGCCCCACAGCGTCCTGCTCAGTTTCAGTATTAAGGCTTCAGTATATGAATGTGAGGGGGACTCAGTCCGTAATACCAACCTTCTCCTGGTTCCCACGGCTGTAACTCTCCAAAGCTTTCCTTACCCATGAGGCTCCCCTCACGTGAGGGGAGTGACGGGGAGGAACGTCAAGAGTCCGCCTTGAGGGTGGAGCTCTGTGCTTCCAAGGGGGCTCACAGGCCTTTTCTCAATCCTCTAGGGCTCTTATGGGAAGCAGCTGCTGCTTCCAGAATTTCCTCACCTCCTTTCAGTCCTCAGATACCTTCCCAAGGTCTGGTCTGAAGTTCACACCTCTGCCCCAGTGACCAGTACCAGGAATGTCCTTAACTACCATTCTGGGCAAGACCCTTAACTCTCCCCAGAGAGCAGTGCTACTCGTTCTGGACTGTGCACGTCAGTCATATGTTGACAGGACGTAGGGCCACGGTAGTCAGATGATAAAAGACAAAACTCAGTAGTGGTCGGTGGCAGGCATGGGACGGAGAGAGATGGGATGCCGGTGTGGGGCAGGGCAGGGCGGTTTCCAATACGGTTCTTCGGTCTCGCGTTGGGGGCAGAGGTCTTGGGTTTCTCTTTGTTTCCATCTCTCCCTGGGCACTGCTGGGAGTGGTTACATAATGTTGTTGCCTTAACAATTGTGTGACGTGTCGTTGTTTCCTGTACACTAGCATCCCCAATGCAGTCTGAGCATCTAAGACACAGAAGGATGAGGTGTTAGGGCTAAAAAGAACACCAGGGAAAGACTAAAAGATGTTTCTTGCCCTTAAGGAGCTGATTGCCGAAAGGAGGGTCACATACATATTAAAACAACCCTGTCATGACTGTTAAGTCCCCTGATCGAGTGATGCTTTGAGGTCTCAGCAAGGGACCAATTCATTTTGCCTAGGGAAGGGGGCAAAAGGGATTTTCGAATGAGGAAAGTGAGGCCTGGAGAGTCAAGGTGACAAGTTTTTTGTTTGTTTTCTTGTCTAGTTTGTTTGTTTGTTTGCCTAGCATCAGTGGCAAAGCCCAAGACAGAGGCCCCAGCACTGCAGACACTCTTGCCAGTGCTCCAGTGATCTCTCCAGAGTCGGGTCTCCCACCCTTTGATAACCCCGACACTTAGCATCCCTGGAGAAGATGCTGGCAGGGGCTCTCCCGAGCGCTGGGCTGAGTCTCTGGAGCCATACCAGGCAGCCGATGCCCACCCTGCCCTGGGGCCACCTGGACAGTGTGGCAGGCGTCCAGGAGGAGGGCAGGGAGTCCACCTGGTCTGGTCTCCTGGCAACAGGAAGTGACGCCTCCTGGGCTCATGTCAGCAGCTGTTGCTTGGTCTGCATGGTTCGGATAAACAGGCTAATGTCCTCAAGGTGACCTCCCTGACTCAGAGAGTTTGGGAACTGAGGTATTCACTCCCTCGGGGTGGGGGGGTGGGGGGCAGGGAGGAGGAAAGGACAGGACTGGAGCTGCTGACTCACCCTCTCTCACTATCTCTCTGTTCCCATTCTTGAGGAGTCAGGAAAGAACTGGGAAATGAAGGCTCTGTCTGGGAAGAATGGGTTCCAGGACATGCTGTCATCCCTCCCACCCATGCTGCCCCTTGGCTCTTCCAAGATGGCAACAGATCGGGGCCACTTTCTCATGTTCGTGAGACAGCAATCCTTACGAGGCCTGTGGGTGGTCGAGCAGGCGGTGAGAGGGGAGAGATGATCCCAGGAGGTACCAGACAAAGGCACAGCCGGGTAGAGAGTCACCACAAATAGTTTTGGGTGACACATGAATTATAAATAAACGAGGTGGGGATAATAGCAGAAAACAGCAGAGAACCTTAGCGAACAGAAGAGCTTGAAGGGGCGTTAGACACCGCACCGTCCCAGCCCATGGCCAGGGCTGGCTTCCTGGGCAGGTGACTGATGCCGTCGCACAGAACCCCATCCTTAGAAAGGCCCCACTCTTGGTTTAATGCTCTGCCACCACCATCTTGAAATTCATAGTAATTTTTTAACAAAAGGCCCACATTTTCATTGTGCACCAGGCCCTGCAAATTGTATAGCCAGTCCTGTCCACGGCCTTCCAGATGAAAAAACGAGCCCAGAGAGGGATAGTGGCCACTCAGGGTCACATTGCTTATTTGTTATAAAACTGGGACGAAACCCCCAATCCTGTGTTTTTCCATCACAAACTGGATCTCACTCTGCCGTTAAGTCTCTGTTTAGGGCAAGAACGTCAGACTCTGGCTTCTCAGCCCTGGGGGTCTGTGCTCTGTTGCTGTGTCTGCTACAGGTGGGCCTCGGCCAGCACCGTGTGGGCTGTGGCAGCCCAGTTGTGACAGCCTACAGCTACAGGTAATGGGAAGTTCAGGCAACAACGCTGGCGTCTCGGTTCCACTCTTTCTGCCTCTAAACCTCTCTCTGACCATTTCTGATAACAGTACCCATTTTTAACAATAACACAAAGATTAGAGAAAATACATGTCAGGAACCCAAGATGTCAGCTTGTGCTAGCTTTTCGGTCGTCACCACTGGTAGGATACAGCATTCATTCTCTGCCGTTCCTTCACCTTCAGACCTTCGTGGCCCCTCGGCCCTTTCTCTGAGTGGCAGGTGTGTTAAGAGGACTAATTCTGGAACAGAGAGATAAAGGTTTAGGCTGCAGTTCCACCATTTCCTAGCTGGGTAGGCTTGGAAAGCTTCCTTTATCTTGCTAAAACCTCAGTATTCTCATACAGGAAGTAGGAATAACAATGGGATTCAGTTTATGGGGTTATTAGGAGGACTGGGTGAGACTCTGCAAAACAAGGACTTGGCACAGCACTTAGCATAGAGCAAGTGCTTGACAAAGAACACTGTTGGTGATTTTTTTCTGTAGCTCCACTTGTCCTGGCCTAAGGGGAAACCCCTGCCTTAATTCTTGAAGCTGTCCCCTTGTACCCTACTAGTCAAACCGTAATCTAGGGACCGGCAGGATCGGCCTCACCGTGGAACTCATTAGAAATGCAGAATCTCAGGCCCCACCCCCGGCCTACTGAATCAGAATCTTTGCTTTAACAAGATTCCCAGGTGATTCACATGGGCATCCACTTTTGAGAAGCAGTGTGATTTCCAGTGCATACGGCTGGCCTGTCTGGCCCTGCACATGGGGAGATGAGTCACTTCCTAGTCCTGGCCAGAATTGTTCTTAAAAAGGCGGAACCCAAGCCTGCCGTGGTGGATTTGACCAAAGTCCCAGGCCCTTCCTTAAGGCTTGCAGTGTGGTTGGGGTTAGGTGAGGAAGACGGTGGTGTGAAGGGCATATTGAAGCAGGAATAAGGGAGACTATTGCAGTGATCCAAGCAGGAGTTGAAGGGCCCTGAATTAAGCCAGGGCCAAGAGCGTGGGGAGAAGGGGCTGAGTTGTGGAGGTTTGTCCATCTAGAATTCAGCAGACTTAGCAACCAGGTTACAGGTGACATGAGAGACGGAAGGATCAAGGACAACTCTGAGGTTCTAGATGGAGATAATGGGATGGTAGTGCATTGAGAGGGACAGCGTCGGCCAGAAGGAGGAGAAGGGGGTGATGATCAAGAGAAAGGAGGCATGCTTTCCATCCTGGACACCGTAATTATGATGTGCAGGCAGGATATTAGTTAAAGGTTTTCCACGTGAAGAGTGGGCTTCTCATGGCACTTAATTCACAGCTCATTGTTCTGTGGCGTGCTGCAGGGCAAGGAAGTGAAAAGGCTGTGGGTTCAAATCCTGACTCTCCCACTTAAGAGCTGTGTACCTTGGGCAAGTTAATAAATCTCTCTGTACCTCACTTTTTACATTTGTAGAATTACCTGCCTCAGACAGTTACACAGAGGATTAAATGAACTAATATTTGTGATGTGCCTCAAACCATGCCTGGTCCATAGTGAACACTCAAATAGTATCCATTATTGGGCTTCCCTGGTGGCACAGTGGTTAAGAATCCACCTGCCACTGCAAGGGACATGGGTTCGAGCCGTGGTCCGGGAAGATGCCATGTGCCACGGAGCCACTAAGCCCGTGCGCCACAACTACTGAGCCTGCGCTCTAGAGCCCGCGAGTCACAACTACTGAGCCCGCATGCCACAACTACTGAAGCCCACACGCCTAGAGCCCGTGCTCCTCAACAAGAGAAGCCACCGCAACGAAGAGTAGTCCCCGCTCGCCGCAACTAGAGAAAGCCCGTGTGCAGCAGCAAAGACCCAATGCAGCCCTAAATAAATAAATAAACTTATTTTAAAAATATTATCCATATTATAATGGCCTATTTATTTGAAATTGTGAGGTCCTTGGGGACAGGGACCTCAAATGAAATCATCTTTGTGTTGTATAACACTTAACACAAGGCAGGTATCCAATGTGGTCCACAGAACCCGTAACGTATGTTGTTCATTAAAGGTGGCCCAGTGGGCCGGTCGTGGTATCTGAATACGGATGAATACAGATGTCGTACCCCTTTACAAATGTCCATCCCTCCTCTCCTCCCTTTTTTCTAATCACAGCTTAATGACTTGTGGGTAATGAGAATCTGTGCTCATTCTCTTCTCAGCCTCAGCTCGTCTGTGGGTTACTCTGATAACTGAGCGGGCAGTTGGGCAAATCCACTCTCCCCACAGGGTGGTACTGTCCCTTTGAGCAGTGGGCAACCTGTCCTCTGAAGATTCTCTCATTCATTTGACAAGGATTACCTGTGTGCCAATCAGTAATAATGATGATCACTGCCATTTCTTGAGGCCAGACACCAAGTGGAGTTTCAGTAAGACCAAGGCTCAGCCTTGCTCTAGAGCTCACAGTCTCGCCAGGGAGAAGACAAGAAGACAGGAGATTGTAATAGAGTGTGACATATGTGACAAGAGAGCTGCCAGTGGTGGAGGCAGAGGGCTCAGAGGAGAAAGAGCACCCCAGTCTGCTCTCTTGAGATGTGGCTCCTTCTACAAGAGGACCAAAGCCAAATGGCAGCCCTGAATGAATGCCAGTCCTGTCCCCAACACTGTGTACCTTTTCTCTTTCACTATCACACTGGGTTTGGTGACCATAGTCAGAGTAAAGGCTGGGAGCAAAAGGATGGCAGAGGTCAGGTGCTAGGCACACGTGCAAGAAGGACTTCAAGACCAGGCACAAATCTAAGTCAGAGAGGCTTAGGCCCATTTCCCTAGAAGCAGAGCTTGAGATATGGATTGAGTACAGCTGATTTATCAAGGGGGTGCTCCTCGGGGAAAACCAAGAAGGGAGAAGGGAAAGAAAATCGGGGAAGGAGAAAGAGCAGAGCAATGTTGCGGTCTCAGGTGAAGTCTAACCTTTCGCCTGATCCTTGGGGTCAGGGACAAAGAAACCTTGCCCAAGCAAGGCACTCTCTTGGTCCGCTCAACTGAGAAGGCGAGCAGCTCTGAGCTGTCAACAACCAAGAGTCACAGCATCTAGGTGGGCACACTGGCCCAGTAAAGGGGACCTGGGTGTGGCATCAACATTGCCAAGCACAGGCAGGTACAAGTCAAAGGTACCAGCATCCCCCAGGTAGGTCCACTTTCCCCCAAGATCACTTTGGTCTATCTGTGACCCCTTAGAGGATGCGCTTTGTGAATTGGGGTGCACTGATCGGCTCCTTGAAGAACCTAAGTCTACGCTTGGCGTGGAGCTTGCTGGTCACTGACGCTTCCAAGTCTTTTCCACAAATGCTGCTGCCGAGCGCGTCTACCTCATCCAGCTTGTACCTCCAGAACATGCCTAAGAACCAAGACTTTGACTTGGTAGAGACAAGCTGGTTTGCCCCACACTACTGGGTATGAACACCCTGGGCGTCTGGGGCAAGGTTCATGTTCACATCGACACCCACAAATTATCAGCCACAGACTCAAGTGTACAGCAGGAGGTCAATTGTTCTCACCCGCCAGGCAGCCTGGCCTCTTCTGGCAATTGTGAGTCATCCAGTAATCCTTCAATTAATTCCTTTTCTGCCTAACTCGTCAAGAATCAGTTGCTGTGGTTTGCATCTAAGAATCCTGATGGATACAATCAGGTGCTCCCAATTTTCACATTTTAAGTAGTGGTATGGCAAAAAAATTATAAATTTTGTGCATTTGCCAGATTAGTTCCTTGAGACTAAGTCCTAGAAGCAGAATTTCTAGATCAAAAGATCCGCAAAAGTATAAGCCTTCGGGTTCCTTTTACCGAATTATCCAGGGGCCTCTGACATTGCTGAGAGAAGACGGAATGGACCAAATACGCTAGATGTTAAGCTTGGAGCCATCCATACACCAGCTCTAAGAGTCACTGCACCTCTCAGGGTGGGTGGCACCATAACCAGCTCACAGATGAGGCACCCAACGGCGGAGAGTAGTAGGACTTGTCCCAAGTCACAGCACTCATAAGTAGCAAAGCTGCTTGAGATTTGAACCCAGACATGTGGGAAGTTCTATTTGCTCCTCTAGATCCAGTCAGCCCTCCCTCCCCCTGGGAGGCTCAGTTTATGGTCCACATCATGGCCCCCAGGCTTTAGCTCCTGTTGGGTTTACCCAGTGGGAGGCACAAGCAGGAGTTGAGAGAATAGAGAAGGGTGAGTTCACAGTATTGATTCCCAGCGTCCTCCCTGCAGGTCCCCCTCGTTGACTGAGTCCCCACCCACCCACCAAAGATCAACCTTACTCTCTCTGGGTTGGGGAACGCCTCCCTCCACTAGCCTCCTTCAGGTCTCTGGCGCTGCTTACACGGGTCTCTATAGCATCCCTTATGGGCTTCCCTTGACCCCAGACACCACTGTGTAAATGGTACCCATGTTAGGGTCTCCATCTCTTTCCTGTTCGAATACCGACAATAGACCAGGTCTAGCCAGAGCCAGAGTGTACGTTTTTCCATCACGTCCTGTTACACACATGTACCTTTTACACATCAGCCCCAGCAACTCTGTCTCCTGTGCACATGCATTCCATCCCATGATGGGTGATGACAGGTTCCACCAGTCAGCTGTGTGGAGTTTAGAACGTACTCAAAAGAGCATTGGAATGAAAGTCAGGACGGCTGGCTTGCTGCATGACCTTGGGTAAGTCCCTCCAGCAGCCTAGCTCTCTCGACTTCAGTTCCCTCATCTGAAGAATGCGGAACTAGACTAGGAAGTTTCCCAGGTGAGATATCGCAGGAGAAAGAGGACAGACAAGTGTATACAGCAGATATTAAATTTACTTATGCACTTCACAGACCTCTGTAAACTGGTGTGTGCAATTCTGTGAGTAGAGAAAAAGGAGCATGTTTGCAAGCCAGAGTGCTGGGACCTTTTATTCATATGTATTTAGAACCTTTGCTGTTTGTACTTGGCCAGCTTTGGATGGCAAAACAGTCTATTCTCTGTGGAAATTCTGACTTATTTTTCCAGCTGCCCTGCCAATTGCCAAGAAATGTCATCTGAATATCATTATTTAATCGAAGATTAGTCCACGCCTGTGACATAGGCGGTAACTATTATCTTCTTTGATTCTTTACATATGCACACATTTTCTTCACAGATTAGACCTCGCATTCGTAGAGGTAAATGCTGCCCCGTCTTTGACCAAATGGCCAAGCACATAGTGAAGTAACCCACTGGGACTGTGACCATCTGTATCTGTGTGCCTGTCTGAGTGTACATGTGTATATGTGTGCCTGTGAGTGGGAGGATGTGCAAGTGAGTATGAGTGAGGAAAATGCCTTTGGAGTCGTTTCTTACGGGGATCCAGAGAGAGGACCTTCTTTGATCATTGGTCATATCAACATGGCCTCCTCGCAGCTGATTTCCAGTGTTTGTTTTCAGATTAGAGCACATGTGAAATGAAACCCAGCCAAGCCAGCTGGGAGGTACGGGGATGGACCAGACGATATTTGCAACCCAGTCATACTGCAGACCTCTTGGGTAAAGCAGAGGAGGAGAGGGCAGGGAGGGCATGAGTTCAAGCTGTAAATGTTGGCTTCGGTGTTGGAAAACTCTAGACTGAACGACCTTAGAAGGCTCCCACTTAGCCCTGGAATGTCTCCAACCTTCTTTCTTTTTTTTTTTTTTTTTTAATTTTTGAAATTATTTTATTTATTAGTTTTGGCTGTGTTGGGTGTTCGTTGCTGTGCGCGGGCTTTCTCTAGTTGCGGAGAGCGGGGACTACTCTTCGTTGTGGTGCGCGGGCTTCTCGTTGCGGTGGCTTCTCTTGTGGAGCATGGGCTCTAGAGCGCAGGCTCAGTAGTTGTGGCGCACGGGCTTAGTTGCTCCGCGGCATGTGGGATCTTCCCGGACCGGGGCTTGAACCCGTGTCCCCTGCATTGGCAGGCGGATTCTTAACCACTGCGCCACCAGGGAAGCCCCTCTCTCCAACCTTCTTAAGCTCCATGTGACATTTAAGCCAGCCTCTTATTTTCTGCTTTCAGGGCTTCCTAGGACAATTTTCTCACTGGCCTTGGCTTGGCCAGCTGAGGTGATAACATTTTATTTTGTTTTTTTATCGGGTTGCTCCCAGTGAAGCAGGGCCCTGACCTGCCCTCAGAATAGAGCTCATTACAGGGTCAGGACTTGCTCCCTTGTTCATGAAGGCCCTTTCGAGTCTTCCCTTTTTTCCAGCCTCTTGGCCTCTGTCTGGTCCAAGGGCCACATTATGGCCAAACATCTAATACCACCACTCCCAAATTATTGGCTAAATGATCATCTGCCAGAAAAACAATCCAGGAACAAGACCTTGGGCCTGCAGGGCTACTTGACTCTTTTCCCATACACCATGTGGACAAGAGAGGTCACTGGCTTCATTTGTAAAAGCTAGGGTGACAGCAAAACTGGACCTAGCAACCAGAAATTCTCAGAGAGCGCTTACTCATACCCCTCTCCACTTTCCTCCCCTAAACTCTTTCTCTTTCCAAAGCCAGTTCCCAGACGTGTCAACTCAAAAGCAAAGAGGACCATAACCAACAGCACGGCCATGTCCATGCCTCCAGCACTGCCATATGCCTGGCATGTCATAGGCACACAGATATACCTGTTGAAATACTGAGTGAGTGAATGAGTGAGTGCATGGAGTGGGTGGATAGATGGAGATAGTTCCCAGAATAAATCCTGGAGAAAATCTTTGGACAGGGTAGAGTTGGGGAAAGGCCTTCACCCGCATTTGTTACACTGTTAGAGACATAAATGTTTCCCACCTTATTGAGTAATCCAACCTTCACATCAAATTGGAAACCTCCTTTGAGGATCCTCTGGGAGCATAAATGAGAGTTGTAGGAGGAAGAGAGGCGAATGGGGATGTGACCAAGGCAAAGGTCAGACCTCAGTCCCCATTTGAGCTATATGTACATTTCAGTTCGTTTCCCAGACTGCTGGGCACATCCCTCACCCTGGTGCTCCCACAGGTAGTGATGGGGGAAGATGACTAGTTGGAGAAGATAACCAGAAGCCCAACCAGATTTTTCTTTGGTCCCGTTGCTAAGTATAGAGTGACTCATAAGAACTCCAGACAAGGATGACAATGGAAAAGGAGTCTAGCAGTTCAGGGGAGGGTTGGGGGAAGGAAGGGGGACCCTTGAGGTTGGGAGAGAATGGGAAACATGTTTTGTGAGATTTCCAAGATTTTTGGGGGCTGTTGTTAAGGACTTTTTTGTAAGACCTGTTATCCCGCTGGGGTTTACATCACTATTTGATCTAAGCCCCAACAGGACGACTACATCTGCTACTAAGCTGTGTTGTAAATGTCCTTAATTTTTATATTTCATCTGAAGGGAGTTGTTAAAGTGAGTTTACAGGGTGATGGCTCTTTGAATAAAGGCCATCAATACCGGAGCACAGCTCTGTATGGCACTCAAGTTTCGTTCTAATAAAGCCCCCCTAAAACATTACAAGATTTAGGAGGGTTTTTTAATTTCTTTTTTCTTTTTCCTCTTTAACGTCCCTTCCCTCTTTGCATTTTTTCTCTCCCCTCAATCTCTTGGGCTCTCCTTTCTTGCTTTTCTTAACGTCCCTTCCCTCTTTGCATTTTTTCTCTCCTCTCAATCTCTTGGGCTCTCCTTTCTTGCTTTTCTTAAAGGACATGTTTGAAGAGAATATTTCTACCCAGATGACACCACTTCTCTTTTCACCACCAGCCAGATGTGCTCTTGACTTCTGAACAGGAGAAATGTTTCTTTGAAGTTTTTCAAAGACGTTGCTTTTATTTAGAATGTTCTCCTCTTTTCTTTCTCTCCCTCATGTTTAACTGGTTGGGAAACCCCAGGAGGGGTTTTCACATGGACCTCTTTTCTTTTCTTGGGGGCATAAAAAGACTGGGATCAGAAGCATTTTATTCCCAGAGAGACTTCTATTTTCTGCACCAGTGATTCCAAGTATTTTCTGGTGGACCCGCTGTCCCCAAGAGCAAAGAGAAGATGGCATTGGATTTATCCTGGAAGCACATTTAGGAGAGGAACAGGACAGTTCTGCCGGGAGCGCATTCTGTTTCTGAACATCTCCCTACCCTCCATAAGGTTGCGCAAAAAGAGGCTTTTTCTTTCCCGGCCGTGGCGCAATCACGGTGGCTCAGATGCTCTTGCATTGCCCTGAAATTTTGTTAAAACAAAGATCAGTGATGGGAATTCAGGGGACACATCAGATAAAGATAGATTGGCACCCAAGAAGTAGTTCAGAAGCCCCTCTCATAGCAAGAAGAGAGCATTTTTCTGTCTCTATCTCCCTCATAGCAGCACAGTTCAGCATGCTACTGGGCTGATCAGTGTTTTTAAAAGGGGATTGGGAAGGAGCTAGTGCTTTAGGAGGTAAAGAAAGCTGTAAGATTCATTTGGAGAACAAGCTACTCTTTAACACGACATGTTCGTGCAAGGGATTTGGAGTATGAAATCCTAGTTAAAGTTCCAGCTGTGTGCTGACTACTTGTGTTTCTACCCAGTTGAATGTAACCTCCAAAAAGGTGGCATCCCCTGGGGCCTAAAAGAATGCCTGGGACTCGGTGAGCACGTGGTAAATATTTGTCGCCTGCGTGAATGTGTCTGCTTGACAATAGCCATGATTCTTTTGGAGAGAAGGGCATTGTAGACTTAGGAAGGTTTTTTTTTTTGTCTTAAAATTTTCCCAGAGAAAAGAGTTACAGTAAGTCCCCCACATACAAACCTTCAAGTTGTGAACTTTCAAAGATGTGAACGTGTGCTCGCATGTCCAGTCACGTAAGTTAGTTCATATGTCTGGCATACACTGTCACGTGCATGCATCCTCTACAAGTGGTTGTGCTTCTGTGTACTTTATAGTACTGTATAGAGTTCAGTAGTACAGTATCTTTATTTCAAGCTAGATCTGCAAGAGGACGACTTCATTGAACTCCTTGCTGTACAACACGAGGAGATTACTAATGAAGACCTGATGGAACTGGAGGCCCAGAGAAAGGACAAAGAGAGACAAGAGGAAGAAGAAGTAACTGAAGAACCAAAGAGAGTCACGATGCAGGAAACGGCAAGGGAGTTTTCTTTATTTGAGGAGGCGCTGTTAGTTTTTGAGGCACGGGACCCAGACGTAGAACGGTGCACGAAGGTTGCGGCGGCTGTTCAGAATGCAATCCAGTGCTCCCGTGTCCTCTATGATGAGAAAAAAAGAGCTACTACCCAGACTCCACTGGATCGTTTTTTCAAGAGGGTAGATAGAACTGAATCCAGCAAGGAACCAGAACCTGTGCCATGAACGTCAGGCGTGAGTGAAATTGCAGCCTGCCCTCCATCCCCTATTGCTGACGATCCTTCAGCTCCACCATCTCCCGCCTCCTCTTCCTCCTCCAGTCAGTGACTCTTCTTGCCTGTTCACTCGATGCCAGCCCTTGTATGCCAACTGTTGTACTGTACGACTGTACTTTTCAAGGTACTGTACTGTAAGATTAAAAATGTTTTCTTTACTTTTTGTGTTTGTTATGTATTATTTGTGTGAAAAGTATTATAAACCTATTACAGTGCAACACTGTATAGCCGGTTGTGTTAGTTGGGTAGCTTGGCTAACTTTGTAGGACTTACAAACAAATTGAACTTACGAACACGCTCTCAGAATGGAACTCATTCGTATGGAGGGGACTTACTGTATTGGGGATTGTCAGACGTCTTCTTACCCCGTTAAAATACTTGTATTTCTGAGGTCATTGAAAAAGATAAATAGATTTGGAATTGGGGGTTTTGTTTTTGTTTTACGTGAAAATGTGTTCATTAAAACCCAGGGGTGTGTGTGGGGCGGGGGGTGGTGGTGCATACACACGTGCACATGAACTGGGTGTCTATTTGTCTTATGTGACGTGTGTTCACTACTACAGGTAATCACAGTCAGGCACTCCTTTGACTAACTTCTAACAACTAACACAGAACCAGTCAGGTTCAAGGCATACCACCTCCCATATGCCGGAAATCCTACTACTCCTACAAGTGACTGGGTGAATTACAAAGTTTATTCTCCAGTCTCTCCTCTTACCAATTTACCTCTATGTTCTTAGGGGCAACTCAAGTATACGATTTCTTAATTTCTGACTTTTGGTGAAATCCTGAAATTACCCTAGTATAGCTGAAAAAGTGAGGCCACCAAATATTCCATGTGCTTCCCTACTTTTCCCAACTTCCTTTACAGTTCTATTAGGACCATGTGATTAGTTCAAGACAGTAGACAATGAGGAGATGTGATGCTGATCACTTCTGAATCAAGTCAGTTGAAGGTCTTTGTGCCTCCTCCATTCCTCTCTCTCTTCCTCTTCTTTAGCATTCAGAAGGCACATGCTTCAAGTGGTACAGAAAAGTAGAACAGAGCCTCTTTCAACCTGGGTTCCTGAGGGATTGAGTGTAGCAGAGGCCCCTACCAACCAGTCTGGGATATGCAACATAAGCAAGTAAAATTTTGTTACGTTGTATACTGAGATTTCAAGAGTCATTTGTTTTTGCAGCATGGCCCAGCACATCCTGACTAATACACCTTTGATAGTCTGGGCAAGCTATCAAAACAACAAGGTCAATGGCTCTCCTTCCTTAAAGTCTCTCACATCTGTTCCCCTCCATTTCCACTGCCAAGATTCCAGTTCGGACCCCCAACCTCTCACCTGTACAATTATAGTAACATTCCACCACCTCTAAGCCTCCAGCCTCTCCCACTCTATTCCTTCCTCCTACCTCATTTCCAGATCCTCAAACATAACTTAGTACCATGCCACTCTCTTGCTCAAAATGCTTCCCCATTGCCTGCAAAATAAAGTCTAAACACTGGAGCCAGAGCTGCAAAACCCTATGTAATGAAAATTTAATCCTGTCTTTCTAACTTCTTTCCTCAGATCCCCATTCCTACCTCTGATTGAATTAATGACTCTCTCTTCATGATCCCTTACTGCACATTCTCACCTCCAACCAGTGCCATTTTTTTCTCCCATAAGTCTTATCTCTCCTCATCCTGGGCCGCAATTATTCCTACCTGACAAAGGCTCCAGGGCCAACTCATCTATGATATTCTCTCTCTCTCTTTTTTAATTTTTATTTTATATTGGAGTATAGTTGATTAACAATGTTGCATTAGTTTCAGGTATACTGGAAAGTGATTCAGTTATACACATATCTATTCTTTTTCAAATTCTTTTCCCATTTAGGTTATTACAGAATATTGAGCAGAGTTCCCTGTGCTCTACAGTAGGTCCTTGTTGGTTATCTGTTGGTATTTTAAATATAGCAGTATGTACATGTCAATCCCAAACTCACACTCTATCCCTCTCCCCAACCCATCCTCCGCCCTCCCCCATAACCATAAGTTTGTTATCTAAGTCTGCAAGTCTGTTCTGTTTTGTAAATAAGTTCGTTTGTATCATTTTTTTTTAAGATTCTGCATATAAGTGATATCACATGATATTTGTCTTTCTCTGACTGACTTACTTAGTATGATAATCTCCAGGTCCATCCATGTTGCTGCAAATGACATTATTTCATTCTTTTTAATGGTTGAGAAATATTCCATTGTATGTATGTACCACATCTTCTTTATCCATTCATCTGTAGATGGCCATTTAGGTTACTTCCATGTCTTGGATATTGTAAACAGCACTGCATTGAGCATTGGGGTACGTGTATCCTTTTGAACCATGTTTTTCTCCAGATATATATATATATATGTATGCCCAGGAGTGGGATGGCTGGGTCATATGGTAATTCTATTTTTAGTTTTTTAAGGAACCTCCACACTGTTCTCCATAGTGGCTGTATCAATTTACATTCCCACCAACAGTGCAAGAGGGTTCCCTTTTCTCCACACCCTCTCCAGCATTAATTGTTTATAGATTTTTTGATGATGGCCATTCTGACTGGTGTAAGGTGATACCTCATTGTAGTTTTGATTTGCATTTCTCTAATAATTAGTGATGTTGAGCATCTTTTCATGTGCCTCTTGGCCATCTGTATGTCTTCTTTGGAGAAATGTCTATTTAGGTCTTCTGCCCATTTTTTGATTGGGTTGTTTATTTTTTTGATATTGAGCTGCATTAGCTGTTTGTAAATTTTGGAGACTAATCCCATCAGTTGCATCGTTTGCAAATATTTTCTCCCATTCTGTGAGTTGTCTTCATTTTGTTTATGGTTTCCTTTGCTGTGCAAAAGCTTTTGAGTTTAATTCGGTCCCATTGGTTTATTTTTGGCTTTACTTCCATTACTCTAGGAGACAGCTCAGAAAAGATATTGCTGTGTTTCATGTCAAAGAGTGTTCTGCCTATGTTTTCCTCTAAGAGTTTTATAGTATCTGGTTTTACATTTAGGTCATTAATCCATTTTGAGTTTATTTTTGTGTATGGTATTAAAGAATATTCTAATTTCATTTTTTTACATGTAGCTGTTCAGTTTTCCCAGCACCATTTATTGTGGAGGCTGTCTTTTCTCCATTGCGTAGTCTTACCTCCTTTGTCATAGATTAATTGACCATAGGTGAGTGGGTTTATTTCTGGGCTTTCTATCCTGTTCCATTGATCTATGTTTCTGTTTTTTGTGCCAGTACCATGCTATTTTGATGACTGTAGCTTTGTAGTATAGTCTAAAGTCAGGCAGACTGATTTCCTCCAGCTCCATTTTTCTCTCTCAAGATTGTTTTGGCTATTTGGGCTCTTTTTTCTCTCCATACAAATTTTAAGATTTTTTTTTTTGTTCTAATTCTGTGAAAAATGCCATTGGTAATTTGTTAGGGATTACGTTGAATCTGTAGATTGCCTTGGGTAGTATAGTCATTTTGACAATATCAGTTCTTCCAATCCAAGAACATTGTATATCTTTCCATCTGTTTGTGTCTTCTTCGATTTCTTTCATCAGTGCATGACATTCTCTCTTTCTAGCTCCCTCATGTAGAAGTGATCTTGTCTGTCTCTGAGTTCCCAGAGCCCTGGTCCTTTCTTGTTGCAATTAACCCCTACCTCAGAGCATCACTTATGTTTCACAGAGAAAGTCTAGGAGCTCTTTATTTGCACCATCCTCATCTAATTCACAGAGACTAGCCCAGAGCCTACACATAGTAGCTCCATAAACTGCTACTACTACTCCATAAACGGTAGTAAAAGGCATAGCTAAACAAGAATTCACAAAGAATGAGCCAGTATCTCAGAGACCTAGTAGGAATGAAGCTCCTTATTCTACTGTGTGTAGTAGCTTATTGAGTATTTAAAACTGTTATTTTGAGAATATTCTGATTCCACAGCTTCAGAGTGGATCTCCAGAATATGTATTTTAATATGGACACAAGGGGATTCTGATGCAAAAGATCTGAAAACCACAGTTTGAGAAACACTGAGGTATACAAAAGTGTGAGTACGTGTTTGTGAGTGCTCTTAGTATATGAGTGAAGTGCATTGGTAGTTTGAGTCATCAGAGTACGATGCGTTCCAGGGATGGCAAATACACTTGATCTCTCTTGTTGACACCAATACATTTGCAGGGGCTATCCAGCGGGCTGTTTTAAGTAGGTCCACATCTGGACTGCACAGAAGTCCTGTGATTGATGGATGATGTCTGCCATAGGACCAAGAGGGGAACATGGTGGCCTGTGTGCCAGGTGTCGGCCGTCAGTGCCAGCCCCTTGCTTTGGAGAAAATGAACCAGGACTTGGAGATGGAGATCAAAGGATCATCTGAGCCTTAATCCAGCCTGCAACCAGAACTGATGTCACCCATTGACTTCCTCAGGTGACTTTGTGGCAAAAGAAAATAAAATCAAGATGTGTAGTAAAAGGCATAGCTAAACAAGAAGCTACAAGTTGTTGGAGTGAACAATTGTTGTTTACATCCAAGGCTCCATTGCCCCCACCATTCAAAGGTAACTTGATTTTCCTCTTAGGCACGTACGCCTCTCTGTTCTCTTCTGTTCCCATTGGATGTGGAATGACCACACTCCCTGTTCCAAGGAAGGCTCTGATTGGCTTAGGCCAAGCAGCATATTCTGTCTCCCCAGGAACAGGAATAGAAGAGAGATTCCTATGACTTGTGGGAGCTTGAGGAAAACCCTCTCCTTTCTCCTTGAGGAGAGATACGAGGGTGTGAAGTTGGACACGGCTAGAGTAATTTTGTTACCACAAGATGAGAAGCTGCAGCTGCTGAGGAGGCCACTCTGAGCAGTTTGAGGAAGAAGCCAATGCCACCAAAGGCTAACCAGTGAGAAAGAGAGAAGCAGGTCCTGGGTGACATTATCTGAGCCATTGGATCAAGTCTGACATAGTGTCAATACTAGACTGTTCAGTTATATACACAATGCATTTTCTTCATTATCTAACTAGTTTTTTTAGTCATTCACCACCAAACAAATTCTCACTACCAGTTCTTTGAATGCAAAATGGAGATTCAGGGGCATTTGGCCCTAGCATAGTCCAGACACAACAGTGGCCCAGACTCGAGGCCCAGACTGGAGTCCATCTTTGTCCTAACTGTGCACACATGACTTCGCTTTGTTCCTTCGCTGCTTCTGCTGCCATTGCCCTGGAGTGAGCCATTCATTTCAGGAGGAAAGGAAGCAGAGAGGAGTCAATCCCACAGGGCGCTTTGCTCTGGACTGCTAGCCTTGAGCTCTGCTTTCAGCACCTGGACCTCACCTGGGACACTGGGCAGTGACGCCTGAGCTTTCATTAGTTGCATTGGTACTGGTCTTTGAAGGTGAAAATCACTGAACATTGATGTTTTGATTCTTTTGAACTTAGGAGCATGTTATTACACATATAAAATAAAAAATCAATAGCCACTGAATTATACACAGTCAAAGTGGTTGCTTCACACATCAGCATATAGATATATAACAATTGCTTTCATGGGATTGAATTTCAATTTATGTATTTTAACAGATCCTATTGCAGGGCTTTCATAACTAGAATATTTTATTAGTAACCTTTTTTCTACAGTCCCAGCTAAAAAGGAAGAATTTATTTCTACTCAACCTTTTACTTGTCAGTGTGGGGTTTATTCAAAGTCTCATTTACGGAAAACACTTTGAATGAAAAACCACTCTGGAACATAATGACACAGGCCTCTGTTGTGGGTTGTTTTTCTTCTTTTTCTTCCCTCCATTGGTTATCATTTCTCTTCTAAATTAAAGGTGAAATTGATGAGAATTAGACTGCCTGCAAGCTGGAAAAGCAATCGCTTAAATAATGACATTCAAATAGATCACTTGGTATCATGTAAATGTCAAGTGAGGGTCATTTTTCAAAATAGCACCTTTGTTCAACTGGGTCAAATGCACGGACACACTGTGTCCAGCTGTGGTGGGCAGAGGCCTCCCTCTTTCTGTTGGTCCTTGAGCAGAAGGGCACCGCCACTCATTAGGACATCCTCTGCTCTGTGTATGTGTGCATGTGTGTGAGTGTGTCCAGGTGCGTGAGTGTGGGGAAGGGAAGAGTCAAGAAGGAGATCTTTCACTTCTTCGTCTTAAAATGACACTGTTAATTTCTTCAGTTTGGGAAAAAGAAAAGGTTGTCCAGATTAAGAAAAAAAAAAAAAAGAGAGTCCCAAACAGAAAACAGTTTCTTTCCTCCCTCTTAGAATTTGGTCTTAGGTCTTTAAACCACTCTCTGCTCTTTTTGTCTCTCCACCGCAATCATGCCGTCTGGTTTCCTACCTTATGAAATATTATTGACCAGCTTGAAATGAAAGTGGGTTGTAAATTAATGCATGCAGCGTTGTCTCCCATCAGACAGTTGGGGCTGGAAAGCCACAGCTTTTAGAATGTTAAATATTTATGGTTGTCATTTCAACCAAAATACGAACTTGCACAAAAAAGTACATGATACAGATCACATTGAAAACATTTGCCTCGCTTACAGTGTCATGGAGAAGCTTCAGAAAACCAGGGCTGGTGCGGATGTGCACCTTGGATATGAGCCCGTAGCGGTTCCCGGAAGAGAAGTGCAGGACCGTGCAGCAGATGACTGGAAAGAGCTGCCAGCATCCCAGAGGAGCGTTTCCCTTGTTTCCCAGTTGAGAAATGAGTGGCTCCTCTAGGTTATCCACTTTCCCGCCCTTACATCTGACTGAGTTCTTCAGTCTCTCAACCCCACTCCCCATCATGGAAGTGCAAGTCGCTTATCCAGTATTCTAAAAGCGATCGCTATGGATCATTTATCGCAGATAATAATCGTTTTATCTTTGTTATTATTGTTGGAATTTTTAATTTCTAAGCCTAAATATTTGAGATTTGTTGTTAACTGCAAACCTCTCAGCAATTACAGACTTGTGAAGCCTTGAAGATATTTTTAAAACATAGAATAATATTGTAGGAGAAGAAGTTGAATTCTCTTTTGGACTTCATCACCATGAGGAAGTGAATCTACCTCCCAGGTCTTGGAAAGAAACACAAAATAACGTCAAATATTCTGTTTTTGTGGCCAAAAATGTTATGAAGAAAAATCAATAAATTCACAATGTAACTTGTAACCAAAATATGGGTGGATGAGTTTAGAAACCCCTGCAAAGGGACAACATAAGGATGTCCCCAAGATATGAGCTGTGTTCCAGAAGGAGTGACACTATACACACTCACTGGCACAGTCCACTGAGATGTTTCTGCCTGAGAGGCTTCAAAACCTTTGAGCTCAAGGTCAAATAATTACTCATATCCCCGCCTTAATCTTAAAAAAATTTAACTGGCTTATAAAGATGGAAATGTTGTTACAAGATTAAATAACTCTCATGTAAGTTTTAAAATATGAGGCAAAGGGAAAATAAGGTCAAGGAAGTAGGATGGAGTCAAGAGGTAAGTTTGTACACTAAACACCTGCCACTGAGGATTCAAATTTGAACTACAGGTGGGTTGTAAACTTGCCCTGAGCTTCCTAGCAGCCACCACTAGGAGGGAAACGTGAAAGGCCTTGGGATTTAGTGTCTGTAACGTAAAAATAAACCAGGAAAGTTGTTCAGGAAAGCAACATAGCCACTCCTGGTGCTGAGACCAATCACGTAGCTGTCCTGAGAATCCTTGTAAAGTAATAGACTCCATCTTCTGCAGCATCGTAGATCACAGCAATAAGCTTCATAGATTGTCTCTTATGAGAAGAGGAGGCTAAGTCTTTGGTCAAGGGCACACAAGTAACTGGGCTTCTGAAGAAGCTTTGAAGGTCTGTCTGTAGGTTAAAGTAGGGGAATTAGTCTTTCTGAGCATTATAGTTCATCGCACTCTTCTACAAAGTACAAATGCAGTTGGACAGACAGGACTTGACTAAGTTCTCCAGTAACAGTGTTTTGAAGGTTCGGAATTTCTGCAGTGAGGACACACATTGCCTTTCAGGGTATGTTGTCTGTAGAATGGCATGTTAGCCCTCACCAAGGCAGCAGATATGGTTTTGTGGAGGTCCCATTATTGATTAATGGATTAAATGGGCCTGTTATGATGATAAGATGGCTTTGTTGTTAGCTCAACCTCAAACGACTTTTCTTCTTCATATCATGCAATGAAAGGGCTTTTGCAAGAATAAATATGGTAATTGAGATGCATCTATCATTTGTCTGCCAGAACCCTTCCCTTCTTCTGGGATACAGCCCATCCCATTTAAGACATTGGTCCTTCTCCTCTCTCAAATCCTGTATCTGTAGTCGGGGTCAAAAACCATAGTACTCTAGCCCCTTGACCCCAGTTGATTTCTCTAAGAGTGGTACCTGATTCAAACTGGGCCAATCAGGATTCTTCCCTGGGATGTTTCAAACTAGAGCTAAAGAAAGAATTTCAGGCCCCCTTTGGTGGTAAAGTTGTAAATACGGACCCGGGGAGCTGTCAGCCCAGTGGAGGTAGCTGGTCTGCATAGGAGGAGATGAAAGATGGAGAGAGGCAAAGACAGAGCAGTTGTCCTGGCAGCTTCGTGTCTCCAGGTCTCCAGGCATCTTTCAGACCTTTTATAATTCCCCTGAGGCCAGTTCAAGTTGAGTTTCCACCACTTTGCAACCAACATGTCTTGACTAGTTCGTGCTCCTACCTTTCTTCAAAACTCTTTCTCCAAGTTTGAATAAACACAAGCAAGCAGGTTGTCCTGAAGCTCCCCCGGGAGCATTTTGTACACGTTCCCCAGAGGGGGCCTGCTTGGTTAGGAGATAGTTTGTGTTCACATAGCTTATTCTCAAGAATTATACAGATAATAAAACAGAGAAGAGGGTGAATTCCAGGCTTCTGAGCATCAGCTTGGGCCTCACGTTCTACAATTTCCAGCCCCAAGCTGACATCTAACACAGCTTTTCTGTGTCACACACAGAATCACAGGGCTCCCTGACCTTAACATATTTCTAGCAAGTGTTTAATCAAGGCTGTTTGACAATTTATATGATTCAGAGCCAGTTATATCTGGACCAACAGTCAAACTGGTGTTTTCATAGTCGTTGTAAATTGGGGCAGTCTTCCCTTAAGAATCTTATTTCTTCAACTTCAGTTACCAAGTAAGAATGGGAGTCCAGATTTTTGTGCTAGGTAACGTGGAAATGAATGCTTTAATGAACTGGTCTGTAACCCAAGCAAATGCATTTTTAACTTGTTTAGATGGGAGTGAGTCACTGGGAGCTGGTCTTTGTCACAATGTTCATTGATTCTAAAATGCTGTTTTTCCAGCAGTTTAACATCCCTGATAACAGAATATAATTGACACCCGATGGGGTACTGTAGTTGCAGTATTTTTTTTTCTTTCTCAATGATGCATAAAGTGATAGGATATCTTACAAACAATGGCATTATTTTATTTGATAAAATACGGTGTTTAAGCAGGAGAGTGTGTTCTCTTTGCCATGGTATTTTCAAATATTACTTCCTTTTCACCCCACAAAAACTCTGTGATGTAGGACAACTTCAGAGAGATCCAGGTGTGAGCCTAAAACACCCCAGCTGCTACTGGCAGAGCTCAGCCCAGAACTCGGTGGTCTGGAGTCCCATGCAGGGTTCTGCACATTGGATCAGACTCAGCAGTTCCAGATGAGAAGCATATTCAGTGAGAGCTCTCTAGCTACCCCCAAATATATTTGGTTTCACTATTTCCAGGCATTTCCAATAAAACTGGTATGGGGGTGGGGGGGATAGAAATAATTGACACCATGAAAGAATCAGTCTCTGGACCTCAGAATGACCAGATGTTTAGTAAGAATTTGGGGCATGGATCACCCCACCAAGGCCCAACCTCACTGTCCTCTCAGAGTCTTTTGTTGAATGTCAGCACATGGCGGATGCTGCTACATGATCCACCTCTCTTTCCCGTTGACTCTGTGTATCCTGCACCCAGAGCAGTCCAGGGAGCCACTGCCAATCACATACAGCACGTGAGATGAAACCCTTTTGCCACCTTGACCTTCAGCATAGAGTCCAGTACCCTTAACCCTTTACAATCTGAACACAACCTTCATTTCCTATCTTATCTCCTACTACTTTCCAATTCCATGCCACAGTCAATGGAACTGCCCACTGTCTCCAGATATATGCTGAAGTTTTGGTCACCCTGCCGGCAAGAAACTCCTTACTTCTGTTTTGCATGTTCACTTGTCCATTCACAGCACCACCCCTCAAAAAAGCAACTTTTTTCCATCAGAAATAAGCTGTTTGAGGGCTTCCCTGGTGGCGCAGAGGTTGGGAGTCCGCCTGCCGATGCGGGGGACATGGGTTCGTGCCCCGGTCCGGGAAGATCCCACATGCCGCGGAGCGGCTGGACCCGTGAGCCATGGCCACTGAGCCTGTGCGTCCGGAGCCTGTGCTCCGCAATGGGAGAGGCCACAGCAGTGAGGAGCCCGTGTACCGTAAAAAAAAAAAAAAAAAAGGGGGGGGGGAGATAAGAATGGAACCTATTTCAGAGAGATTTTGTGGGGATTCATTAAAGTAATGTATGTAGAAAACTTAGCACAGTGCGTCACAGAGTAAAGCTCAATGGATGCCATTCATTATTATTATTATTAGGCTTCCCTCCTATTCTGTGTTGGGTCCTACAGGGATTTTAGGACTCAAGGAAATTAAATGGGCCTGGTTCTCCATCTTTGGTGGTCGCCACCATCACCGTGGCTCCTCCTACTATAGGGTACCACAGTTCAGCAGCAGTCCTTGCCACCAGCTGGCCCTGCTGCAGCGGGCAGGCTCCAGAGGTGCACTGTGCAGGGCACACTGCAGCCACAGCTTGCTCCCCTACCCAGGTTCCCAAAGCATGAGAGCCTAATAATCTATCCAGAGAGCCATGGGCTGCCCTTTCAGAAGTGCTGCCACACGGCCCAGGAAGGACAGCAAGGAAGCCGGGCAAAGTTTCTACCCTCAGACCATCAGCCTTAGCCATTCCCCCTCACCTCCCGCACTTGCCCGAGCTCCAGCCACGACTCCCCCTACTGTCCAAGTCCTCTCAAGTCCCCAGTGACCCTATGTGGGGACTCCCCTGGAGTCAAACATTTCAGGGGTGAGTGGGAGAAATTACATTTTCATTCTTTCGTGCCTCCCCTAACAGCAAAAATGAATATGGCCTGCGATTGTCCTGGCACACCTGTGTCCTATCGTGGATTAATATGCTTCTCTCTGCTACTAGAAGGTAAGTTCCCTGTGGGTCGTATCCACGTCAGATTCACTCTCTGGTTTTCCCTCCGTGTTGTGCACGAAGGGTCCTTATTCTATGAGTATTTGCAGCAGAGAAACTCCATGGGGGCCTGGACACTCTACACCCCTTTTCCCTACAGTCACCCCCCACTCCATGCCACTGCTGCCAGTGGGCGAGGCCAGACCATCTTCCTGGTCTGTCAAACCAGCCTTAAATCCAGGGATGGTGACTAGTCATCAGTCCCCCGCCTCTTCCTCACCTCAACTTAATGAGCAAATAAGGAAGGAAAATTAAAGCAAAAAAAAATTAAACCGCTTTAGCTAAGATCAATAGAATTCTATAAAGCCCTGGGTTGTGGTATTGAGTGAGCCCAGAGTAATCCCCTGCATATTGCATGTTAACTTGTAAGAGTAATATGCCCGTTGCTCAGCCTCGCACCATCCCCTCCACTGTGAATGAGGAAGCAGGGAACACAAATTAAAATAGTGTTGAGGGCTTCCCTGGTGGCACAGTGGTTGAGAGTCCGCCTGCCGATGCAGGGGACACGGGTTCGTGCCCCGGTCTGGGAAGATCCCACATGCCGCGGAGCGGCTGGGCCTGTGAGCCATGGCCGCTGAGCCTGCGCGTCCGGAGCCTGTGCTTCACAACGGGAGAGGCCACAACAGTGAGAGGCCCGCGTACCTGCAAAAAAAAAAAAAATAGTGTTGATTTAGTTTTTAAAGGGAGTGCCCAGGAGCATTATCTGCATGGCCAACTGAAAACTCCAGCCCCAGATGCACAATGCCTCCCTCTGCACAATACAAAGAGAATATTTGATACCCAGAGCTCAGCCGATGAGTGGACTTTTATTTTGTTTTTGGCTTTTGTTTCCTTTATGCATTCCTTTGATTTCAAATTTTTAAATGCCAACTCGAAAATTCCTTTTGCTGCAAAAGGTCTCTCTACTCCACTCCTGCAGGATTCCCTGTAATGGATTAGTCCTCACCCATAGCAGTACGTGATCCAGACACTTTGCACATGGGAAGCAGGTGGGGAAAGTTGACTGCCCATGCACAGTACAGTGTAGGTAGGTCACTGTGTCTTTTCATCCTCTTGGGTTCCCCCAGGTGATGGAGAGCTCAGGAAAATCAGGTCTTCAGGTTTGTTCCTGGCAATTCAGCCACCTCCTCAAGTCGACACCAGGCTTAAATTCCAACCAGGGCAGGCACTGGAAGCCATTCAAGCCCCTGGGATGAGTCCTTGGAAAATGAAGGCATTCATGGTCAGCCGTGGTGAAAGGCAATCAGGGCTTGAAACAGGGGCAGAGTACTCAGGCAGACCTGTGTCTAACACCCAACTCCACCACTAATTAGCTGCACACCCTTAACCAAGTTATTTAACCTCTCTAAACCTCAGTCTACAGAAATCGAAATGCTTCGCTTGCAGAATGGTGTTGAAGATTAAGTTAGATAAAGCGTGTGTATGGTCAGGCCCCCCAGGATAACTGTTCTCTTGCTCCCTGTACATCCCCCGCGCCACCAGCACCTGCTTCACTTACACCCTATACTCACAGGACAGACCTTCCTACATACTTGCCCCGGCCCCAGCTAATAATTGTACTCACCTTTAGATCAGAATATCTTTACCTGTTAGCTTATCAAACGGGTGGTGAGGGACGTGCCCCTCTGCTGGTCTTCCTAGAAACTGATGAGTCAACCTGATGTCAGTTCCCCATATAACCTCCCTCTCCCCACCAGGAGCAAAGACCGCCACCCTGTCCTGCTGGCCACACCCTGTGGGGTGTTGCTCCAGGACCTTGCTTCAGACATGTTAACTCATCCTCCCATTAAACCACTAATGGCCCTGTTGCTGACTCCGGGCCCTTTCTTTGGTCTTGAGGCCGGGCAAGTACAGGGGTGCAGCCCAGCAACTGGCGGAGCAGCCAGGAGACCGAGGAAACTCCTGTAAGCGCCGAGATGTCGCGAAATAAGAGGGGGGAATGGGAAGTTTGGGGGAGCTGTGCACTAACACGTTGGGCCTGAAAGTTTTGAGGGTAATCCCCGAAAGCTGCAGGGGGAAATCCCAGATGGCTATTCACTGGAACATGAATTCACGTTGAATGTAGAGTACTTTAAAACTTTAAAAACATAGATAATCAACGAAAAGAAATAAAAATCATCCATGATCTTGTCAACCAGAAATAGCCACCATTATCATTTTGGTGTATAGCTTTCTGGGTATTTGTTAATTTGCAGTGATCTAAATATTTGTTAAAGCAAAAATGGGACCATCCTGAAACATCGTAACCTGTTTTTTTATTTAACAAAGGACCATGAACAACTTACCATGTCATTCAGTGTCCTTCTATCAATACTGTGTGGCTTGTTAAGAACTGACAATATTCCCTTGATCCAATATATCTAAATTTATTTAACTGGACTCCTTGGATATTCAGGCTATTTGCAATGCGTCCATTTTATGAATGACACCATGATGATGAACACCTTAGACATCTATGTTTGTGACCAGATTCGAATGCTATCTAAAAATGAATTTCAAGAAGTGGAATTGCTGGGTTAGAGATGCTGGAAAAGTCTACGTTCTACCAGAATGGGAGCTTGAGATAGTGACATCGTGGGAGCAAACCCCACACACAACTTTCACAGGTACCTGACCTCCCTTTCTGAGCAAATGAGGCCCCAGGTCCTGGCCCAGGCTGGAGCTTGGGAACCGGTGGCCAGGGCTGGCCCGGGGTAGGGAGTGGAGAGGCGAACAGAGCCAGAATTGGGTGAAGCACCATCATCGCCCGTGGCTGTTTGACCCCAGGCAAGTGTTTCCATCTTAGTGAGGCTCTGGGAACTCTGCAAAATAAGAACAGTAATATTTTCCCATCCATTCTGGGGGTTGTTATGAGGATCTAATGAAAGGATATCTGAAAATCCTTTGTGAACAGCAAATGAAATTAGGGAGGAGTTGCTCTACGGGCAGCTCGGGGGAAATTGAACAGTTTTTCCAAACCTCCTGAGACATCTTCTCAGTGTGTGGCTTTGAGCTTTTATTTGCAATGATATGAATTCCCAGAACATCAGACACGCCCACGGTCAGATGTAAGTACGGAACACACCCAAGCCAAGCGTGCTGGGAATCCTGGCCCATCTCTGTTCAGGGTTATTCACCCTGGACCTGCCTTCCTTCCACCGGTGCAGTCAGCTGCCTGTGCAAGATGTAGATTAAAAATACCACATCATCAGCCCCGAAGCCCAGCCTGGAACCCTTGTCCACCATCCGGCTTACGCAGTCATTGGATGGAGGGAAAAGGGAGAGAGACACAGGCATATTTGCCGGTTTATCAAGTCTTTTCGGCTGGTGGGGACATTTCCTGACACCAGATAATTTCGTTCTGGTGAAACCTTCTGGAAAGATGGCTGAGGCCGGGTTTCCTTCCTGCAGCCTGAGCCCTGAGTCTGGCACAAGGTCTGCTACCATCTCTCCTCCAGGAGACGTTTTTCTGTTTGGAGGGGTGGGAGGTGCATCAGAAGAACCCAAGACCAGCTACAGCGAAACACAGCAGCTCTCCCCTAGTCTGCCAGAGCAACGAGCCCAGTCCTTTTGCCCCAGAGAATCCTGTGTTGCCTATCCATAGGGACTTTGGCTGGGTGAGGGCAGAGCTAGGTTGCTGATGGAGAGAATGTGTTCATTCACGAGTCGGTAGAGGACTTCCTGGGTGCTGGGGCCGGCGCCAAGCACTGGGGATGCAAGCACTGCGAGGCAATGTCTGCCTCAAGGAGTGTTTAAGAGCTTCTGCCTTGAGGTCAGAGAAGTCAGGGCCTGAACTCCGGGTCTGCCACCTCCTTATGTGGCACCAGGGGCGACTTAGTCAACATTACTAAGCCTCTGTAAAGTGGGACTAGAGCAATTTACCTCTCAGAGCTGTCGTGAGGATAAAATGAGATGATGTCAATGTAACTGAATATATTGCAGCGACAGCCTTATTTTTTTCAACCATCTCCTTTCTGCCTACTCATTTTGCACCCGTCTTCCCAGGATGGTACCTCAGGGAGCCCAGAACATTGCCAGTCCCCTTTAGGCATTAGAAAAGTCTCATTCTCAGAAATTGATAAAGTACAGCCAACTTTAATATTAAAACTTCAGGAATTTATATATTTTTTAAAGTCCCTGGAATGTCATTTTTTTCCATTTAAATATTTGCTTGTATGTTATGTGCAAGGCATTGTGCCATGTGGCACAGGTTCTACGGCAGATAACAAGGAATAAAAATTTATTCTTGGCTTTTAGAAACTCACAATTAGTAGAATAAGTAGTCTTGCCATACAATAACAAAAGCTTTTTTTTTTTTAATTTTTAAAAACTTCAATGTCTCATACAGTTCAAAGCTCCTCTCCTTCCCCAGCTCAGGCCTCAGGCTCCCAGGTGCCACCTCCTCTTCACCTCTCCCTGGGAGGCTGGCATGCCACTGAAAAGGCTATCCTCTTGGGCATGGCACAATCGAGGGGGCTCTACTCATAAGGCTGTCCACAGTGTCCACTTAGCTGGTGGGAAACTTAGCGTGCTCACCCCTCAAAGCCTGGAGCTGTGCACCACATCTGCCTCAGCCCTTCCTCCTCACTCTGCCGGCCTTTCCCCTTAGGACTTTTCCAGTCTTGGTGCCTCCGATTGCCAAGGGGACAGGTTACGTCTTCTAAAAAATTCTCTCACTGTGTCCACTCCCACAGCTCAGGAAGGGTCAAGATATTTCTTCAGTTCAACAGTCATTCAGCTGGAGGGTGGGGCAGGGCGACACATAAGATGTCAGTTCCCCTCTGGCAAACAGCCCCAAACTTGGGGTTCACCCACCAGGAAATGCAGCCAGTTTTCCTCAAAGAGATTTTCCTTCACTGTGATGATACTCGTGATAGTTGATACAGGCCCTTGCTATGAGCTGGACACTGTTCTCCAGGTTCTATATATCGCACTGCCCAGTCTCTGTACAGGCACTCATTTAATCCTCACAGCACCCCTATGAGGTAGATGCTATCATTACCCACATTTTACAGATGAGCAAATGGAAGTACAGAGAGGTTAAGTAACTTGGCCGGAGTCTCACAGCTGGTACGTGGCCCAGTGGGGATTTGAACCCAGGCTGTCTGGCTCCAGCTTCTGGCCCCTAATCACAATTGTCTAGTGACTCTGCATGTTTCTCTTATGTAGGCTGAAAGTAAAGAATGGAACAAGGTATCAGAAAAGACTTTAGTCATCTCAGCATGTGTAGCAAATGTATGTAGCACCAGTCTCTGGAATGCAAGGGTACCTGTCACTCATTGGTCTCAGCTTTCGGTGAACCAAAATTCCACAGACAGTAGTCAAAGTCCCACTTAACAAACTGTTACATATATATTTAGAAATTTGCCAGCCATTCATTTACAATAAATGGAAGCTTCAAGGCTCATTGTTTAAAAGGGGGAGAACTAGCCAGGAAAAAAGGGCATCTTAATGCAGTGTAGATGCTGTGTGCTTGATTTCGTGTCATGAATTCCACAGATATTTACTGGACATCTGTTATGGTCTGTTAGGGGCTGAGGATATAGTGATCAAAATGAACAAGGTCCCTGTCTTGTGGAAAGTCCCTGCAATTCGAAGGGAAAGCATCCCCTAGAAAGAATGTCTATTACCTTCTGCTGCACAGATCACTACCCCAAACTTAGAGGCTTGAGATGACAACAGCCATTATTTGCTCATATTCTGTAACTTGGAGAGGGCTCAGGGAGGATGGCTCAACTCTGTTGCATGTGTATCTGCTGGGATCCCTTAGGCTGCTGGATTCAGCTGGGGAAATGTCCATGACGGTGTCACCTGCATGTCTAGTAACTGGTGCTGGCTGAGAGCTACCGTGCCTTAGTTTTCTCTCTTCCTCTGGTAGTCTACCTTGTCTTCCTTACCAAATAGTAGCTGGTTTCCAAGAGGGAGGTCCCAAGAACATGAGCCCCGTTGGGCAAGGCTCTCTGCTTGCATCCTGCTTGCTAACGTCTCACTGGCCAAGCAAGTCACAAGGCCCAGCCCAGAGTGCGTAGGAGAGGGGCCACAGGGAGGCATGGTTCATGGTGTGGGAGGGGGGGGCACTGATGGAACAGTCTACCACAGAAAGCCTCACAGGCTGTCTGAACCCACCAACAGCCTCTCCCAGGTAACTGGATCTGGCTCTGTTCCTAGCACCCAGCCTCCCTGTGGAAGTTCCAACCCAGAGATTGGCCCTAGAGAGAAGGTCCCAAGCCAGAAAGGAAGGGGCAAGAACCTCTTTCTATCATATCAGAAGTTTACCTTCTGTATTAACACCTCTGTGGCATCACTTTCAAGATATACCAAGCAGGGTCCCCATCTCAAAAATAACCCCACTCCCTCCCTGCCTTCTCTCTATCATAGCTTCACTCTTTGGAGGAGAATACATTCATGTCTGACTGGAATAGAGACATCTTTAGTTAATGAGTCAGAGCCCAGCTGTGTGTGATTTGGTTAGTAATACACAGTTGTAACAGGATCTGTCTGGACCCCTGTTAGCCTAGAGGAGAGCTTAAGGACAGTTCACACAGAATTAGTCAAGTGGGTTGGAGCAAAGTCTCAGAGTACAGAGAGCATCCTCCCTGTGGGCTGGTCACGGACGTGCTGGAAGGGAATTCCTAGGTAGATGGCAGGAAGAAGAGGTAGCAGGGCCCTGGTTGGGCCGTTGAGGACCAGCGGGTAGGCTGACTGCATGGATGGAGGGTGAGGGTAGCTGAGGTACACCTCCCCCCTCCGCTTGCAGATCTCCTCCATCACTTACCCTTTCCTCTATTTCCCTAATCCCAGGGACTTTTCTAATAGGGTACAGGCAGGAAAATCTTGCTCTTAATCCTGAATTTCTCCTCTACCTTTTGTCAACTAGTTCTTTCTTTCCCCACAGGGCCTCAGCATTTGGAACTCAAAGCCAAGAAGAGGTTCCGCGTTTCTCTTCCTTCCCCTATCACATTCTTTCCTGAGGGAATGAATACAGAGAGACTAGCCTAATTGAAGGGGGCAAAGAGCCAGAGAAATTATAATGGAGAGAAAATTCTGTTGACATTTCCAAAAATTATTATCCCATCATGTAAGAATGCATAACGTAACCATACACTGAAACTTATGTTGGTCTCATCCCTTTGGGTGGGTTCAACCATGATTAACAAACCCTAGTAATTGTCTTTATAAATTCAAGAACTTCTCCAGGTATTTTTACAACAAGAGTGGGCTAAGTAGGAGCTACCCGCCTCTTGTCGTCAAGATTCTGGCATCGAGATAGGAAAAATGAGGTAAGTAACTCCCCTTACAAACAGATTTTTCTCTATTGGCAACCGCGGCATTTGCAGAAGGATAGGAAGTGACATGATCAAAATTGTATTTGGGGAAAATTAATCTGGCATTGATATATTAGGCTGATTTGGAGGTGAGATCTAACAGTAATATCCATGAATTATAATAGCATCTGAGATGACCCTGTACTAGACACTTAATGTGATCACTCTCAAGTCATCCTCACACACCTTTGAGGCCAACTATTGTTCTGCAGATTGTGCAGATAAGGAAACTGAAGTCAAAGGAATCCAGACATTTGCCCCAGGGTTGAACTGCAAATAAATAGTAGAGCCAAGATCAAACTTAGATCCATCTAACTCGAAAGCCCCCTTGTCTGTCTGTTCAAAGACTGCTACGATAGCACAAATCAGAGATGGTGAAGGCCAGAACTAGGGCACGGAGGCAGGTACAGTGAAGAACACAGTGGGACAGAAGACCTGTGTCAGAACAATCCAGAGGACTTAGTATCAGACCCGAAGTCGAGTCTGACTGAGCTGAGGCACTGCTGAGTCCTTCCTGCCTGGACCACCGACCGCAGGCATTGAACTGCATTGGCCCTTGAGTCCGGAGACAATGATGGAAGTTGGCTGCTCACGGAGGAAGACAGGCTAGGAGGAACACAAATCAGTCCGGTTTTTACTGGTAGTAACTGTACTGCTCTGTTTTGTTTCAGAAAACTGATGAATCCAACACATTTAATAGGCCAGGAATGAAAGGTAATTATCCACTTATTTAAATCCGTCTCTTCATTTGTGTATTCTTTTATTCAAGTAATCAGTGTGGGGCGGGGGGTACGTGACATAAAAGAAAACAGGAAATCCTGGGAAAGACATTCGTTACTATTTCATAGTGATGGTAGTGCCCCTGCTATAACCTGCTAACCACTGAGGCTCAGCCGAACTCACCCACCTCTTTTGGTTTTCACCACTTAGCATAGCGCCCTGCCCAGCATAGACATTCAGCATGAGCTTTGAGATCACGATGTTGCCGTTGCCACCCGAGAGACATCAGACTGCCGGGTCTAGACCCTAGATCCAGGGATGGGTTATGGATCCTTGAGCAAGTCATTTAATGTCGTGGTGCCCCCATTTCCTCATCTGAAGGACAGGAGAGGAATGGGACTTACCTCACTGGGTCGTTAGTACGTTCAGTGAGGTATATGTAAAGGGCTTAAAGCAGTGTACTCCAAAAGTCTTAGCTACTATTATTATTATTAAGCACTGGCTCCCATTAGGATCAACTACCTTGTCTCCACCACAGGCTCCCGGGGTTGGTCCCAGGGACCCATGGGTTACTAGACACAGGGCTTTGCTAGACCGAAGCTTAAGCTCACTGATGTGAAGAAGCTCACAGTTCTCTGAACAGTCTCACTCCCCACCTCTTGGGCCTCCCCACCTATGATGCTGTTCAGCTCTTTGCCTAGACTGAGTCTGTGGTGGTGCATGGAGCCTCCCACTCTGAAAATGTCTCCATTTTTGCAGACACCCCCTCTCCTCCCGGGCCACCCTCGCCAACCTCTGCTTTGATCCTCTCCGTCAAGCTGAGAAAAGCTACTTCAGCTGCTTCCAACCTCTCTTGCCAAGTGGGCCCATAGATGCTTCAGGAAGGTACTCAGACTTCCTGGGCAGATGAGAAAGGAGGTGAGTGGTCGCTCTGATGACTATTTTGGGGGGGACCTTGGAAGCACCCTGTCTTGCACCCCCAGTGGTCACCCCTCACCTTTTGAATTTCCTGCCAGCAGCTCTTTGATCTCCTACTTTTGAGAAAGCCACTTGGTACAAGAAATTCCATCCTCCTGCCTCCTACCTCTCCTCTATCAGTCATCCTCACACTCGTCCCTATAATCTAGATGTCTTCTTGTCTTTGCTGAGGTCATCCCTCAGGTCATCCACCCTAACTCTTGAAAGCATTTTCTCCCTGGCTCACCTTTGCCCACTCTTGGTCTTCCCTCTCTTGTGTTCCTCTGGTCACATCCATCTGACGTGAATACACAGCACTCGGCCAACTTGAAGAGGCTTAACCTTGACCCCACTGACCTGTTTAGCCTGCACCATAGTTCATAATTCCTTTTCCGTTTCAAACCTTTGGATCTAGAAATGGTTATGTCTGCAGAGATAACCTCCTCCTCTCCCATTCCCTCCCTAAGCGCTTCTCTCTAACTGGTTGCCACCTCCTGGTGCTACTGAAAATGCTCTCTCAAAGGTCCTCAGAAAAACCCTGACCTCCAAACCAAATGGCTATTCCCTGATCCTTAATCCTTCAGACCTCTCAGAATTATGTGTCTGCATTGAACACACTCTCCCTTCCAAACCTTTTCTTTGGTTCCCTGGTGCCTCACTTCCCCCGTTCTCCTACCTCTCTGAAGGCTCTTCATCTCTGCCCTTGGTGTGCTTATTCTAAGGCATGGGACTGTTTCCTTCAGTGACCCCGTGTCAGCAACTCTGATCTAGAGCTGCCTGCAGGATATCTCCACTTGTCATCTTACGACCACATCCAACCAAGAAGTCTCAAATGCCATGATTTGGCCCCAGCCCAATCCGCTTTCCCACTCACCATCTGTATTTCTCTCAGTGGTACGATGGTGTTTGAGGAATTCAGCTCGCAATCTGGATTCACCAGTGACCTGAGCCCTCTCTCTCATTTCCAGGTCCCTCAGATGTAGGGGTTCATCCCCTAAGGGTTTCTTTGCATTTCCCCTGCCATCACTGCTATCAGGGCCTCCGCATTCATCCCTGGATCATCACAAACTGACCTCTCCCTTCCCAGACCGCCCCCAGCCCCAGTCAGACATAAACTCTGTCTTTGGGGTTATTGAGTGATTTCAGGCATTCAGGTCTCATTTCCCCAAGACTGGAGGACAGGGATGGAATCATCTTCGTTCACCAATCCCAGTGAGGCCATGTCCATAAAACACACGCCATGAATACTTTGAAAATGCCCACGTGAATGAATTGTCAGTAGCTGTGGCCCAAGAGATGTCTTTTACAGTAGTTGTTTCCAAGGCAGTGATTGTGACTGGTCTGTACTCTCTTTTTCCCTGGCAGCAATGGTTCTCCAACTCCAGTCAACTTCTAGACTCACTCTGACCACCACCGATGACCTTTGCTTAGTCCTTATGTTCCCAGATTTCTCTTAGCACTACCTTGCCACTCACTGTAAACATCTTCTGGTGTAGACTGTGGTCCTTTATCTGGTTACAGGAACTATCTAAAGGCAGGGGCCACATCGATTTTGCCAGTACTGAATGGAGAAGTGTGTGTTAAGAAGGGTAATCATCTCCAGGGCCGGCACACCAACATTTAAACATTTATGCTCGGATTATTCCCCCAGTTATCCCAAAGTCCTCAATGCAAAATAACAATATCTTAACAATTTCCTCAATATTCCTCTTGGTGTGTGTGTATGCAGTAGGAAAAAATTACTTTCAAAAGAAAAAAAAAATGCAAGTTGGAAAGATCTTAGTTTTGCTACCATTAGCTTAAAGAAAAAGACTGATTAAAGACAAATGTGCCCATGAGTCCACAGGAGGTGATTAAGCAGTCACCCTCCTCACCCTCGGGAAGCTCATTACCTTGAAGAATATGGCAGCCTCTGCAGTTCCTATTAATGGTACATATTGACTGTATCTATTTTCGAAATCCCTTCCCGTAAGAACGGGGCATGTCCCCCAAGGCCACCAAGCTCTGTACGGCCCACCCAACCTCAGTGATGAAAGTTATGACCTGTAGGCTTCCCTGAAAGCCTGATGCCAGCCTTGCACTTGACCTCACAGTGGTGACCAGTGAGACTCAGTCTGAAGGGATCAAACGTTCAGAGTATGAAAACACAGGTGTCAGTGACTTCCCTCTCAGAGACCGCAGACTCCAGGCAATGAGCCCAGCATGTACCATTCACTTGAGATCATTCCGAAGACTCAGAAGTATCAGCAGATCAGAGGCAGTGTGGCTGGACGCGATCTCTGCTCTGATACTTGGTAGCTGAGGGACTCTGGGTAAACTGTTTGTCCTCAAGTCTCAGTTTCCTCATCTAAAAAAACATCTACCTTGCAGGGCTGCTGTAGGGATGAAATAACATCGAACAGGATTTCAGTGCTTACTTTGTGCCAGGCACAATTCCAAACATCTACATCCATTAAGTCATTTAATCCTCTCAACAAACCCCCGACACAAGTAGTATTATGATCCCCATTCTCTACTGGAAGGAAATGAGAAACAGAAGGGTAAGTAAATTTCCTAAGGTCACCCAGATGATAACTGATAACTATTCACAAAGCCACTAGCACAGAGGAGCAGCTGCTCTAAAAGGTTCAGGTCAATACAGGAGACCAGCTTGGAGGGGATACAGAGCAGTGACATCTGTGACACTCCTACCGTCTAGGGAAAGAAAGGGCCATCAGGCAAAGATCACCCTCTGAGGTGTCAAAATCAAATGTTGCTGTTTTCAATCCTTCCTCAATGCGACTGTGTGAGTGAGTGTGCGTGTGCGTGTGTGACAGGAATGAGGAGGCTCAGGGATGGGGTGACGCCCTCCATGCATCTTTAGTCCCTCCACATCCACTGCCCCTGGCGACTGTGCCTTCAGACATGCACAGGTGACTAGAGCTGAAGGATAAAGTTTGCTTCATCCCTGACTGCCTCTTCTGGCTACCATTCCATTTCTTCTCCTCCAAACTAGCTCCACTTTGATTTGTTTTATACTTTGGGGGTTCAGGTTAGGTCTTGTTGGGGAGCAAAGAGTTCTACTGCTTTATTAAAATTTTAAAAATCACCAGTGAACACGTATTTTCCACATAAGGATCATTTAGACCAACCAGGTTTTTAAGAAGAGATGGGCAGCCAGTAGCTGGAGGTTATAGTCTCTGGGAAAGACCGAAACTTAGTAATGAAATAGGGATCTTCATCCATCTTGCAAACATTGATGAAGTGCCTATCATGTACTAAGATTCAAAGTTGCCGTGATGCAGTCCTGGCTCCCAAGGGGTTTACAGGGTAGTGGGAAGACAAACACGTGAAAAGCAGTGTGAGGCAGGGATGAAAGAGGTGCTGGGAAGACCAAAGGGAGGGGGTGCTGAAGCCTCCCACAGCAAAACTGCTGGAACACCTGGTTTGATCATTTGCTTCCCCAGCAGCCCTGCTAGAAATAATCCCACAACTGACTTCACTCAGCCTAAGACTCTGGAAGTTCTGCACTCAAGCTTTCATAGGACTGATCCAATTCATGACTCTGCCCTCCTAGTACCAACACAAAGAGCAAAAGCCTGATATCAGCCCCATAAGTTATATTTTTCACCATCGATGTACTGGGATTTGTATTGGATTCATTACTATAGATAAACACAGCAGGAGACAGTACTAAGTAGTCACTGAGGTTTCCCTTCTAGCCAGAGCAACTCTGAGGGGTGGGGGAAGGTGATGAGCTGAAGAGAAAAGGTAGTCTCCTCACTTTGAAGGAGCCAGGGGTGGGTTGGTGGGGGAGCCTTTTCACCTTCTTCTTTTTTTTTTTTTTTTAAGGTGGAACCCTCCCATGACAGGATTAGTGCCCTTATAAGGAGAGGAAGAGACCAGAGCTCACTCTCCCTCTGCCACATGAGGGCGCAGCAAGAAGGCTGCTGTCTGCAAACTGGGAAAAGAGCCATCACCAAACACTGAACCTGCTGGCACCTTGATCTTGGACTTCCCAGAACTGTGAGAGATGTCCATGGTTTAAGCCACCCAGTCTGTGGTATTTTGTTACAGAAGCCTATAGACAGCATAGGAAATTTCCTGCAGATAAGAATTAGGATCTGATGTGTAAGGAGCTTGAAAAGTGGGGAGTGTTTGTGCTCCGTTTCCTCTTACCTGTTTTAACACCCCATCAAAGGTCTCCTTCCCAAACCAGCACACCAGAGTCAGTAGGCTCCAACTTTGCTGGCCCTTGAGGGCGAGCTCCTTTGAAAGAGTAATTGATTTGCAGACATAGGAGGTTGAAAGCTTGGGCCCTTCTGAGAACAGATCAGAATGGAACTCCCTCTGGAGACAGTGCTGGGCCCGGCTTGGACACATGGCGCTAGGAACGGAGGACAGCCAGTGGGTTAGAGGGAAGAGAGAGAGGAAGTATTTCAGGGTTCCTGCCCGAAGCTGTCCCCCTGCCCTCCCGCCTCCACCCGCAACCAGAGCACTTCATTTCCAACAAAATATGAATCAAGAAAGAGTGTTGGGCATACACAGCAATGAAAATCCATGATTCAACTGTGCGTTCATAATTTTTCATAAAAAAATGGCTTCTGGAGAGCTGCATCTGTCTCTGGCCATGGGGCGTCCATCTTTCATTAATGTATCCCAGCCTGCACAGAGCTGGCCCACGAGTCCCACTCACGGTCTCCTCCTTCGCTCCATCACTGTCCACCAGTAGGTTTTTGTGGTTCAGAAAGAGCTGCAACCCCACACTCCTCCACAAGACTGATGGCTCGTCAATAACATTAGCCAGCATTACGGGCCGCATCGGGGTAGAGCGGAATCAATACAGCCGAGTAAAAAGTCTAATCAGTTGACATGGCCATCCTCAGCAGGCCTCACGTTACAAGAAATGAGTTTTCTTAAGGAATCAGCATCAGGGTTGCTTAGGTGCCCCATGCCCAGATGTCCTGACTAAGATTTATAGCTTTGTGTTTAGTCGGTGGAGCAAGGTCGGTGGAGAAAAGTGAAATGGTAACTGGGGTTAACTGCAAAATGAATGGGGGACCTTGTTCCCTCTGCTGCTAGGGAGGGAGGCACGTGGCTGGGGGAGCTTTCCTGGGACTGTGCTCCCCACACGCCAGCCAATCCCGCAGCTTCTATTGCTATTCCATCCCCGGGGTGGCTCCCGCTGAATGATGAGTGGTCACTTCTCCTTCGAGGGACTACTTAGCACTCAGGCACTGCCACTGTCACCCCAGAGTGGCGAGACTGATGCCTCTCCTCCTCTGCTTTCACCCAGAGTCACCCACAGCTGGAGCAGACAGGAAGATGCAGCAGCTCTATCACATCTGTGAACTCAGATGCTAATCTTTGCCCATTTGTTTGCTCATCAGAGGGAAGCCCCATTATGTCCCACGAGGTGAGAGCGTCAGCATGTGGCTTTGCTAGGCTCAGTCATTTTTGAGACAACCCACCGGAGGCAGGTTTCTCCACCGATTTGCCGCTTCCTCTTAAAGGGACAGCCCCACGGTTCAAAGCCAGGGGAAGAATTGGAGTAGTCCCGGGTGAGCCCTAGTTAATCTCACCTCTCATGAGCTCGCATAAGCCTTTTGACCTCAAGTCCACAAGCACAGATCAAGGGCTAGGGAATAGTGCAGGCCATTCAAAGGACTGAGAAATGGTCTCTTCCCCAAATTGCTGGTGGGATAAAGGGAAGACACAGGCAGGTGTGAAAAAGGCTATTATATTGGGCAAACTGAATTATAGCCTCCTTCATTCATTCTTATATAAAACAAATATATTGAGGACCTATTTTATGCCTGGTACTGTTTGAGGGGCTGCAGCAGAGCAGTGACTAAAAGAGACAAAGTCCCTGCCCTCGGGGATCTCACACTCTTGTGGGGACAGCAAACAATGAACAGTTACACAGGTGAATGTAAAGTTTCAGGAAAATGCTATGAAGAAAAATAAGGCAGGTGATGGAGAGCGTGGTGGAGATGGAAGGGAAGCTGCTGCTTTGAATGCGGATGGTCAGTGAAGGTCTCCCTGGGGAGGCGCATTTGAGCAAAACCGTAAAATGAGGCAGAGAAAACAAAGTCCAAAGGTCTTGAGGGGGCGTGTCCTTGGGGTGTTCAATTAGAGCCAGGGGCCAGAGCCTGTAGGGTCTTGTAGGCAAGAAGGACTGTGGATTTCTCTCTGCGTATGATGGGAAGCTATTAGAGAGTTTTAAGGGGCGGCAGTTGACGTCACATATTTTCATTTTATCAGGATCCTTCTGGCTGCTTTCTGAGAATAGTTTGGGAGGCAAGTCGGGTAAGAGATGATGGACTCAGCAGTCAAGAAAGTGATGAAATGTAGGAAGATCCCGGAACCAAAAGATTTGCTTGTGGAATGGATGAGGGATGTGAAAGAGAGAAGTCAAGGACGAGGCCAGTGTTTTTTGCCTGAGCAAATGGGTAAATGCTCGTTTCTTTTCCTCAGATGGGAGCAGATTTGAGGAGGTGAAATCAGGAGATGATGTGGGGGCATGTTGAGTTTGAGATGTCTATTAGTATCCAAGTGAAAATTAGAAGAGGTGGCTGTGTATTCAGGCCTGGAGTTCAGCGAGAGTTCTAGACAGAAGAGAGAAACTTGGAAGTCACCTGCGTATTGATGGTAATACTTAATATCATATACCTGGATAAGTCACTTCGGGAGAGAGCACAGAGGGAGCAGAGATGTAAAGGGACCAAGGACTCTGCTTTGAAGTACTCCAGCGTTTGGAGGACAGAAAGATACGAAGGATACAGCAGCCAAGACTGAGGACGCTGGTCAGGGTGGTGGTGAGGATCTGGACAAAGTGCTGTGAGATCAGTCCAGAGGGAAGTTAGTTTTATCTGGAGGTGGTAGGAATTGAATATAAACCTCGAAGGATGAGATAACTGTGATTAGATGGGGGTAGGAGGAGGAAAGTTTGTCAGGAAATGAGGGTGGAGAGTGAGAGCAGAAAGAACAGCAGGAAGAGACGGTATGAGGGAAATGGCAGGATGTCCAGACAGGCTGGCACAGGCAATGCATGGGGGCAGGGAGGGGTGGGTGAGAAAAGAGCCCAGAACAGTAGAGCCTGGAGCCAGATTCTGATTGAACGTGGATGGCTGGACGTGATAGGGAAGTTATGGCAAGTTGCGTCCAAACCATGTCGACAGACATCAGAGAACATGGAAACCGTGTATTCCCCAGCCTGCTTAACAGGTAAGATCCCTGAGCTAAAGTGCCTTCTATACTGTGTTGAATATCACCCATGACTCCATTACCCCATTTAAGAACCACGACAGGAAATGTTCATGTGATTCCAACAAGCCTAAGCTCTTGAAAGCGTAAGGAAAAATTAACTTGCCAACTGTATGGAATGAGTCAAGTCTCTCTATGTGCACACATCCCTTGAACAAAACTGAGCTAAAGCTTCTTGAAAAATCTGGTGCATTTGCCTGATGATTTATCCCATGAAACAAATACTAACATATTGTTACTTTCCCTCAAATATCTACATTGATTTTGTTGGACATTCATCTTATGTTGTATTTTGAAGACCCAATGATTGTCAGTTCTGTGATAGCTTTGGCCAAAAGCAATAATGTTCTGACCTGTGAAAAGACCTTCTTTGGTCTTTTGGGAAAATAAAGGCTTATGGAACAATGTCCCCAAGGAACTTGAACTCCATCAAGGGAGAGAGCACATGAAATAAGGAGCAATAAATGCCCCAGAAAGAAGAGCCTCAGAGTGGGGAGACATCACCAGATGAAGGTGGCTGGGAAAGCAAAGGAGCCCCAGGGACCAGCATTTGGAAAGGGGGAGCGGCTGAGGGAAGTGATAACATCATCTGCTGAGTGCCCATTCAGGTCGGGGACTGTGTTAGGTGCTTTACAGGAAAAATAAATAAACCCCAGAACAACTCTGTGGAGTAAGTACTATTTACCTTCATTTTGGAGAAAAGCCAAACAGGAAGGTTGAGTTCTTGCCCATAGAAGTGTAGGTGTAACAGGGGGAGGAAGGCTTCCACTGCAGGTCTGTCTGCCCCCAAGCCTCTATCCTTTACCCTCCAGAGTCTCCCAAAAGAACTGGCTTGAGTGAGTAGACACGTGAATTCAAGGAAGGAGCAAACAACTTGGAAGGGTCTTTGGGGCTGGAGGGCCTTGGACATCAGTGCCTGGTTAAGCTATGCGATGGCGCCGTGAGAACCTGTGTACAGTATAGTGCCATTGTTATTTTTTTTTAAGTTTATACATAGAAGAGAATCTGGAAGGAAACCAACCAACCTGTTAGCACCAGGCACTGTTGGAATGTGGAGGTGATTATAGGTGGCCTTCCCTTCCTAGTTTTTCTGCTTATTAATTATTTGAATTTTCTACTAAGCAAATACTACTTTTATAATCAGAAAAAAAAAGAATCCTATACTGCAAAAATAAATCAAGTTCCTAAATGAGAAGGCTTTGGGCGAGGAAGTTTTCAAGTTAGTTTCTCATTAAGCAAAATAAGTTCTAGTTGGATTAGAGTTAGGTATAAAAACGGTCTATAAAAAACCAGAAAGAGACCAAATAGTGAATAATCTCTGGAGAAAAAAGAATATTTTAAATGTAAAAGCAACGCAAGAACTAACAAAGGAATTTGATTTTTATGTATTTAATTAACTAAAAAATTTGAGGACTTCCCTGGTGGTGCAGTGGTTAAGAATCCGCCTGCCAATGCAGGGGACATGGGTTCGAGCCCTGGTCCAGGAAGATCCCACATGCCGTGGAGCAGTTAAGCCCGTGCGCCACAACTACTGAGCCCACACACTGCAACTACTGAAGCCTGTGCACCTGGAGCCCATGCTCTGCAAAAACAGAAGCCACCACAATGAGAAGCCCGTACACTGCAACAAAGAGTAGCCCCTGCTCGCTGCAACTAGAGAAAGCCTGCAAGCAGCAACAAAGATCCAATGCAGCCCAAAATAAAATTTTTAAAAATTAAATTAAAGAGAAAGAAAATTGAAACTATCTTCTGTACACCAAAAATCATCATGAGTAAAACTGGGGAAAATATTTTACAACAAAGACAGATAGTGGTTATTGCCATTGATATATGAAAAACTCGCTGAAAATGATAGAAACACTATGAACTCAGTTTTTTAAATGGACAAATATAAGAGGTAACACAAATAGATGATAACTGTATTTTTAATATATATTTACCTCATTGGTAATTTACAAAAGGAAGACACAACACAAGGAGATAACTTTTCTGTAGTTTTCCCTACTATCATATCAGCAACGAGTTAAATGTAGTTATAGCCCTAGAGAACGTAAGCCTGACATTCTCCACATATGGCTGGTGAGAGGGTTAAATGTTCCTCATTTGGGGGAGAGCAACATGGAAATATATAACTCTTTTCAAGTGTTTACACTTCTTGGTCTTAATCCAGAAGTCTTTCCTAGGGAAATAGAGAAAAGACAGCAAAATTTCACGTACAAGGGTCCTCACGGAAGTGTTATATAATAGCAAGGAACAAATATAACTGGAATGTTCAGTAGAGGAACAGCTAACTACTATATATTATGGAACAAACATACTATGGAGCACTGTGCAACCAGGATAAAAACAAGTAAAACAGTTTTTCCGGAAGTTTCTTTTTGAAGATATGGTCCCCATCTGCAATGTTACAATTTTGCTGTGGAGGTAAGTTGTAGAAAGAGAAATAACAGTTCAAGCTACTGTGTGGTTCAGGCCACAGGTGCTATCAGGATTTCAGAGAGTACCCCTGACACACACACACACATACACACACACACACACACACACACAAACACACACCACATTGTACAACTAAAGGAGTATCATTTTTCCTGCTGCTCCATCCTGTGATTTTTTGCCTTCATTCTCCAAGGGAAGATGGCTGGACATAAGGTGGTATTTGTTTCTCTTTCTGACTTACTTCACTTAGTACGATAATCTCTAGGCCCATCCATGCTGCTGCAAATGGCATTATTTCATTCTTTTTAATGGCTGAGTAATATTCCATTGTATACATACACTACATCTTCTTTATCCATTCATCTGTTGATGGACATTTGGGTTCTTTCCAGGTCTTGTCTATTGTGAATAGTGCTAGATGTGCAGTATTTTTAATGCAACCATTTCTGCCTTCTAGTGGGGGGAGAGAATTCATCACAAATGAGGCTTTTGTTGAGAGGCCACGGTGAGGCACTATTCGAGTCTGTTCCGTGTTCTGTAAGGATTAAGCTGACACAGAGAAGAGCCAATCTGTTCTTCATAGTAAACAAAAGGTGTCTTTCTTAAGCAGACAGATTGTTCTTCAGGGAGATGGTGGGGTGAGGCCACCAGCATAGATCTAACCCAAAGTGGGAAGAGAGAATATACGTTTTCTTATTGCTACTGTAACAAATTACCATGAACTTGGTGGCTTAAATCAACATAAATTTATTATCTGGAGATGCTGCAGGTCAGAAGTCTAACAGGGTTTCACGGGGCTAAAATCAAGAAGTTGGCAGGGCTGTGTGCTTCACCAGAAGCTCTGGGTTAAAATCTGCTTCCAGGCTCATGGCAGAATTCAATTTCATGAGGTTGTAGGACTGAGGTCCCCATTTCCTTTGGCTTTCATCAGAGGTGGTTCTCAGCTTTTAGAGAAGGCTCTCTCCTGCCCCACTTCCTCCATCTTCAAAGCCAGCTATGATTCCTGTCCCCTGGTGATTTAATCAAACACTAACCTAGGTACTGCTGTGAATGGGGCTTTACAGATGTAGTTAAGTTTACTAATCTGCTGACCTTAAAAAAGAGAGAGAGCAGCCTGGATTATCCAGGTGGGCCCAGTCTAATCACTTGAGCTCATAAAAGCAGAGAAATTTCTCAAGCCGGAGGCAGACAGATGTGGTAGAAAAAGAAAGCAGAGCGTAGATAAGGAAGAAGGGAGATCGGAGAGATTTGTTTGACCCATGAGAAGAGCTTAGCCATTGCTGGATTACATAGTCTGTACATCTCCATCTATCATGCTTCTGATTCCAGTTCCAACCTCTGCAAACAACAGTCTCCATGTACTTTTACAGTCTCTCTAACTTTGGTCAGCTGTGAGATTCCCTAGGGCCAGGCATCCCTCCAGAAGGATTTCTGCAGCATTAACCTAATGATACAATCTTTGCCACCCCAGGGTGTGACCATCTCCTCACCTCCGTGTTGGAATTGACAGAAGGGATTGTGTCTGAGAGACTGTCTAAGCTGTCAGGGGTATCTTAAATGGCTACTCTCCTGAAACCACACCAGCCTAAGGAAGTCCAACCTCTGCCCGGTGTTGATAGGCAAACTATTTAACAATTAGAATGGCCCAGCACTGATGATCTTGATGGGGTCCAGCCCCAAACAGCCCAGCAGCCATACTGGTGCCTCCACGCTGCTGATGAGCCCCGCCTCTGTCTATCTTCTGGGCCTGGTTCACAGGGAAAGGCTTCCTTCATTCCTCTTTTTGGAGGTTGAATATGGTCGTTTACATAATGAAACCACTATTTTCCAGATACTTTGCAGTTCATTACAAGAGAAAACCCATCCTTCTGGAGATCATGCTGTCTCGAAATTCCCTGTGGTCACCCTCTGAGGAGGCCTTTGGAGAAGACCTCGCAGCAGCGCAGGCTAGTCTCCTTTGCCTCAGACAACTGGAAGGCACAACAAGGAAGAGAGTGCACAGGGCAGAGAGGCTCAGCCAGGGCAGGAGGCAGGAGGCCTGGCTTTTCACTGCATGGTCACCCTTACGACCCCAGGTGTGATGGATCCGCTCAACACGTTAGCTTGGCCGGCTTGGCCCTCAGTTATTCAATCAAACACTCATCTGGGGATTGCTGTGAAGTTATTTTGTAGATGTAATTAAAGTCTGCCATCAGTTTACTTTAAGCAAGATTTTCCTAGATTATCCAGACGGGCCTGACTCAACCAGTTGAAAGGTTTTAAGAACAGAACTGAGGCTTCTCTGAAGAAGAAACTTCACCTGTAGACTGCAGCTTCAGTTCATGCCTCGGCGTTCCAGCTGCCCCTCCTGACAGCCTGCCCTGTGGATTTCAGGCTTGTCTAACCAGCCTGCACAATCACATAAGCCAATCCTTGAACTAAATCTTTATCTATATATAGATTTTTATATACGTAACAGCTAGTCACCTAAGGGAGCGTGTGCCCTCTGCACTCCCGCAAGCCCGTCGGGCAAGCCTGCAGCCCCTCTCCTGGGGGAATGAGGCACTTACCCTCCAGATTTGGAGCAGGTGAGTAAGGGCGGGGCTCGCTTACTCCACAGTGATGATCATAACAACAGCAAGCATTCACAGGTGCTCCCTATGTGCCAGATCCTCATGGCCAAGAGATAAGTACTATTATCAGCCCAGGTTTGGAGGCCTGACCCTGAAGCAGAGACCAGCGTGCGCTCAGTCAGTGCTAGCGCTGGCAGCGGGCCCCAAGCAGCCTGACGGCAGTGGCCACAGCATCGCCCGGCTCCCGGGAGCGGCTACGCAGGGCCAGTGACCTTGTTCCTTCTGTTCAACTTCAGTTACAGGTAAGAATCTGTCTTGAGTGAAAACTCCAGGCTCCATGGTTTTCTCCTGTAAGAGTTCCTAAATGTTAGGACTCAGACTTGGTTTGGGGTAGCTAGAACTCTTGTACCTTTAATTCTCCTTCATGATGTTACCAACCTCCTTGGTTCTATAAATTGAAGTTGGAGGGTTGCTAGAGGAAAACATGAGACATTCTAACGCACGATACTATTGCTGGTTAATTGTATTACATACAGTTTATGGGCTTCAAGGCAGCAGCACAGGCATGAGCAAACAGCCGAACTATTTCTTCAACATTCCCTTTTTGGTGTTGACTCACTTACTTGGTGCACAAGGATCTGTGGGGGGACACAGCACACAGGGGAGCCAGAATGCTCGGCCCAGAATAAACCTCTGTGTCCAAGGTCAGGCGCTGTGCAGCAGTGGCCATCTCCAGCTCCTAGTCTTCCAAGGAAAGAGTCAGTGTCACCGAGAAGGAGCTAGGGAAGCATCAGAAAGCGAGGGGCCTGGTCGGTCCCCTCCCCGCTTCCTCAAGGCCCACAGTTGAACCTCAGGCCAGTCCCTCCCAGGATGGCCTGGTGTTAATTATGATGCAATCCCCCAGCCATGCAGCCTCAGCAACAATTTCGGGAGTCAGGGTCCATGTGCAAGGCCATTAACACTAAACATGTTTTAATCCATAATTGTGCGAGATTTATTTAATTTAGGGGCTTTATTTATAGTTCGATTGGAATTGTAATGTATTTTTGGCCCTCCGCACGGGGATCTGTCAATTTTTACGGCGTCTTTTAATTGTGTTCTTCCAGGCCAGGTGCAAGCAGTTTTCCAAAGCAGGCTGATCAGAGCAGGCCTCCTGTTATGCCATGGGGGAGGGGAGTGGCCTCACACAGACATGACCCTGTGCCACCATGAGGGCAGGGACACTGACGCTGGGTCCCCAGTTCTTGGAGGGCCCCAGCCCTCAGATGGCAGTCACGACCCCCGCCCAGCCCAGCCTCTCCCCTCCTGCTCTGTCAGAGCTTGTATGCTGAGAACAAGCTTCCAAAATCTCCACTCACACCCTTCCATCCCTTTGTTCATTCCTTTGTTCATTTATCAAACATGTGCTGAGCATCTACTGTGTACCAAGCCCTGTGCTCAGGTTAAGGATGCAGAAACAAATAGGATGGTGGCCCAGCCTATGAGGAGCTGAGGGCATCCCAGGAGGAGACAAAGAAGAACTCATAGGCTACCTAGTACCTGCACTGAGCTCCATACTAGAGACTCACGAAAGAGCAGAACCTCAGCTTGCAGATTCAGAGGAATGAGTCAAAACAAATTAATCTGAGAGTCATTTGACTATAATTTGTCTGGTAGCAACGTGGAGGAAGGCGAGTTTGTCAATACAGCAATTTGATCCAAGCACCTCCTGCTCTCGTGCTATCTGCGCTGAGGACTTCTGCTGGTGAGGAATGCTGGATTTAGTTAAACGTGAATATTTCTTAGCCTTGTGTCTCTTGGAGCATTGGTAATTGTCAAACACCATGGGGGTTCTTTTGCAACCCTTTATGCATCTTTAAGCATTTAGTCTGTTTTTCCAAGTTATTTCCTTCCAAATCATATATTGCCAAAAGCTTATGAGCATTGGAGGAAAACACCAGAAATCGAAGTAAAAGAAAATGGGGAAATGGAACCAGGTTGTGCCAGCTGGGAGCACACACTGGGAAAGACTAATTCCAGTGTAGCTAGAGGAGGACGTAGCCCCACCTCTGTGCTAGGACCAAGGCTCTCAATGAAGTCGGGGCCCCATCTGTGTGGTTCACTCAGGTATCCCTGGAACCCAGAACAACGCTTGGCATGCACAGTCATCAGTAAATATTGAATGAATAAACGAGTGAACATGGGAAAAAAAAAACAGCTAAGACAGTGCCTTACTGGTTAAAAAAATAAATGTGCCTGATCAGGAGACAGTGGGAAAAATGTATTTTCTCTGCCTACTGCATGCAGTAGGGGTTATACAGTCTCTTCAGTAACTGGTGTTAAGAAAGCTGGACGGCCACGTGTAGCTAAGTAAGTAAATTCTCACAACAGTGTGAGGTGAGATATTATTCCCACCTTACAGAAGAGATTACGGAGGGCTCAGGCAGCAGAAATAACTTGTCTGGGGTCACCAATTACAAGAGCTAGGAAAAAGAAAGGTTAAGGGTGGCCCTGGTGAAGAAGACCTACTTTCCTGCAGGTTTGCAAGAGATAAGGCACAGCACATCCTAATTCAGGAGTAAAAAAACCCAACCCAATCAAAAAATGAGCAGAAGACCTAAATAGACATTTCTCCAAAGAAAACATACAGATGGTTAATAGGCACATGAAAAGACGTTCAGCATCGTTAACTATTCGAGAAATGCAGATCAAAACTACAATGAGGCATCACCTCACACTGGTCAGAATGGCCATCATTAAAGAGTCTACAAATGATAAATGCTAGACAGGATGTGGAGAAAAGGGAACCTTCTTGCACTGTTGGTGAGAATGTAAATTGATACAGCCACTATGGAGAACAGTATGGAGGTTCCTTAAAAAACTAAAAATAAAATTACCATATCACCCAGCAGTCCCACTACTGGGCATATATCCAGAAAAGATGAAAACCATAATTCAAAAAGATACAAGGACCCCAGTGTTCATAGCAGCACTATTTACAATAGCCAAGACATGGAAACAACCTAAGTGTCCATGAACAGGTGAATGGATAAAGAAGATGTGGTACATATATACTATGGAATACTACTCAGTCATAAAAAAGAATGAAATAATGCCATTTGCAGCACATGGATGGACTTAGAGGTTATCATATTAGGTGAAATAAGTCAGACAAATATCATATGATATCACTTCTATGTGGAATCTAAAATAAGATACAGATGAACTTATTTATGTAGAAAACAAACATGGTTACCAAAGGGGAAGGGAGGGGAGGATAAATTAGAGGTATGGGACTAGCAGATACAAACTACTATATGTAAAATAGATAAACATCAAGGTCCTACTGTATAGCACAGGGAACTATATTCACTATCCTGTAATAAACTTTAATGGAAAAGATTATGAAAAAGAATATGTAATGTATAACTGAATCACTTTGCTATACACCAGAAACTAACACAATATTGTATATCAACTATACTTCAATAAAAATAAATTAATTGGGACTTCCCTGGTGGCACAGTGGATAGGAATCCACCTGCCAATGCAGGGGACACGGGTTCGATCCCTGGCCTGGGAAGGTCCCACATGCTGTGGAGCAAATAAGCCCATGTGCCACAACTGCTGAGCCTGGGCTCTAGAGCCCACGAGCCACAACTACTGAAACCTGAGCGCCACAACTACTGAAACCCGCATGCCTAGAGCCCGTGCTCCGCAACAAGAGAAGCCACCACAAGGAGAGGCCCACACACCGCAACAAGGAGTAGCCCCCACTCACCACAACTAGAGAGAGCCCGCGTGCAGCAACGAAGACCCAACACAGCCAAAGATAAATAAAATTAAATCTTTAAAAATTAAGTAATTAATTAAAAAAATCAAAGTGGTTATGATTGCTTGGAGACTGAGAGGAGTCTAGCTGGGAGACTCAGAAGGTTAAGGGGCGCTGAATTGGGAAATTGGGATTGACATATATACGCTACCATGTATAAAATAGATAGCTAGTGGGAACCTGCTGTATAGCACAGGGAACTCAGTTTGGTGCTCTATGGTGACCTAGATGGGTGGGATGGGGGCTGTGGTGGGAGGGAGATCTAAGAAGGAGGGGATATATGTATACATATAGCTGATTCACTTCATTGTACAGCAGAAACTAACACAACATTGTAAAGCAACTATACCCCAATGGAAAAAAAGGGGAGCCTTTCAAAGATGAGGACTTAATGAGAGGAAGTGATGTCAAGGTAGCCTGTGCTGGAAGAAGTGGCAGTGGAGCAAAGGGCTTAAAGTGAATAAGGCAAGTCACTATTTCCTGCCCTATCCCTGGAGGCAGGTAAAGCCCAGTCTCCAGATATTCTTTGAGATCTTGGGTTCTAGAGGTTCCAGAGGATCTCCTAGTCTCTATAGAGAGAGACTTTTAGGGAGGCTTTTATTTTCTTAGATTCATAGGTGTTAGTGAGAAGTCTCTTAGGGAACAAATAATGCCCCTTAGGTAAGTTGGAGCAAATTGTGAAGGGTTTTGAGTGTTATTCTAAGGAGGTTAGACTTTATTCTTGAAGATATTGAGGTTTGAAGACCTGAGGATGATTCCTTGGGATGTCCACACTGGTGTACGGGAGTCAGGGAGAGCACTTGAGAGGCTGCAGCGATGATCCAAGTGAGAGCCAAGAGCAGTAGAGAGGGAGGTGAGGTATTTGTCAAATGAAGGAATGTGAGTGTTGTTACTGATGTGATCTGGGGGAGAGAGAAACAATGGCTGTGATCCTGGAGAGTGAATTAAATTAGGAACCTAAGAGGCAGAGAAGCAGGACTCCCACTCTAGATTTAAGCAGGCCAAGACTTAAATACCAAAATCATATCACCTGTGGGAGAAATTCGGCAGGTATGCCTGGAACACCAAGACAGGCTGATGACGAGAGAAGCAAATGTGGGAGCCAGCATCATAAAGGAAACAGTTGAGAATATGGGGTTGGATTAAGATCTGAGGGAGAAAGGGCAGGAAGAACAAGGCCAATGAGATGCCCCTAAAGGCCACTGAGAAATAATGATTAGAGGAAGGAAAGCAAGAAAGAGAAATCTCAAAGGAGCAAAGAGAGGTAAGTTTCAAGGATGCTGTGGCCAGAAACTGCAGTTGTCTGTGCAACAGAGAAGAAACCATTTGATTAAGTGATAGGAAGGACTCGGGGGATCTCTGTCAAAGTGACAGAGTGGTCAGTCAAGAAATGAGACTGGGGACTTCCCTGGTGGCGCAGTGGTTAAGAATCCGCCTGCCAAAGCAGGGGACATGGATTTGAGCCCTGTTCCAGGAAGATCCCACATGCTGCGGAGCAACTAAGCCCGTGCACCACAACTACTGAGCCTGTGCTCTAGAGCCTGCAAGCCACAACTGCTGAAGCCCGCGAGCCTAGAGTCCGTGCTCCGCAAAAAGAGAAGCCACCACAATGAGAATCCTGCGCACCTCAATGAGGAGTAACCCCTGCTTGCCACAAGTAGAGAAAGCCCACATGCAGCAACAAAGACCCAATGCAGCCAAAAATAAATAAATAAATAAATTTTAAAAAAAATGACTCTGAAGGTTGAGGAACAAATGGATGAACTGGTGAAGAAGAGAGGGGCTGGACATCCTAGATGACCAGCCAGCAAAAGAGGAAGTCAATGGTGGTATGCTGTGCTCTAAAAGTTTGTCTCCCCAAAATTCGTGTGTTGAAAACTAAGCCCCAAGGTCATGGTATTAGGAGATGGGGCCTTTGGGAGGTGATTAGGTCATGAGGGCAGAGCCCTCATGAATGGGATGAGCACCTTTGTAAAAGAGGCTCCGTGCCCCTTCTGGCGTGTGAGGATACAATTAGAATCTGCAACCTGGAAGAGTTTTCACCAGAACCTGACCGCTGGCACCCTCATTTTGGACTTCCAACCTCCAGAACTCTGAGAAATAAATTTCTGTTGTTTATATGCCATCCAATCTATGCTATTTTGTTCTAGCAGCCTGAGCCGCCAACACAGGGCGGTAGCTTGAAGAGGGAGTGTTCTTTGAGACTGGGCATGTTATTGATACAAGGAAAGAACCCAGGGGAAAGAGAGAGACTGAAGATGTGAGACAGAGGGAATTCATAGAAGACAGAAGACGAAGGCATCAGGAGACTCATACAGGACAAGGAAATAGGGAATAACTTCATCAAAGTCGGACATCTGGCTATAGAGAACATGAACCAGTAAGCGGCATGGGATATGGCCCATGTCTGTGTGGTCCTCACACCCAGTAGGGGGACCCATTATTGGTTTCATCTTCAGTGACTTTTCCTCGTGGAGAATTTCACAGTGATGAGATCAGTTATGGACCCTCCCACAGGCTGTTTGAAAACTCTCTGTTGTGTCAAAAATAAGAGTGAAAACAGGTGACTGCTTCCTCACGACACACCTAAAAGTGGGTGTAATTGTGGCAGACTTACGATCAGATGTTGGACCCATGGCAAGACCCAAAATTTTAGATTTCCCAGGAGGATAAAGGTCACATGCTGTGCGTGCGTATCATCAAGTCACATTTCCCACCGTCTGGGTTTTTCTGAAGTGAGGAAAGACAGTATTGCTGGGTTACCTTTGAGTAGTGGGTTCTTTTATCTACATTTACATTATCGGCATTGTCTTTATTTCTAAGTGTGAATCCTAGTGACCTCCAGAAGTGCTGACCTCGCACTGCTTTTTTTTTTTTCATTTTTATATACTTTAAATTTCTTACTTATCTTAATTATACAAGCACTATGTGAATACATTCTCATGGTTAAAATTTGTCAAACAAAATAGGTTTGGTCTCCAGGTCTTTACTGAGTCCTTGCCCTTCCCAGGGGAAATGTACTTACATATTCAAATATGTAACTATATTTTGTGGGGTTTCTTCCCATAGAAATTGTAGATACTGCTCTTCACCTTGCATGTTAAACTTAGCTATAGGTCTTAGAGGTCTTTCCATATCAGTACATGCAAATATACCAAAATTACTTTGAAATGATGCATAGCACATTTTACAGTATGGATGAACTGTGGTTCACTTAACCACCCCATAATGATGGAAATGTAGGTTGTTCCTAATTTTGTACTAATATCAATATGCCAAACACTGCGCTTTAGTCCCTCCTTCTAGCACCCACTTAGAATGCCGTGCTACTGTTGGAAAAGTTCTCCTCCTTCCATCTCACCCAGTGGTTTAAAGACATCATACATACCTCAACACTTTCTTATTATTGTTTTTTTCTTGAGTTGTGGAGAGGAGAAAGGGAAGGAGAGAGGGAAGATGCCAGGTGTGTGTTATTTAGTGAATAACGTGTTCAGGAGCATGTAATGTCCTAAAGGATGGAAACACTTCTCAGACCTGTAACCAAGATGGTAGCTGGGTCATCGTCTCCTTTGAGATTTCAGTGAAAATGGTGTGACTCCCATCATATGTCAGTGGTTGGACATTGCCCAAGCCTACCTCCAAACTCCCTAGGGAGTCTTTGTGAAGCTTCTATTTACCCAGAGACCTCTGAGTCAAGCCCCTGTCTCCACTGCTTTGGTTCCTTTTGTGGATCATCTCACCACTTTGAAGGTGCTGACCATGTTTCCCGCTGCACTAGTCACCAGGGACTCTTGGCAAAGCAGATTTAAAGACAAATCCATTCTAATGATATATTTTTAAGTGAAGTATAGTTGATTTACAATATTCTGTTAGTTTCAGGTGTACAGCGAAGTGACTCATTTATACATGTATACATATATTCTTTCTCAGATTCTTTTCTATTCTAGGCTGTTACAAGATATTGAATGTAGTTCCCTGTGCTATATAGTAAATCCTTGTTGTTTATTTTATGTATAGTAGTGTGTATCGGTTAATCCATACTCCTAATTTATCCCTCCCCCTGCCACATCTTCTTTATCCATTCATCTGTCGATGGACACTTAGGTTGCTTCCATGTCTTGGCTGTTGTAAATAGTGCTGCTATGAACATTACAGTGCGTGTATATTTTCAATTTAGAGTTTTCATCTTTCCTGGATATATGCCCAAGAGTGGGATTGCTGGATCATATGGCAACTCTAGTTTTTTAAGGAACCTCCATACTGTTTTCCATAGTGGCTGCACCAGTTTACTTTTATAACAACAGTGTATGAGAATTCTCTTTTCTCCATACCCTATCGAGCATTTATTATTTGTAGAATTTTGTTTTAATTTTATGGAAGTGTAGTTGGTTTACAATGTTGTGTTAATTTCTGCTGTACAGCAAAGCGATTCAATTATACATATATATATTCTTTTTCATATTTGTTTCCATTATGGTTTATCACAGGATATTGAATACAGTTTCCTGTGCTATACAGTAGGACCTTGTTGTTTATCCATCCTCTATATAGTAGTTTGCATCTGCTAATCCCAAACTCCCGATCTTTCCCTCCCCCACCCCTTCCTTGGCAACCACACATCTGTTCTCTATATCTGTGGGTCTGTTTCTGTTTGGCACATGTGTTCATTTGTGTCGTGTTTTAGATTCCACATATAGGTGATATCATATATGGTATTTGTCTTTCTCGTTCTGACTTCACTTATTATGATAATCTCTGGTTGCATCCATGTTGCTGCAAATGGCATTATTTCATCCTTTTTTATGGCTGAATAATAGTCCATTGTATATATATACACCACATCTTTATCCATTCATCTGTTGATGGACATTTTGGTTATTGTAATTAGTGCTGCTTGGCTATTGTAAATAGTGCTGCTATGAACATTGGGGTGCATGTATCTTTTCGAATTATAATTTTGTTTGGTTATATGCCCAGGAATGGGATTGCTGGATCACATGGTAGCTCTATTTTTAGTTTTTTGAGGAACCTCTATACTATTTTCCATGGCGGCTGTACCAATTTACATTCCCACCGACAGTGTAGGAGGTTCCCTTCTCTCCACACAACCTCCAGCATTTGTTATCTGTAGACTTTTTAATGATTACCATTCTGACCAGTGTGAGGTGATACCTCATTGTAGCTTTGATTTGCATTTCTCTAATAATTAGCGATGTTGAGCATCTTTTCATGTGCCTACTGGCCATCCATATATCTTCTTTGGAGAAATTTCTATTTAGGTCTCCTGCCCATTTTTTCGTTGGGTTGTTTTTGTTGTTGTTGTTGACTTGTATGAGCTGTTTTTATATTTTGGAAATTAATCCCATGTTGGTTGAATAGTTTGCAAATATTTTCTCCCAGTCTGTATGTTTTTTTTTTTTTTTTGTTAATGGTTTCCTTTGCTGTGTGAAAGCTTTTAAGTCTGATTACATACCATTTGTTTATTTTACCTGTATTTCTATTGCCTTGGGAGACTGATCTAAGAAAATATTGCTATGATTTATGTCAGAAAAAGTTTTGCCTATATTCTCTTCTAGGAATATTAGGGTGTCATGTCTTATATTTAAGTCTTTAAACCATTTTGAGTTTATTTCTGGATATGGTACGAGGGAGTATTCTAACTTCATTGATTTACATGTGGCTGTCCAGCTTTCCCAGTACCAATTGCTGAATAGACTGTGTTTTCTCCATTGTATGTTCTTGCATCCTTTGTCAAAGACTAATTGACCGTAGGTGTGTGGATTTGTTTCAGGGTGCTCTATTCCATTCCATTGATCTGTGTGTCTGTTTTTTGTGCCAATACCATGCTGATTTGATTACTGTAGCTTTGTAATATTGTCTGAAGTCTGGGAGGGTTATGCCTCCAGTCTTATTCTTTTCCCTCAGGATTCCCTTGGCAATTCTGGGTCTTTTGTGGTTCCATATAAATTTTAGTATTATTTGTTCTAGTTCTGTGAAAAATGTCATGGGTAATTTGATAGGGATCACATTAAATCTGTAGACTGCTTTGGGTCGTATGGACATTTTAACAATATTCTTCCAATCCAAGGGCATGGGACATCTTTCAGTTTTTTTGATCATTGTCAGTTTCCTTTATCACCATTTTATTGTTCTTAGGGTATAGGTCTTTCATTTCCTTGATTAAGTTTATTCCTAGATATTTTATTTTTTGACACAGTTTTAAACAGGAATTTTTTAAACTTTCTGATATTTCATTTTTAGTGTAAAGAAATGCAACAGATTTCTGTGTGTTAATCTTGTATCTTGCTACCTTGCTGAACTCACTTATCAGTTCTAGTAGTTTTTGTGTGGGGTCTTTAGGATTTTCTGTATAGTGTTTCATGTTATCTGCATGTAATGACAACTTTACCTCTTCCTTTCCAATTTGGATACCTTTTATGTCTTTTACTTGTCTGATTGCTATAGCTAGAACTTCCAATGCCATATTGAATAGAAGTGTTGAGAGTGGGCATGCTTATCTTCTTCCGGAATTTAGCAGGAAGGATCTCAGTTTTTCACCATTGAGTATTGTACTGGCTGCAGGTTTGCCATAAATGACTTTTATTATGTTCAGATATGTTTCCTCTATCATCACTTTGGTGAGAGTTCTGATCATGAATGGATGTTGAATTTTATCTGTGCATCTATCATTTTTTGAAATGATCATGTGGTTTTCGTCTTTTCTTTTGTTGATGTGGTATATCACATTGATTTTTATGTGTTGAACCATCCTTGTGACCCTGGGATGATTCCAACTTGATCATGTTGTATTATCCTTTTTATGTGTTGTTGGATTCATTTTGCTAATATTTTGTTGAGGATTTTTGCCTCTCTATTTTTTTTTCAGGATTTTTTTTTTTAACATCTTTACTGGAGTATAATTGCTTTACAATGGTGGGTTAGTTTCTGCTTTAAAACAAAGTGAATCAGTTATGCATATAAATATATCCACATATCTCTTCCCTCTTGCGTCTCCCTTCCTCCCACCCTCCCTATCCCACCCACCTAAGTGGTCACAGAGCACCGAGCTGATCTCCCTGTGCTATGTGGCTGCTTCCCACTAGCTATCTATTTTACATTTGGTAGTGTATGTATGTCCACGCCACTCTCTCACTTTGTCCCAGCTTACCCTTCCCCCTCCCTGTATCCTCAAGTCCATTCTCTAGTAGCTCTGTGTCTTTATTCCCGTCTTGCCCCTACGTTCCTCATGACCATTTTTTGTTTATTTTCTAGATTCCATATATATGTGTTAGCATACGGTATTTGTTTTTCTCTTTCTGACTTACTTCACTCTGTATGACAGGCTCTAGGTCCATCCACCTCACTACAAATAACTCAATTTCGTTTCTTTATATGGCTGAGTAATATTCCATTGTATATATGTGCCAAATCTTCTTTATCCATTCATCTGTCGATGGACACTTAGTTGCTTCCATATCCTGGCTATTGTAAATAGAGCTGCAGTGAACATTGTGGTACATGATTCTTTTTTGAATTATGGTTTTCTCAGGGTATATGCCCAGTAGCGGGATTGCTGGGTTGTATGGTAGTTCTGTTTTTAGTTTTTTAAGGAATCTCCATACTGTTCTCCATAGTGGCTGTATCAATTTACATTCCCACCCACCAACAGTGCAAAAGGGTTCCCTTTTCTCCACACCCTCTCCAGCAATCATTGTAGATATTTTGATGATGGCCATTCTGACCAGTGTGAGATGATATCTCATTGTAGTTTTGATTTGCATTTCTCTAATGATTAATGATGTTGAGCATTCTTTCATGTGTTTGTTGGCAATCTGTATATCTTCTTTGGAGAAATGTCTATTTAGGTCTTCTGCCCATTTTTGGATAGCGTTGTTTGTGTTTTTTTGATATTGAGCTGCATGAGCTGCTTGTAAATTTTGGAGATTAATCCTTTGTCAGTTGCTTCATTTGTAAATATTTTCTCCTATTCTAAGGGTTGTCTTTTCATCTTATCTATGGTTTCCTTTGCTGTGCAAAAGCTTTGAAGTTTCATTAGGTGCCATTTGTTTATTTTTGTTTTTATTTCCATTTTTCTAGGAGGTGGGTCAAAAAGGAACTTGCTGTGATTTATGTCATAGAGTGTTCTACCTAAGTTTTCTCTAAGAGTTTGATAGTGTCTGGCCTTACATTTAGGTCTTTAATCCATTTTGAATTTATTTTTGTGTATGGTGTTCTAATTTCATTCTTTTACATGTAGCTGTCCAGTTTTCCCAGCAACACTTATTGAAGAGGCTGTCTTTTCTCCACAGTATATTCTTGTCTCCTTTATCAAAGATAAGGTGACCATATGTACGTGGGTTTACCTCTGGGCTTTCTATCCTGTTCCATTGATCTATATTTCTGTTTTTGTACCAGTACCACACTGCCTTGATTACTGTAGCTATGTAGTATAGTCTGAAGTTAGGGAGCCTGATTCCTCCAGCTCCGTTTCTCTTTCTCAAGATTGCTTTGGCTATTCGGGGTCTTTGTTTTTCCATACAAATTGTGAAGTTTTTTGTTCTACTTCTGTGAAAAATGCCAGTGGTAGTTTGATAGGGATTGCATTGAATCTGTAGATTGCTTTGGGTAGTAGAGTCATTTTCACAATGTTGATTCTTCCAATCCAAGAACATGGTATATCTCTCCATCTGTTTGTATCATCTTTAATTTCTTTCATCAGTGTCTTATAATTTTCTGCAGACAGGTCTTTTGTCTCCTTAGGTAGGTTTATTCCTAGATATTTTATTCTTTTTGTTGCATTGGTAAATGTGAGTGTTGTCTTAATTTCACTTTCAGATTTTTCGTCATTAATGTATAGGAATGCAAGAGATTTTTGTGCATTAATTTTGTATCCTGCTACTTTACCAAATTCATTGATTACCTCTAGTAGTTTTCTGGTAGCATCTTTAGGATTCTCTATGTATAGTATCATGTCATCTGCAAACAGTGACAGCTTTAATTCTTTTCCAATTTGGATTCCTTCTATTTCATTTTCTTCGTTGACTGCTGTGGCTAAAACTTCCAAAACTATGTTGAATAAGAGTGGTGAGAGTGAGCAACCATATCTTGCTCCTGATCTTAGTGGCAATGGTTTCAGTTTTTCACCATTGAGGACGACGTTGGCTGTGGGTTTGTCATATATGGCCTTTATTACGTTGAGGTAAGTTCCCTCTATGCCTACTTTCTGGAGGGGTTTTATCATAAATCAGTGTTGAATTTTGTCAAACACTTTCTCTGCATCTATTGAGATGACCATATGGTTTTTCTCCTTCAATTTGTTCATATGGTGTATCACATTGATTGATTTGCATATAATGAAGAATCCTTGCATTCCTGGGATAAACTCCACTTGATCATGGTGTATGATCCTTTTAATTTGCTGTTGGATTCTGTTTGCTACTATTTTGTTGAGGATTTTTGCACCTATGTTCATCAGTGTTATTGGCCTGTTTTCTTTCTTTGTGACATCTTTTTCTGGTTTTGGTATCAGGGTGATGGTGGCCTTGTAGAATGACTTTGGGAGTGTTCCTCCCTCTGCTATATTTTGGAAGAGTTTGCGAAGGATAGGTGTTACCTCTTCTCTAAATGTTTGATAGAATTTGCCTGTGAAGCCATCTTGTCCTGGGCTTTTGTTTGTTGGAAGATTTTTAATCACAGCCTCAATTTCAGTGCTTGTGATTGGTCTGTTCGTACTTTCTTTTTCTTCCTGGTTCAGTCTCAGAAGGTTGTGCTTGTCTAAGAATTTGTCCATTTCTTCCAGGTTGTCCATTTTATTGGCATATAGTTGCTTGTAGTAATCTCTCATGATCCTTTGTATTTCTACACTGTCAGATGTTACTTCTCCTTTTTCATTTCTATTGATTTGAATCTTCTCCCTTTTTTTCTTGATGAGTCTGGCAAATGGTTTATCAATTTTGTTTATCTTCTCAAAGAACCAGGTTTTAGTTTAATTGTTCTTTGCTATCATTTCTTTTTCATTTCTTTCTGATCTGATATTTATGATTTCTTTCCTTCTGCTAACTTTGGGGGTTTTTTTGTTCTTCTTTTTCTAATTGCTTTAGGTGTAAGGTTAGGTTGTTTATTTGAGATGTTTCTTGTTTCTTAAGGTGGGCTTGTATTGCTATAAACTTCCCTCTTAGAACTGCTTTTGCTGCATCCCATAGGATTTGGGTCATCGTGTTTTCATTGTCATTTGTCTCTAGGTATTTTTTTGATTTCCTCTTTGGTTTCTTCAGTGATCTGTTAGTTATTAAGTAGCATATTGTTTAGCCTCCATGTGTTCGTATTTTTTACAGATTTTTTTCCTGTAATTGATATCTAGTCTCATAGCATTGTGGTCGGAAAAGATACTTGATACGATTTCAATTTTCTTAAACTTCCCAAGGCTTGATTTGTGACCCAAGATATGATCTATCCTAGAGAATGTTCCGTGCCACATGGGAAGAAAGTGTATTCTGTTGTTTTTGGATGGAATGTCCTATAAATATCAATTAAGTCCATCTTGTTTAATGTATCATTTAAACCTTGTGTTTCCTTATTTATATTCATTTTGGATGGTCTGTCCATTGGAGAAAGTGAGGTGATAAAGTCCCCTAGTATGAATGTGTTACTGTCGATTTCCCCTTTTATGGCTGTTAGTATTTGCCTTATGTATTGCAGTGCTCCTCTGTTGGGTGCATAAATATTTACAATTGTTATGTCTTCTTCTTGGATTGATCCCTTGATCATTCTGTAGTGTCCTTCTTTGTCTCTTGTAATAGTCTTTGTTTTAAAGTCTATTTTGTCTGATATGAGAATTGCTACTCCAACTTTCTTTTGATTTCCATTTGCATGGAATATCTTTTTCCATCCCCTCGGTTTCAGTCTGTATGTGTCCCTAGGTCTGAAGTGGGTCTCTTCGAGACAGCATATATACGGATCTTGTTTTTGTATCCATTCAGCCAGTCTGTGTCTTTTGGTTGGAGCATTTAATCCATTTATATTTAAGGTAATTATCGATATGTATGTTCCTATTACCATTTTCTTAATTGTTTTGGGTTTGTTATTGTAGGTCTTTTCCTTCTCTTGTGTTTCCTGACTAGAGAAGTTCCTTTAGCATTTGTTGTAAAGCTGGCTTGGTGGTACTGAATTCTCTTAACTTTTGCTTTTCTGTAAAGGTTTTAATTTCTCCATCAAATCTGAATAAGATCCTTGCTGGTAGATCCTATCTTGGTTGAAGGTTTTTCTCCTTCATCACTTTAAATATGTCCTGCCACTCTCTTCTGGCTTGCAGAGTTTCTGCTGAAAGATCAGGTGTTAACCTTATGGGGATTCCCTTGTATGTTATTTGTTGTTTCTCCCTTCCTGCTTTTAATACTTTTTCTTTGTACTTAGTTTTTGATTGTTGGATTAATAAGTGTCTTGGCGTGTTTCTCCTTGGATTTATCCTGTATGGGACTCTGTGCTTCCTGAACTTGATTAACTCTTTCCTTTCCCATATTAGGGAAGTTTTCAACTGTAATCTCTTCAAATATTTTCTCAGTCCCTTTTTCTTCTCTTCTTCTGGGACCCCTATGATTTGAATGTTGGTGCGTTTAATGTTGTCCCAGAGGTCTCTCAGACTGTCCTCAATTCTTTTCATTCTTTTTCCTTTATTCTGCTTTGTAGTAGTTATTTCCACTATTTTATCTTCCAGGTCACTTATCCGTTTTTATGCCTCAGTCATTCTGCTCTTGATCCCTTCTAGAGAGTTTTTTATTTCATTTATTGTGCTGTTCATCATTGTTTGTTTGCTCTTTAGTTCTTCTAGGTCCTTGTTAAACATTTCTTGTATTTTCTCCATTCTATTTCCAAGATTTTGGATCATCTTCACTATTATTCTGAATTCTTTTTCAGGTAGACTGCCTATTTCCTCTTCATTTGTTAGGTCTGGGGGTTTTTACCTTACTGCTTCATCTGCTGTGTGTTTCTCTGTCTTCTCATTTTGCTTAATTTACTGTGTTTGGGGTCTCCTTTTCTTAGGCTGCTGGTTCGTAGTTCCCGTTGTTTTTGGTGTCTGCCCCCAGTGGCTAAGGTTGGTTCAGTGGGTTGTGTAGTCTTCCTGGTGGAGGGGACTAGTGCCTGTGTTGTGGTGGATGAGGCTGGATCTTGTCTTTCTGGTAGGCAGGTCCACGTCTGGTAGTGTGTTTTGGGGTGTCTGTGGCCTTATTATGATTTTAGGCAGCCTCTCTGCTAATGTGGGGTTGTGTTCCTGTCTTGCTAGTTGTTTGGCATAGGGTGTCCAGCACTGTAGCTTGCTGGTCGTTGAGTGGATCTGGGTCTTGGCATTGAGATGGAGATCTCTGGGTGATTTTCGCCATTTGATATTACGTGGATCTGGGAAGTCTCTTTTGGACCAATGTCCTGAAGTTGGCTCTCCCACCTCAGAGGCACAGCCCTGACGCCTGGCTGGAGCACCAAGAGCAAAAAGAGAAAAAGGGAAAAATATATATACATCGTTGCTCCCAAAGTCCACCTCCTCAATTTGGTATGATTCGTTGTCTATTCAGGTATTCTACAGATGCAGAGTACATCAAGTTGATTGTGGAGATTTAATCCGCTGCTCCTGAGGCTGCTGGGAGAAATTTCCCTTTCTCTTCTTTTTTGCACAGCTCCTGGGGTTCAGCTTTGGATTTGGACCCGCCTCTGTGTGTAGGTTGCCTGAGGGCATCTGTTCTTCGCTCAGACAGGACCGTGTTAAAGGAGCAGCTGATTTGGGGGCTCTGGCTCGCTCAGGCCGTGGGGAGGAAGGGGTACGGAATGTGGGGTGAGCCTGCAGCGGCAGAGCCCAGTGTGACGTTGCACCAGCCTGAGGTGCACCGTGCGTTCTCCGGGGAAGTTGCCCCTGGATTACGGGACCCTGGCAGTGGTGGGCTGCACAGGATCCTGGGAGGGGAGGTGTGGATAGTGACCTGTGCTTGCATACAGGTTTCTTGGTGGCTGCAGCAGCAGCCTTAGCGTCTCATGCCCGTCTCTGGGGTCCACACTGGTTGCCGCGGCTCGCGCCCATCTCTGGAGCTCCTTTAAGCGACGCTCTTAATCCCCTCTCCTCGCGCACCAGGAAACGAAGAAGCAAGAAAAAGTCTCTTGCCTCTTCGGCAGCTCCAGACTTTTTCCTGGACTTCCTCCCAGCTAGCTGTGGCGCACTAGCCCCCTTCAGGTTGTGTTCACGCCACCAACCCCAGTCCTCTCCCTGGGATCTAAGCTCCGAAGCCCGAGCCTCAGCTCCCAGCCCCCACTCGCCCGGGTGGGGTAGCAGACAAGCCTCTCGGGCTGGTGAGTGCTGGTCGGCACTGATCGTCTGTTCGGGAATCTCTCCGCTTTGCCCTCCACACCCCTGTTTCTGTGCTCTCTTCCTTGGCTCTGAAGCTTCCCCCCTCCACCACCCCCAGTCTCCGCCTGTGAAGGGGCTTCCTAGTGTCTGGAAACCTTTCTTCCTTCACAGCTGCCTCCTACTGGTGCAGGTTCCGTCCCTATTCTTTTGTCTCTGTTTTTTCTTTTGCCCTACCCAGGTACATGGGGAGTTTCTTGCCTTTTGGGAGGTCTGAGGTCTTCTGCAAGCATTCAGTAGGTGTTCTGTAGGAGTTGTTCCACATGTAGATGTATTTCTGATGTATTTGTGGGGAGGAAGCTGATCTCCATGTCTTACTCTTCCGGCATCTTGAAGCTCTCCCCTGCCTGTATATTTATCAAAGATATTTGCCTGTAATTTTCTTTTTTTGTAGTGGCTTTGTCTGGTTTTGTTATCAGGGTGATGGTGGCTTCATAGAAAGACTTTGGGAGTGTTTCCTCCTCTTGAGTTTTTGGAAGATTTTGAGAAGGATAGGTATGCGTTCTTCTTTATTTGTTTGGTGTAATTCCAGTGAAGCCATCCAGTCCTGGACTTCAGTTTGCAGGGAGTTTTTGTTTTTGTTCCAGATTCTGTTTCACATGGAGTGATCAGTCTGTTCAAATTATCTGTTTCTTCTTGATTCTGTTTTGGCAGGCTGTATGTTTTTGGAAACCTTTTCATTACTACTAGGTTGTCCAATTTGTTGGCATATAACTCTTCATAGTATTTTCTTATAATTTTTTGCATTTCTGTTGTGTTGCTTGTTATTTCTCCTCTTTTGTATTTTATTTGAGTCCTCGCTCTTCTTCTTGGTGAGCCTGGCTATTGGTTTGTCGATTTTATCCTTTAAAAAAGAAGATCTTGATTTTATTTAGTTTTTTCTGTTGTTTTTCTTAATCTCTATTTTATTTCCTGTTTGATCTTGTTTCCTTTCTTCTGCTGACTTTACATTTTGTTTGTTCTTCTTTTTCTAGTTCTTTTGTGTGGTAGGTTAGGTTGTTTATTTGTGATTTTTCTTGTTTTTTGCAGAAGTCCTGGATCACTATGAATTTCCCTGTTAGGACTGCTTTTGCTACATTCCATAGATTTTGTAAGGTTGTATTTTCATTTTCAATTGTCTTGATGTATTTTCTGATTTCTTCTTCAGTTTTATTGTTGATCCATTGTATTTTTTAGTAGCATGTTTGGTCTCCATGTGTTTGTTCTTTTCCAATTTTCCTTTCCGTGGTTGATTTCTAGGTTCATACAGTAGTGGTTAGAAAATATGCTTGAAATAATTTCTATCCTCTTAAATTTTCAAGGCTTGTTTTGTGACCTAATATGTGGTCTATCCTTGAGCATGTTTCATGTGCACTTGATAAGAATGTGTATTCTGGTTTTTTTAGATGTAATATCTGGAAGAAATGAATTAAGTAAATAACTATTGTGTTATTTAGGATCTCTGTTGCCTTACTGATTTTCTGTCCAAAAGATCTGTCCATTAATGTTAGTGAGATGTTAAAGTCTCCTACTATTATTATATTTCTGTCAGTTTCTCCCTTTATATATGTTAGTATTTGCTTTATGTATTTAGGTGCTCCTATATTGGATGCATATATGTTAATGAATGAAAAATCCTCTTCATGTATTGATCCCTTTATCATTATACAGTGTCCTTCTATTTTTTTCCTTATGGCCTTTGTATTAAAGTCTATTTTGCCTGATAGGAGTATTGCTACACCCACTTTCCTGTCATTTCCATTTGCATGAAATATCTTTCTATCCCCTCACTGAATCTGTGTGTGTCTTTCACCCTAAAGTGGGTTTCTTGCAGGCAGCATACAGTAGATTCTTGTTTTATTATCCAGTCTGCCACTCTGTGTGTTTCAATCAGAGCCTTTAGTCCATTGATGTTTAAAGTGATTATCGTTAAGTATGTATTTATTGCCATTTTAAACCTTGTTTTCCAGTTGATTTTGTAGTTCTTCTTTGTTCCTTCCTTCTTTTTATTTTTCCTTTTGTGGTTTGATGGTTTTCTTTTATATTATGCTTGAGTTCCTTCTTTTTAGATTTTTGTGACTCTATTGCCTGTTTTTGATCTGTGATTACCCTGGTTTTCAAGTATGTTAAGCCATAACTATATCTACTTGCTTTAGACTGATAATCATGTAACTGCAAACAACATTCTGAAAGATCTACATTTTCTTATTCCTGCCCCCCCCCAACATTTTACATCTTCATGGTTATCCTTTTGCTATTCATTGTGTTTATAATCACTGTCACAAAATTTTTTGATTGTTTTTTAATCTATGTACTGACTTATTTAAGTGATATTCAGTCCTTCTATATATTTTCTTTTCCTATTGTGATTTTCCCTTTCCTATAGATTCTTGCTTCTTTTCTATTTAGAGAATACATTTCAATATTTCTTTTACGTTAGGTTTAGTATTGCTGTACTCTTTTACTTTTTGCTTGTCTGAGAAATTCTTATCTCTCATTCTATTCTAAATGATGATCTTGCTAGGCAGAGTATCCTACCTAGGCAGGGTTTTCCCTTTCAGGACTTTGAATATATCTTGCCATTGCCTTCTGGCCTGCAAAGTTTCTGTAGAGAAATCAGCTGATAGCCTTATGGGGGTTCCCTTGTAACTGACTCTTTGTTTTACTCTTGCTGCATATGGAATCCTCTCTTTGTCTTTAATGGTTGACATTTTAATTATGATATGTCTGGTTGTGGGTCTGTTCGGGTTCATCCTGTTTGGAACCATCCTTGCTTCCTGTACCTGAATGTCTGTTTCCTTCTTTAGGTTTGGAACGTTTTCAGCCATAATTCCTTTTTTTTTTTAATTCAAGTATAGTTGGTTTTCAACGTTGTGTTAGTTTCTGCTGTACAGCAAAGTGATTCAGTTATGTGTACATATATATTCTTTTTCAGATTCTTTTCCATTATAGGTTATTAAAAGATTGTGAATATTGTCCCTTGTGCTATACAGTAGGCCCTTGTTATTTATCTATTTTATATATAGTAGTGTGTACCTGCTAATCTCAAACTCCTAATTTATACCTCCCCCTCTCACCTTTAATAACCACAAGTTTGTTTTCTGTGTCTGTGAGTCTACTTCTGTTTTGTAAATAAGTTCATTTGTGTCCTATTTTCGATTGCACATATAAGGCTCAGATGTCAGTCTTGCCTCCAGCAAGGGTGTGCTCCCAAAGCCCAATATGGCTAGAGCTGCACCCCACCATGAGCATGCTGACAATGGGGCTACTAGGGCAGACCCACGCTCCATCCTGTGTACACCCACTATGGCAGCCCAGACCACAGTCTAGGCCCTTGAGGCTGTCTCCCCACAACCAAACCAAGGCCTCTCACTGGGTCTGTCCAGTGAAGCCCGAGTTTTACCACCCAGCCACTGCATGCACCAGCAAGTGTGCATCATGGGCTGGGAAATGTGGTGACATGGCAGCGACCGTCTGTGCCGGCCCCTCTCTACCCTGCCTGGCAGCAAGCCAGCTCCCACACCCTCCTCTTGAGCAAATTCTAAGCCACTCCCCCTCCCTGTATGTTCCAGCAGACCTCTGAGCCAGCAAAGGAGGTTCCCAGGTTGAAGGAACCTTTCCTCTTTCACAGCTCCCTCCAAGGGGTGCAGGTCCCATCTCAATTCCTTCTTTTTTTTTCCTTTCGTTTTACCCAGTTACATGGGGATCTTTCTTGTGGTTTTGGTTCCATAGGAGATCTTCTGCCAGCTTTCAGTTGGTATTCTGTGAGAATTGTTCCACATGTAGATGGATTTTTGATGTGTTTGTGGGGAGAGGTGAGCTCCATGTCCTTCTACTCTGCCATCTTGAATTCCTTCTCCCCATTTTAACAATATTTTAAGTCTTAGTATTGGTTGGTACTAGGCATCCTTACCTACAGTTGTCCCTGGAAATTTCTCACTGACCATTTTTCTGCCAACCTGTTGCCCAATACCTCTCACCCACCTTTTCCTCTCCTTTTAACTTCTTAAGCAGAGTAGTCCATCTGTCTGCTTGTTTCTATATATTCCAGAGGGAAAATGCCCTCTTCACTCTCTTTTGACAAAAAAGGCTTGGAAAATTATGTACTACAGAAAACCTTGCTTATCCTTAAGAGGAACTCTGATGCTAGTGATTAAGGTAATATTTTTTTTTCACCCCTGAAATAGATAGCTGTATTATTCCTTGAAGCCTAAGTTGATGCACACTCTAAGGTCACATTGTAGGTATTCAAAAGATACTTGTGGATTGACCAGGTAGGAGAAAAATGGCAGGAAAACCAGATTCAGGATTGATTCAGGAGTAAAGAAAATGAAGTATATGGAATTAACAGGTATTAATTTTAAAAATTAAAACAAAAATCCCACACCATTTTAGATGACTTCTCAGGACATAAATTGCTTCTCTCAGTCCAAGATAACAAGAAGCTGAATCCCAAAATTATCTCCATGCCTTGGGTTAGCTAACACCTGGCATCACCACCAAGTTCTGCCCAGACTCTTCTGAAAAGCCTCTAAGGTAAATTTGCTTTGGAATTTGCTGGTTGACCTGTTTTTTAAAGTAAGGATTCTTTTCAGTCTGTGCACTGAGTCCTTAGGACTGCAACATCATGAGCAGATGTGAATGAACTAGTGAACCTTAAAACCTTGGGTGAAGCAAGGAAATTGTGTTGAACTTAATTTCCTTAGGAGACGAAAAATAATTCTATAGTAAACAGCCAGAACTATTTTGATTATATAACTAGAGAAATAATGGATTCCTATTTTCATTAAATATGTTAAAATAAAATATGTAACTAATCTTCTAGAAATAACATCACCTAAAAACGAATTTGACGCATACACACACACATACTTGCTTTACAACTTCTTATTGTCTAAATCTGCCTGAGTGTTTTTCAAAAACCATTCTCTCCCAGTGGAAGACTTCCCTGATCAATTTTAACATTCAGTGATTCTTTAAAAAGTAAGATCAATATAAATAATCTCTCTAACATACATACAACAGAGATTGTGAAGAATTTGCTGATTTAGTCCCAAGGGTTCTACTCAAGCAAACTTTGTACTCCTAGTATTATGAGAACCTTAGGCTAGTGCTTGGGAGAGCTGCAAGATTAAGTGAGACCTTGAAGAAGGAAGGTGATGCTTTAAAAATTACATTACATTTAAAAATTTAAATTACATTTAAAAATTACATAATGTAAAAATTACATTACATTACAATTTTATACATTGAAGTGAAATTTACTTGTCATTGTTTTTTGGGTTTCTTTTTTCAAAATTTTTTGGTTTCTTGGGGGTTTTTTTTGGTCAAACGTCTGTTTCTATGTTTGGGAATTCTCCATCATATGAATCTTGAATCTTGGTGAGAGCATGTATCAGTCAGGTTAAGCTAAATATGCCGTGATAACAAATGACTCCCTCAAATCATAATGGCTTAAGAAGGTTTAATTCCTGCTAATGCTGCATATCCATCATGGGTTGGCGATGGCTCTGCTCTACATCATCTTCACTTCTTGTACCCAGGTTGATGGGGCAGTTCCAATCTAGAATATTGCTGTTCTTGTTTTTTTAATTGAAGTATAGTTACTGTACAATATTATTTAAGTTATAGGTGTACAATATCGTGATTCACAATTTTTAAAGGTTATACTCGATTTATAGTTATTATAGAATAATGGCTATATTCCCTGTGTTATGCAATATTCGTAATTTTCTTGTTTCTAATTGTGGCCTTTTCTTTTCCACTTAGAGAAGTTCCTTCATCACTTGTTGTAAAGCTGGTTTGGTGGTGCTGAATTCTTTTAGCTTTTGCTTACCTGTAAAGCTTTTGATTTCTCCATCAAATCCGAATGAGAGTCTTGCTGGGTAGAGTATTCTTGGTTGTAGGTTTTTCCTTTTCATCACTATAAATATATTCTGCCACTCCCTTCTAGCCTGCAGAATTTCTGCTGAAAAATCAGCTGGTATCCGTATAGGGATTCCTTGTATGTTATTTGTTGCTTTTCCATTGCTGCTTTTAATATCTTATTGTCTTTAATTATTGTCAGTTTGATTAATATGTTTCTTGGCATGTTCCTCCTTGGGTTTATCCTCTATGGGACTCTGCACTTCCTGGACTTGAGTGAGTCTTTCCCTTCCCATGTTAGGGGACTTTTCGACAATAATCTCTTCAAATATTTTCTCAGGCCCTTTCTCTCTCTCTTCTCCTTCTGGAATCCCTGTAATGTGAAAGTTTGTGTGTTTAATGTTGTCTCAGAGGTCTCTCAGACTGTCCTCATTTCTTTTCATTCTTTTTTCTTATTCTGTTCCATGGCAGTGATTTCCATCACCCTGTCTTCCAGATCATTTATTTGTTCTCCTGTCTCATTTATGCTGCTATTCATTTCTTCTAGTGTATTTTTCATTCCAGTTATTGTATTGTTCATCTCTGTTCTTTAAATCTTCTAGCTCTTTGTTAAACATTTCTTGTATCTTCTCAGTCTGTGTCTCCATTCTTTCCCCGATATCTTGGATCATCTTTACTATCATTACTCTGAATTCTTTTTCAAGTACATTGCCTATCTCCACTTCACTTAGTTGTTCTTCTGGGTTTTTATTTTGTTCCTTCATCTGGACCATATTTCTCTTCCGTCTCACTTTGTATGACTTTCTATGTTTGTGGTCTCCTTTCCATGGGCTGCAGGGACATAGTTCCTCTTGCTTCTGGTGACTGCCCCCTGGTGGGTGAGGTTGGTCCAGGGGCTTGTGCAAGCTTCCTTGTAGGAGGGACTGGTGCCTGCCCACTGGTGGGTAGAGTTGGGTCTTGTCCTTCTCGTGGGCAAGGCCGTGTCAAGGGGTATGTTTAGAGGTGTCTGTGAACTCAGTGCTACTTTAAGCAGCCTGTCTGTTGATGGGTAAGGCTGTGTTCCCACCCTGCTGGTTGTTTGGCCTGAGGTGTCCCAGCCTGGAGCCTGCAGGCTGGTGGGTGGGGCCAGGTCTCAGTGCCAAAATGGCGACCTCTGAGAGAGGTCGTGTGGATCAGTATTGCCTGGGGCCTCTGCCACCAGTGTCCTTGCCCCCACAGTGAGCCACAGTTGACCTTCATCTCCCCAGGAGACCCTCCACGACCTGCCAGTATGTTTAGCCCAGGCTCCTATGGAGTCACTGCTTTGTGCTGGGTCCCAGTGAATGTGAAACATTGTGTGCGCCCTCCAAGAGTGGAGTCTGTTTCCCCCAGTCCTGTGGAACTCCTGCACTAAACTCCTGCTGGCCTTCAAAGCCAAATGCTCTGGGGGCTGCTCATCCCAAGGCCAGATCCTCAGGCTGGGGAGACTTACGTGGGGCTCAGAACTCTCACTCCTGTGGGAGAACATCTGCTATGTTATTGTTTTCCAGTTTGTGGGTTGCCCGCCTGGCAGGTATGAAAAAGGGGCAGGTAAGCACCCCTTTTACCGTGTCATTGTGGCTTTTGCTTTGTCTTTGGATGTAAAACGTCCTTTTTGGTAGGTTCTAGTCTTTTTGCCGATGGTTATTCAGCAGTTAGTTGTGATTTTGGTGTTTTCATGAGGAGGGTGAGCTCAAGGCCTTCTACTTTGCCATTTTATCTGGATGAGTGTTCCCTTTTATCCACATCCTCCTCATCATTTGTTCTTTGTGTTCTTTTTGGTGATAGCCATCCTGACAGGTGTGAGGTGATATCTCATTGTGGTTTTGATTTGCTTTTCCCTGATCATTAGTGATGTTGAGCATCGTTTCCTGTGCCCGCTGGCCATCTGCATTTCCTATTCGGAAAAATGTTCAGGTCTTCTGACCTTTTTTTTTTTGCTGTACGCGGGCCTCTCACTGCTGTGGCCTCTCCCGTTGTGGAGCACAGGCTCCGGACGCGCAGGCTCAGCGGCCATGGCTCATGGGCCCAGCCGCTCCACAGCATGTGGGATCTTCCCGGACCAGGGCACAAACTCCTGTCCCCTGCATTGGCAGGCGGACTCTCAACCACTGCGCCACGAAGGAAGCCCCTTCTGACCATTTTTTAATCAGGTTGTTTGTGGTTTTACTGATGTTGAATTGTTTGAGCTAGTTATATATTTTGGATATTAACCCTTATCAGTCATATAAATTGCAAATATTTTCTCACATTCAGTAGGTTATCTTTTCATTTTGTCAGTGGTTTCATTTACTGCAGAAAACCTTTTAAGTTTGATTAGGTCCAATTTGCTTATTTTTCCTTTAATTTCCTTTGCTTTAGGAGACAGATCAAAAGAAATATTGCTACAATTTATGGCAAAGAGTGTTCTGCCTATGTTTTCCTCTGTGAGTTTTATGGGTTCTGGTCTTACGTTTAGGTCTTTATTCCATTTTGAGTTTATTTTTGTATGTGGTGTTAGAGAATGTTCTAATTTCATTCTTTTACATGTAGCTGTCTAGTTTTCCCAGCACTACCTACTTACTGAAGAGACTGTCTTTTCTCCACTGTATATTGTTGCCTTTGTTATAGATTAATTGACCATAGTTGTGTGGGGGTTTATTTCTGGGCTCTGTATTCAGTTCCATTGATCTGTGTCTGTTGTTGTGGCAGTACCATGCTGTTTAATTACTGTTGCTTTGTAGTATAGTTGCTGTATAGTATAGTTGTAGTATAGTTTAATTACTGTTGCTGAAGTCAGGGAGCATGATTCCTCTAGCTCCCTTCTTTCTCAAGATTGTTTTGGGTATTCAGTGTCTTTCATGTTTCCATACAAATTTAGAAATTATTGGTTCTAGTTCTGTGAAAAATGCCATTGGTAATTTAATAACGATTGTACTGAATCTGTATATTGCCTTGGGTAGTATGTTCCTTTTAACAAAATTAATTCTTCCAATCCAAGAACATGTTCTTTCTTTTCATCTGTTTGTGTCATCTTAAATTTCTTTCATTAGTATCTTATAGTTTTCCAAGTACAGGTCTTTTACCTACTTAGGTAGATTTATTCCTAAGTACTTCATTCTTTTTTGATGTGATGGTAAATGAAATTGTTAATTTCTCTACCTGATAGTTAATTGTTAGTGTATAGAAATACAACAGATTTCTCTATATTTATTTTGTGTTCTGTAACTTTACAGAATTCATTGATTAGCTATAGTAGTTTTCTGGTGGTGTCTTTAGGATTTTCTATGTATACTATCATGTCATCTGTGAGTACTGACACTTTTACTTCTTCTTTTCCAATTTGGATTCTTTTTACTGCTTTTTCTTGTCTGATTGCTCTGGCTAGGACTTACAATACTGTGTTGAATAAAAGTATTGACAGTGGTCATCTTTGTCTTGTTCTTGATCTTAGAGGAAATGCTTTCAGCTTTTCACTGTTGAATATGATGTTAGGGGTGGGTTTGTCTTGTATGGCCTTTATTATGCTGAGGTATGCTTCCTCTGTGACAAATTTCTGCAGAGTTTTTATCATAAATGGATGTTGCAATTTGTAAAAAGTATTTCTTCATATATTGAGATGATCATATGGTTTTTATTCTTCAGTTTGTTAATGTGGTGTATCACATTGATTGATTTGCAGATAGTGAAAAATCCTTGCATCCTTGGGATAAATCCCACTTGATTATGGTGTACGACTTTTTAATATATTGGATTTGATTTGCTTATATTTTGTTGAGGATTTTTATATCTCTGTTCATCAGTGATATTGGCCAGTAATTTTCTTTTTCTGTGATATCTTTGGTTTTGATATCAGGGTTATTCTGGCCTCATAGAATGAGATCAGAAGTGTTCCTTCCTCTGCAATTTTTGGAATAGTTTCAGAAGGATAGGTTTTAACTCTTATCTAAATGTTTGGTAGGATTCACCTGTGAAGCTATCTGGTCTTGGACTTTTGTTTGTTGTGAGTTTTTAAATTACTGATTCAATTTCATTACTGGTAATTGATCTGTTCATATTTTCTATCTCTTCTGGTGCAGTCTTCGGAGATTGTACCTTTCTACGTATTTGTCCATTTCTTCTAGGCTGTCCATATTATTGGTATATGTTGTTCATAATAGTCTCTTAAGATCTTTTGTATTTCTGTGGTGTCAGTTGTAACTTCTTTTTCACTTTTGATTTTATTGATTTGGGCCCTGTCCCTTTATTTCTTGATGAGTCTGGCTAAAGGTGTATCAATTTTGTTTATCTTTTTAAAGAACCAGCTTTTAGTTTCATTGATCTTTTCTATTGTTTTCTTTGTCTATTTTATTTATTTCTGCTCTCATCTTTATGATTTCTTTCCTTCTGTTGACTTTTTTTTTTCTTGTTCCTTTAGATGTAACATTAGGTTGTTTGAGATTTTTCTTATTTCCTGATGTAAGCCTGTATTGCTATAAACTTTCCTCTTAGAACTGCTTTTGCTGAATCCCATAGGTTTTACATCATCCTGTTTTCATTCTCATTTGTCTCTAGGTATTTTTTAAATTTCCCCTTTGATTTCTTCAGTGATCCATTGGTTGTTTAGTATCATGTTGTTTAGCCTCCACATGCTTGTGTTTTTTGAAGTTCTTTCCATGTGGTTGGTTTCTAGTTTCATAGCATGTAGTTGGAAAAGATGCTTGATATTTTAATTTTCTTAAATTTACCGATGACGGTTTTGTGGCCTAGCATGTGATCTATCCTGGAAAATGTTCCATGTGCACTTGAAAAGAATGTGTATTCTGCTGCCTTCAGATGGAATGCTCTCTAAATATCAATTAAGTACATTTGGTCTAATGTGTTATTGAAGGCCTGTGTTTCCTTATCCATTTTCTGCCTGGATGATCTGTCCATTGATGTAAGTGGGGTGTTAAAGTCCTCTACTATTATTGTATTACTGTCAGTTTCTCCTTTTATATCTCTTAATTCTTGCCTTATGTATTTATGTGCTCTTATGTTGGGTGCATACGTATGTACAGTTGTTATATCTTCTTTGATTGATCCCTTGATGATTATGTAGCGTCCTTCTTTGTCTCTTGTCCTTCTTTTAAAGTTTATTTTGTCTGATATAAGTATTTGTACTCCAGCTTTCTTTTGATTTCCATTTGCATGGAATACCTTTTTCCATCCCCTCACTTTCAGTCCATATGTGTCTCTAGATCTGAAGTGAGTCTCCTGTTGGCAGCATATACATGGGTCTTGTTTTTGTATCCATCAGTGAGTTGATATCTTTTAGTTGGAGCATTAATCTGTTTACATTTAAGGTAATTATTGATATGTATGTTTTTATCGCCATTTTGTTAATTGTTTTGGATTTGTTTTTTGTCGGTCTTTTCCCCCCTTATTTTGTTCTCTTCTCTTGTAATTTGATGTCTATCTTTAGTGTTATGTTTGGATTCCTTTATTTTGTGCGTGTATCTCTTGTAGGTTTTTGGTTTGCGGTTACCATGAGGTGTTTGTGTAGCAGTCTATATATATGTGTGTGAATTTTTAAAGTTACCAATCTCTTAATTTTAAATTTGTTTTAAAAACCCTGCATTTGTACTCTCCTCCAATCATGATTACTCTTTATGGTATCATATTTTACATTTAATTGTTTTGTGTGTCCCTGAACTGCTTATGGTGCTTACAGATGATTTTACTACTTTTGTCTTTTAACCTCCCTACTAGCTTTGTGTGTTGATGATTTCCTACCTTTACTGTATGTTTGCCTTTACTGGTGAGCTTTTTCATTTTGTAATTTTCTTGTTTCTCATTGTGGCCTTTTCTTTCTTTCTTTCTTTCTTTTTGTGGCCTTTTCTTTTCCACTTAGAGAAGTTCCTTTAGGATTTGTTGTAAAGCTGATTTGGTGATGCTGAATTCTTTTAGCTTTTGCTTACCTACAAAGCTTTTGATTTCTCCATCAAATCTGAATGAGAGCCTTGCTGTGTAGAGTATTCCTGGTTGTAGGTTTTTTCATTTCATCACTTTAAATATATTGTGCCACTCATTTCTGGCCTGCAGAATTTCTGCTGAAAAATCAGCTGATAGCTTTATGGGAGTTCCCCTGTATGCTATTTGCTGTTTTTCCCTTGCTGCTTTTAATATTTTCTCTTTATCTTTAATTTTTGTCATTTTAATTAGACTGTGTCTTGATGTGTTCCTCCTTAGGTTAATCCTGTATGGGACTCTCAGTGCTTCCTGGACTTTGGTGACTGTTTCCTTTCCCAGACAGGGAAGTTTTCAGCTATTATGCCTTTAAATATTTTCTCGGGCCTTTTCTCTTTCTCTTCTCCTTTTGGGACTCGTATAATGCAAATATTAGTGCACTTGTTATCCCAGTGGTCTCTTAAACTGTCTTCATTTCTTTTCATTCTTTTCTCTTTTTTCTGTTCAGCAGCAGTAATTTCCACTATTCTGTCTTCAAGATCACTGATCTTTTCATCTGTATCATTTGGTATACTATTGATTCCTTCTAGTGTATTTTTCATTTCACTTACTGCATTCTTCATCTCTGTTTTGAAGTTATTTTTATTTTCTAACTCTTTATTATAAACTTCTACCTTATCACTCTGTGCATCCATTCTTCTCCCAAGTTCTTTGATTATCTTTAGGATAGGTAGATTGCCTATCTCCACATCACTTAGCTCTTCTTCTGGGGTTTTATTATTTTCCTTTATCTGAAACATGTTCCTCTGCCATCTCATTTTGCTTAAGTCACTGTTTGTAATTTTATGTATCTGGTAGGTTAGTTACCTTTCCCACCCTTGGAGAAATGGCCTTCTGTAGGAGACATCCTGTGCATCCCAGCAGTGCACTCCCTTGTTGTCACCCAAGCTATATGCTAAAGTGGTTCCCCCTATGAGGGATGTGTGGGTCTTTCAGTTGTGGCAGGATGACTGTGTGGGCAGTCTGGTAGCTTCATTGGCCCCTAGTCTGGTTGGTTGTCAGACCCTGCATTGTGCAGAGGCTTCCAGCTGCTGGTTGGTGGGGCCTGGTCACAAGGCATCTGACTGCAGAACCCCCGAGGGCTCTGGGGCTAATGCTGGCTCACTGGTGGGCAGAGTCAGAAAACTCCAGGGCTGTTGCCTGCCCACTGGTGGATGAAACCAGGTCCTAGGGTTAGTGCTAGATTACTGGCAGGCAGAGCCAGATCCTGAAATCTGGCTGCAGGGCCCAGGGACCCTAGAGCTTGTGTCAGCTCTCCAGGGGGCAGGGGGGAGGATTCCTGACACAATTGGGTATGGGGTCCATGGTGTCCTGAAGCTTGTTTGGCCTGATAGTGGGTAGGGCTGGGGCCCAGCTGATCCCAGAGTAGGGTCTGGCCTCCTGTGGGCAGGTTGGGTCTGCAGGCTGTGGGTTTGTGGTTTTCTGGTGTCTGGCCCCTGGTGAGTGAGGCTGGTCCAGAGGCTAATGGAGCCTTCCTGGAGGGCAAGACAAGTACTTGCCCACTGGTGGGTGGAGCTGTGTCTAGAGGCACGTCTATAGTCAACTGTGGGCTCAGGAAAACTTTTGGCAAGCTGTCTGCTGATGGGTGGGACTTTGTCCCCACCCAGTTAGCTGTTTGACCTGAGGCTATCAGCACTGATGCCTACAGGCTATTGGGTGGGGCCAGGTCTTGATGCTAATGAGCTAGAGGGAGAATTTTATAATGGTGCTGTTAGCACCAGTATCCATGTGGTAGAGGAAGCTCCCAATAATGGTTGCACCAGTGTCTTTGTCCTCAGGGTAAGCCACAGCTGACCCTTGCCTCTCTGGGAGACTCTCTGAGACCAGCAGGTAGGTCTGGCCCAGACTTTTATCAGATTACTGCTTTTGTCTAGGGTCCCAGAGCATTTGAGATTTTGTGTATGCCCTGTAAGAGTGAAGTCTCTATTTCTCCCAGTCATTTGGGACTCCTGAAATTAAGCTCTGCTGGCCTTCAAACCCAAATGCTATGGAGACTCATTTTCCCAGTGCAGGACCCCTGGCTTGGGGAGCCTGACATGGGGTTCAGAACCCTTAGTCCTGTGGGAGAACCTCTGCAATATAATTATTCTCCAGTTTGAGGGTCACCCACCTGGGGGGTATGGGACTTGATTATATGGCACATTTGTCCTTCCTATCCATCTCATCGTTCCCTCTTTATGTCTTCAGTTGTAGAAGATATTTTCTGATAGGTTCTAGTCTTTTTCATCAGCAAATAGTTGTGATTTGGGTATTCTTGTGAGAGGACAGGGTCTTTCTACTCTGCCATCTTGGCTGGTCTTGAAAGTACACACTGGCTCTTAATACTTCCGTTTGGAAGTTATCCATATCATTTCTGCTTATAATTTTAATGGCCAAAACAAGCAACATGGTCAAGCCAGATGTCAAAGAGACAGGAAAGTATAATACTCCCCCTAGGGAGGGGCAGCAAACATTTGGGAACAAAAATAGAGTATTGTAGACAGAACCTTCCTTTCCACTTTAAGAGCTTGAAAATACTAGACTAACAGGGATGGCCTAGGATTGGCTAATCAGATTAACCCACTTGGACTCTCTGAATTGAGAGCTGGCTATGAAAAGCAGCAAGGTCAATGGAGAAGTCATTCTGGGTCTAAAAGGCAGCGATGCCAGCTGTAGTATCCAACACCCAGGGCTGGTGACATCTTCCAGGTCCTCACTGGACTAGTTCTGTGATATGATTTTGGTTGTTTGCTTAGTTTTAGCCTCGCTTGTTCCTGTTTGCTTCATGGGTTTAGTGATCCAGTCTTCTTAGCAATTCTGTGAGCCACCCAGTAGTACCTGATACATCTTTTCTGTATAAATATAAGTCAATCATTCTCTGTTGCTTTCAATTAAAAACCTGATTGATACAGTATGGCTTTCGGCCAACCCAAACATTTCCTCAATTCAACTTCTGAACACCAGGTAGTTGTTGCCCAAGGCCCTGTTACCCCTGTACAAATGAAAGCCTAGGAAAATATCAGGGCAGTTTACACTAAAAGATATTGGATAGGAAAGACTGGGAGGGGCCCGGATCAGTCTTGGATTCTGTGCACTCATTAGATTGAGAGGTACTGGATGTCAAAAACTAAATGTGGGAAGGGCTTTATTAGGTAGGGACTGGGGTAATCTTGAGTTAGAAAGTATAAAAAATGCAGTAAGGTTTCGTTAGGATGACCAGATATTCTGGGTTGCTCAGGACAGTCCCAGGTTACAATTTTTGTGAATCTGTTCGTGCCTATCAGTTATTTTAATTGTCCTCCTTTACTCTAAAACATATCCTAGCTGAGGCAATAAATTGTATGACCACTCCACTCTAGCTGTAATGGAAATGCTCCCGGACCAGAAGTCGGAAGATCTGCATTGTAATCACAGTGTAGCACTAATTTGTGGAGTAACCAGTAAACTTTCTGAACCTTCACTTCCTCATCTATAAAGTGGAGGAGTTCATTTAGATCACTGGTTGGCAAATTGTGTTCCAGTTTTCAAGACCTATCTCAAAGTCCCCTGCAGTGGGAAAAAGTGGAGGCTAAATGGGGGAAGCTCTGACACTCCCAGAGTGTTTGTTTCATACCTTGTGGTTGTACCTAACTTTTTGTTTGGAAAAAGTGTTCTTTCAATAAGAAATACACACACACACACACACACACACACACACACACACACGAAAATCACTGGCCTGGATAATCTCTCAGACTTCAACAGTCAGATTCCTAAAACTTGCTCTACTTCTGTAACTTCCATATCCTAGACACTGAGCTGATGATGAAATGAAGGGAATCATTAGGAGGGGGCTTCTTCACTGCTTGGTTCTTTCTTTCATTTTAAAGAGACAAATGCCAAACTCCTCATTCTGCAGTTAACAACTTCCATAAAAATGATGCTGAATTTACTTATTTAAGTTTTAAAAATATCCCTAAGCCCACTTTTCCATCTTGGTCTCCTGCTTCTAATCTGTCCCCAGACATACCTTAAGCTTTCCTGTAGCTCTGCCTGAGGTCCCTCATCCACTCTCGGCCAACACTTAGAGTTCGGCCCTAGTCCCATCTCTTTGCCGCCCTCAACCACCACAGCCTCTGGGATGGCTTCCGCCCTCCATGCTGGCCTTCTACACCTTGTTTGGCAATTAGTGTATGTTGCTTCATGTGCTATAGTCTTTCAGGTCTAAACACACTCTTTTAGATTCTGCTCTGGGACGCCAAGGCTGGAACTCTGCCACCTCCATTTCTCCTTTGCCAATTGGCTTCCTGTTACACGTTGCCAATAGTGGTAATTCCAGAGAGATTAGAAGGCAGGAGGGAGAGAAAATGGACTTGCTCCTTCCTGCATGCCTGCTATTGCTGTCAATGTTGCCCCCAGGCAGTAGAGGTTGGTTCTGACCTCCAACTTCCTTCCCTGTACCCACAACCAGCTTCATCGTACAACCTCAGAGGTACCAGCAGTAGCCAAGCAATGCTCTCACCTCATCTGAGTTTCAGTTCTTCAGGCTCCCCCTCTTCAAGCTCCTGAGATAAAAGCCCTGGCCAGGCAGCCCGCCTACCCAGGTCTGAGCCCCAGCTCCATGAGGCACTTGGTCTGTACTCCTGAGTTACCAGAGGCCCTTTACTTTCTCAGAATTCTAGGGCCCAGTTCAACAGGCCTCTCCTCTGAACTTCAAGGTTCTGATGACCCAATCACTTCCTTCCTTTTGTCCCCTAAGCCTTAGGGGTAGTAGCTACTCCCTGTAGCTATTATCTATTTTCCCTCAGTATTCTCCTTTTCCTTTTTCAGGCTTCCAACACCCATTTAACCAATTCCCCATATTGAATTATCTCTGTTGAAATACTTAGTGAAGTTTCTGTTTTCCCGATTGGACCCCAACTGGCCTACCATGAATTGTAATTTACCATGTTACACATATTTTTATTTCTTGACTATACTGGAAACCTTCTTTATTGTACTCTTAGCTACACCCAAAGGAACTCAACAAAAATTTGCTTGTTGACTGATAAGTGTATAAGATTCGTGAGTAGGAGAAAGGATGAAAGGTGGAAAGAGCAGGACTTCAGACAAACAGGTCTGAGTTCAAAGTAAAGTTTCAATGGTCTCTGTTACTTAACTTCCTTAAGCCTCAAATTCTCAACCATAAAGTAGGATAACGTTTAATTCTACAGGTGTGGTGGGGGGCAAACATGAGGAAAGGTAGGTAAAGTGCTTAGAAGGGAGTCTCGTGCATATTTCAGATTCATAGATGGTGCTCCTCCCTCCTCCCACTCTGATCAATTTGAATTTTCAGTAGCTCCTCTGTCTGCTGGGTAGGTGGTCATCTCTAGGCATTTCTGTACCCCTCGGGTATTTGTAGCAGAAGCACAATTCCCCTGACTGTAGGGCTAGGTTGAGAGTTAGGACTTAAATGAGTAAGCATAATAGCATTCCCCACATCCTCCCTCATGATGGAGTCTTTCCTCTTATTAAACACACACACACACACACACACACACACACACACACACACACACACACTGCTACCCTTGACCCTCCTTTGCAATCTAACACAAGCTTTCTTCCCTTTGCCACCAAACTTCCTAATGAAGCCCACACACATCCTGATCCATGCACTCCTGCAGTCCAGAGCAGCCGTAGGGGCCTGCTTCTTTATCCATCTCTCTCTCTCTCAGCATTCCTAGCCTGTGTCTGTCTCTCTTATTCTCTCTCTCTTTGTCTTCTAATGCTGGCTGTGTTTTCTTCTAACATCCAACTGCTCAATCTACTCTATGTATCAGAGTCCAAAGCCTGGACAGAGCTGGTTTAAATAGCTAATTATTATGTTTGCTTTGTACCAGACCTCCTCATAGGTCACCTACCAGCCTACAAATGGACTGCTCTTGGGTCAGTCACCCATGTCTGGTACAGTGTCTGGCCACTGTCCTGTAGCAGTCCACCTAGCATGTTTTTCTTGTGTTGGTGCTGAGGGTGGAGCAGTGTTTACTAGCAAGGAAAGCTGGACTTGGTAGGCACTGTGACGCATATGTCATGGACATGCCCTGTTTGCACCAAAGTATTAACAATTTCCCTAATCATCAAATCCAATGAATGCTTCCCAATTTTCACCATACCTAATTCTCTGGGGTGTTTCATATGGCTGACCACTTACTTTTTGACACTTCTAAGTTCCCTACCTTCCCTACCACAAGTCTGGTTCTCTCCTTACCACTCTTGTCAATCTCCCTTGCTGGTTTCTGTACTCCACTCACTGCTTACTTTGATGAAGCAGCTAGTCCATGGACTTTCCAATGTAGACATAACATCCAAGATGTCCTTCATACCTACGCCCTTGTTGCCCAGTGGTACTGCAGCCTGTATGTGCATGAGGAGCAATCTGGAGGGAGTAGTTGGGGATTCAGAGTTTCCAGTCAGCAATTGCAGGGTACTGAAGAACTCTAGTGCCATGGTCAGGAATTAGGAGCTGCTTACTGTGCTAGAGGGAAGGGCTCCAGGTGGTTAATATCACAAACATTCTGCCTCTGTCCTTCTCCATTGCAAATATTTGAAGCGTTCTCCAAGATATGTCTATTAATATGAAGGCTGTTAGATAATTCCAGACCGATCCTTTAAATATTCACTGGAGGCACCTCCTGTCAAAATGTCCTGTGCCTCCCTTTTCAGGCTCTCTTCAATCAGAACACACCGCTGTAAATAAGCTAAAGAATACTTAAAACTGAAGGTGAATTTAAGTCAATGAGTTTCCCCTACAGGGTTTTATTTTAAGCCTCATCATTTTGATGGGAAGGACTCTGCCCTTTTTAAAGGATGTTCCTGTAAAAGCAAACAAGTAAGAGTAAGGGATGTATCATTTAGAGCTGAGGGTGAGAGGGTGGCGGAGGCAGATTTCACTCTCTGAAATCAGAGTACCAGGGGACCTAACTCTAATTCCTTTTTAAAAAAATAAAATAAAATACAGTAAAATTGACTTTCTCCCTGTATTTTATAAAATTCAGGATATATATAGATTTGTTACCACCACTGCAAACAAGATACAGTGATGTTCCATCACTCCAAAAATTCCTTCCTGCTATCTCTCTGTAGTCATACTCTGCCCCCACTCCAAGCCCTAGCAACCACTTAGCTGTCCTCTACTGCTACAGTTTTGTCTTCTAGAGAATGTCATATAAATAGAATCATATGTGGTATAACCTTATGTCATCATTGTCTTATGTATTACACCTACATACATTGAAAACACCACCAGACAATGCTATATTTTTTGCTTTCAAACCGTCAGAAAATTAATAGAAAAATAATTTATTGTATTTGCCCATACATTTATAATTTCTGTCGCTCTCCCTTCTTTCTTGAAGTTCAAACTTTCTTTTTGGTATTATTTCCTCTCTTTATAAAGAATTTCCTTTAGCAGTTCTTTTGGAACATATATGCTGGGGTGGGGGAGGAAATTGAGAAATCCTTCATCTGAGAATGTCTTTAATTCACATTCATTCCTGAAGAATATTTTTCCAGGATTTAGAATTTGGGGTTGAAAGGTCTTTTCCTTCAGCACTTATAAAATGTTGCTCCACTTCCTTCTGGCTTTCTTAGTTTCTGATGAAAAAACACAGTCATTCCAATTGTTCCCCTATAAGTAATGTATCTTTTCTCAGTTTTTTTCTTTTGGGTTTTTTTTTTTTTTTCTGTAGACTCTAGCAATTTGATTATGCATGCCTGGGTGTGCATTTCTTTGGCTTTATCTTGTTTGGGTTTACTGAGCCTCTTGAATCTATAGGTTTATGTCTTTTGCAAAATTTAGAATGTTTTCAGCGATCAGTTTTTCATATAATTTTTTTTCACTGAACTTTCTCCTGTAGTTCTGGGACTCCAATAACACACATTAGATGTTTTCTTATTACTCCACAGGTCCCTGAGGCTCTGTTCAATTTTTTTCTCTTTGTTGTTCAGATTGGGTAATTTCTGTTGACCTGTCTTCAAGTTCACTGACTTTCCTCTGTCATCTCCATTCTGCTATTGAACTGATCCAGTGAATTTTTAATTTTAATAATCTTATTTTTGAGTTCTACAGTTTCCATTTAGAGGTCTATGAGACCTTCTAGCTTTCTATTTGTTTCAAGAGAGTTTGCCCTTATTGTTGGAGCATTTAAATAATACTTGCTTTTAAGTATTTTTCAAGTAATTCCTCCTTTGTCATCTTGGTAATATAATCTATTGATTGTCTTCTGTGTGAAAGATTTTCCTAATTCTTCATAGGCTGAAAAATTTTGGATTATATTCTGACTGTATCTTACCACTTTTATCACAGTCAGGTTGTTAAAAGTAAGGCACTAGGTCCAGCCTACACTTAAGGGGATGGGATCACAAGGATATGAAAACTCCTATAGAGGATCGTTGGGGACCATTTTAGAAGTCTTCCTACTTCCTACTGGTAGAAGCAACCCAACTCCCCATTAGCAGATGAATGGATAAACAAAATGTGGTGTATACACACAATGGAATCTTATTGAGCCTTAAAAGGAAGGAAATCCTGGCACATGCTACAACATGGATGAACCTTGAGGACACTACGCTAGGGAAATAAGCCAGTCACAGAGGACAAATATTGTATGTGTCCATTTAGATGAGGTACCTAGAGTAGTCAAATTCATAGAGATAGAAAGCAGAATGGTGGGGATAGGGGCAATGGAGAGTCAATGTTTAATGGGTACAGAGTTGTAGTTGAGGAAGATGAAAAGCTCTGGAGATGGATGGTGGTGATGGTGTACAACAATGTGAATGGTACTTAACACCACTGAACGATACACTTTAAAATGGTTAATGATACCTTTTGCTTATGTATATTTTACCACAGCTGAAAAACAAACAAAAATCAAGAAGTTTGCCTACCACACATATTATGAGATTCTGGGCCTTGTTTAAATCCTGTGGAGAATGTCAACATGTTTTTAGCAGGCATTCAACCTTAGTTCAGGTTGCAAGTTCCAACCAGTCTTCTGTGGGTCTTAGTTCCAGTGTCAGTTCAGTTTTCAAAACCTTTGAAGCACTGTTCGGATCTCTCCCACGTGAGCACCGCTCGGTAGCCAGCCTGTGCTTGTAGGGTTAGAGCCATGCATGCGCATCTCAGGGGTGAGCCCAGGCATTCATTTGAAGGGTTTACTTTCCCAAGGACCTCCCTCTCCATGATCTCCCTGGAACTTCCCCGCCTTGCCCTTTTGGTCCTCTGGCTGGAAAGTTGGTGCTCTGTGGGTCACTTCCTGGGACTGTGCTCACCTCCCAGACCAAGTGGGAGGACAGACAGAGCTAAAAAGCAAAAGGAGTTTCCCTACCCTCTCGGGACAGCAGCTCCTCCAGTCCAGAAGGGCAGCTTCCTTCCCAGAGAATTTAGGTGCCTACTGGTTCCCCTACTGCTGCTCCTTTTGTCACAGGGTTGCTTGGGTTTGAGGCAGGCAGGGAAAAACAGAGCAAAAAGAAAGAATAGGGAATTTCCCCCACTCTCCCTGAGCATCCACTGTTTTCTTCCTGGCTCCTTGACCAGAAGGCTTCTCCTGGAGAGCTCTGTGTCCAGCCCTGAGAACCACTTGTGTGCTTCAGGTTTCCATGAGTTCGGGCTGGGGCACGTGGAGGTGGAAATGGCAAAGTCAGGCCATTTCGGCAGTATTTTGAATCCTGCCTGTCTTCTTCAGTGCTTCTGCTACTATTTGCTTTCCAGAGTCCTCAGATAGCTGATGCCTGCATTCTACACAGGCGTGGCAGCCTTCACCTTTGCCTAATCTTAAGGCTGGCTCTGACTTTGGCATTTAACAAAGGGCTCCATCCACCCACCTCTAGTCCCCATTTACCGTACCCATTTATTCTATGAATGAGCACTGATCACCTACTATGTACCACAGACTATGAGGGTTAGAGAAACAGCCCATCTTTGAAGTGTTGAGAACACAATTCCCTGCTAGACACAACTTGCTGGATTTCACCCTGGCTTTTTCTCCACTCTCTGCTTACACTCACAGTAGATCTGTGAAGTGAGTGGACTCTGTTGCTTCCTTGAAAAGGCATGTCTGTGTATGAGCCTGAAGCCATCCTCACATGTGCACTCTGTGGGTGTGGCTGAGGGCTTTTTTGGAAAGAGACATACTTTCAAACACACAGGTTTGTGGTTTTTGAAAGAACAGAAAGCATAAAGCATAACATCTTGCAGGATTACTTTCTGCTCAAGACCAATTGACGTGACATCTGAAAATAATCAAATAAGTGTCTTGTTTTCAGTCTGCAAATGACTTTGTGAAACTTGGGAAGGAAATTCTCCACTTAAGAAAAAAATCTTAAAAAAATTGAAATTGAGATCGGGGAAGAACAAAGATGGGGAATTATGAGAGTGCTTTGAATTGTTAATAGCACTTACATTTATAAAAATGAATCTCTCTAAAACCTGGAAGTGGCCTAATAATTTTAAATCCCCTCACACAGCACATGCCCCAAACGCCGATAACGTCCAAATTCAATTGCTTATGACCATGTTTTTTGGAGCATTCCAAAAACTTGAAGTTGCTGCACAATGCACTGAACTCAGGATTTAAAATTATTGAAATCTTTGATATTTTTTTCCCTGTAAGTTCTTACGTTTGGAAAGAAGTTAAGGTACAGTCTAATCCCAGGGGATCCAAATATATTGAACTGATTTTTTTTAATGGTTTCAGCCAAGAAAACAGAAATTGAACTGAACATCATGATGAAGAGAATGAAGACGGGCAAAGAAAAGGCTGAAGGCGGTACATACAAAAGTCTAAAGTCCAAGGAGACGCTGGACCTCTCCTGGACTGGAAGGTGAACAAGTCTGCTGGCCAAGGTAAGACAGATTAAGGCACGCTGGCAAGAATAATCGGAGGCAAACGAAATTGCACGTCATCAGAACCCTGGACTCAGGTAAGAAGAGACTGGAGCAAAGAGAAACTTGCCTCCAGCTTCAGTGGTTAAGAGGTGACTTCAAGTTCCTACAGCATTTCATTAATATCCAAGTCAAGTGTTGCTAATATCCAGTGTGGATGACAGACAGTTGGACTTTGTGCATTTCTGGTTTCTAATCATGCATCTGAGATTTATTTTTTTATAGCTGTCCTTGTGTTGATCCTTTACAGTCTTTTTCCTCCCTGGGGTTTAATGGTTTCTAGTTACCTATCAGCATTTTCATAACGGTTTCTAGTTACCCGTCAGGCAAGACATGGCTTCTGATGGTTGTGGGCTGTGGGTCACCACCAGCTCTCTGGAAGGACAAGCGCTCGCCTGAACCGCACAGCAAACTCCCTTGTACGATTGGAGCATGCAGTGCAGGATCAGGGCGCACGCTAGAAATAGAACCAAATGCCTTTTGCAGACAGCAGCTCAATGAGGTTTCCTGCCATGAGGCAAAATGCTTGGAAAGTTACTCTGCGCTGGCATCACTGGGTTTGGGGTCAGTGTGCTGAAACCGGGACTCATTACGCTCCTACCATGCCAACTTGGTGCAATTAGCCTAACACAATAATTTCCTGAAGCCATATGTTGATCTTTAGGGGAGGGAAAAGGCTTCGTCTGCCTGATGGCTCTGAGCTCTGACTGGCACGTCCCAGCTTCGAGCACATCTCTATAAGTCAAGATAACACACACGGCAATCAGAGATGAGGTAGGACAGCCAGCCTGGAGAGAAGCAGGCAACTTGGAGCAGGGCTGCGTACTTGTTGACTGTTGTAGTGCGTTGGTTTTCTCTTCTTTTCAAGGAAGGTTTCAGGGAAAGGTCAAGGGAGCACCACTGTGTGCAAGACTGTCTGTCTCTCCCTCCTTCCCCTTCTTCCCCCAACATAAAATCGATGGAAGGACCTAGAACAGAGTAAGTTATGTTCCTGGGCTGCATGGCTTGTATTCCCATTGGAGACCTATCAGCGTGAACTGGCACTGTTGGGAAATCTCTTCAGCTACCCCTGCTAATCAATACCTCTGTTCATTATGTCTCTGATGAATATGGGTAATGATTGGGTGCCTGACAGTCAGGTGACTAAAAATAACTGCACCTTACAGAGGATCGATAGATTTCCCCCCAGTATTACTTGAGGCACTTCGATATTCTCAGCTGCCCCTCCCGAGCCCCCAGGCATGAGATCATCTCTGGTCTTCATTGATAGATCGGCTCCATCCTCAGAGCAGCTTTATTAAATTAGTAGCACTTAATCTACTGTCATACTGTCAACTGACACGGGGCAGACTAGCAGTCGGCAAGTCTTCCAGTGGCTCAGAAGAGCAACTGGCCGCAACCCAGGCAGCTCTGATTAGCTTTGTGCCAAGAGTTGAATTCATGGGGGCCTCTTCGCTAAAAAGGAGGATTTCCACCATTTAATAACATTTAAAACAATTTTTTTTTTTTTAAAGAAGAAGGAGCTGTTTGAGGGAGGATTCTTGCCAATTACAGACATGTTATGACTGATGAAAAGATCATAATTATGCTTGGATTCCCTGTAGGGGTGCGTTAACACATCCGTGACATTTAATAACCACATGCCTCAGTGGAGGTTGACTTCCCCCAAATTGTTTCACCTTTCATTTCTTCGCTCTCACCCCCAAAACCGTCTGTGGGTGCTCAGAGGAAATTGGAGGGGGGGCTCCCCCTGCTCGCCATCAATGCTTGGTGGTCGGCACCTTTGCTACCTTGAGTGGGACCCTCAGTCAGTGGTACCTGAAGCTGGTTGGCCAGTTCCTTTCTGTGGGTCTGATGACAGCCAGACAGGTACAAGCAGTCTGTCCAGTCCCTTGCTGGCCAGAGGCCTGGGGCCAAGGGGGTTGCTAGAGAGTCTGGGTAGCTTGTTTCTCTGGGTCAGAGGCCAGAGGAAATGGGAGAAGGGGGTGGTACAAGCCGGGGAGACTTGGATAAGTGTGGCTCCAGGGATGGAGAACAGGAACTACTACATTGGAAGGGAGACTCCAGCAGAAGTTGTAGTCTGGGTTAGCCTAATGTTTAGCTAGAATTGGTTTAAAAGGTGGGGTAATAGGAAACAGTTGCCGAGTCAGAAGCACCCTATATGCCTCTTCCCATTGGCCTCAAGCAGTATGACAGGAGATGTCATCTGCTAGTTTTATTTCTAGATGATAACATCTTTCCATCTGCTAGTTTTATTTCTAGATGATAATAAGCACAATCTGCAGAAAACCACTGTCAAGAGAATATAAACTGAAACACAAGTATCTAGCACGAAAAAAGCATATATATAGTCATCATCCAGTTGGCTGCTGTCCACAAATTTCACAGGGTCAAGGTGGAAGATATTTGCAGAAAGCCAAGGGGCAAATATACCTAAGGTCTTCCTTTCCTTAAAAGAGCTTGTGCCAAGGCTTTGGGGACAAGAAATTCTTGAGAGACACTGGAAAAGCATCCCCAAAGGGATAGCTTTAGTGAGAAAAGGCTCAGTCAGTGTTTGCTGGGTTGCATCGGGACTGGCTAGGATCTCCGTAGCTCTGACTCAGCTTTGCCATCTGAGCAAGAGATGAGTTTGATCTTCCTAAGAAGTGAATTCAGTAATACCATAACTCAGACCAAAATGAAGACTAAGTTATCCAACAAGTGTGCTTAAATGAGGGTGAGTCACGATGTGGGCTGAAGTGTTTCTAGGTGTGTTTTATAAAGGTCTCTTGGAGTTTGTTGAGGTTTCTTCAAATCAAGAAGGTAAGAAGAGATCAGTGATAAATCTTTAATATAAAAATTGTACAAGAATTTTGATACAAATTACAAGAGGTATTTGGACAAAATATGAATAAAATTCCATTTACATCCCCAAACCCTTATGCATTTTATGCAAAAGACATACTGTAGACAGTTATAGTACAGAAAATACAACAAAAGAAATAGCAAATAAAAACTTTTAATTCCCTCAGACTACTAATAAAAACAAACCGAAAAGCAAAACCAAAAACGAAACAAAAACAAAACCCTTGTTCAAGGTACATACAGTATTTACGAAGCTACCGACGTCACAATGATTAGATCAGGGTGATGCAAGCTGTCCCCGTCCCTTGGTGCTGCGCCCTTTTGTAGTGCAAACTTTGGTTCTGTGGCAGGCTGAGCAGAGAGGCTGGTCTGATGCAGAGGAGAAGAGAAACGAAAAAAGCATAAACCCCCAAACTCTGGGAGGAGGGAGAGGACGTATCTTGGAGAAAATTCTTTTCCTTAAGATATTTCAATTCCCTTGGGCCAATTTTGCTGTCAAATAGGCAGGTTGAGTCAAATGTTTTTGTTAGCGAGACACACCAGTGGGTTTGGGGTGAATAAGAAAGTTAGGCATTCTCTCAACCAGGTGAGGGGTCTTGCTAGTTCCAAAGGGCCTAGTCCCTGAAGAGCAGTAGAGAACGGAGAGCTTTCTTTCCTGAAGCCCCGACTCGCCTCCACCTTTGAGGAAAGGCCCAGGGAGGCCTCAGACCAAAGTCTTCTCCTGGTTTCTCCGCCTTCCCTCACCCCTCAGACCTCCAGATACCCACGTTTAGCAATCCTGCCCTTGTTCATACTGGCACTGGTAGGAAAATGGTAAGACTTTTCTGCAGGGCAGCTGAACCAAAGTTTGCACAGGAAAGTGAGAGCACCATATATTATAAATCTTAGTCATATAAGCTTAATATATAATGCTAGAACATCTCATTCACTTAATCCACGTTATGTAAACCCTGGACAGGGTAGAACACACAAATGTTTCCATAAGCCATCAAAATCCGGGTGAGGGAGGGAGTGTTCTACCTTCTTGCTTCAGAAAAGAATTTCTTGAAGGGGTGGGTGAGATCAGAAGAAGAAAGGGCAGGGGTGGAAATATAATGGAAAACTCAGGGGAGATTAAGATGGGCAATGAGAGGAATGGATTACTCTGTACAAAGACATGCAAAAATGCTCCAAATTGAGTACTAAATGAAAAAAAAAATTCAACCTTGGTTTATGCATCTCAAGTGAACCTACTAACTCAGCACATTGTCTGGGAGTCAAGAGCATCATACCTCGTGAATCACCGCTTCTCACGGCTACGGCACTGATTCACAGGCAGGGCAGGGGGATGCTTTGTCTCCTAGCATGGAAAGGACGGGCAGCCTGTCTCCTGTGGAAACAGTGCCAGGTCAGCTCACCTTGCAGCGGGGGACTACCAAGCGGGCTGGACTTTTCTCCCCTTCTTGTGGAAAGCATTTCCAGGGCCAGATGAGTGGAGCTCTCGCACACATCCAGGGCCACCCCCCGCCCCGCCCCCACCCCGAGTCACCTCTCAATCCTTGCATTCCGTAACAGAAGTGGGCAGAGCCGGTTCATAATGGATCGATTTGCCATCTTACTTGTGCATTATTTCAGCATCACATTTGGCAACAGGAAGCCTTATAAAGTCTCGGTATAACGTTTAGATATTCTCTCTTCAAGAAATATAGTTTTATACTATCTACTTCTCTCCATTCTTGTTAAAATACCTTTTTCTGCTCTTCCTTCCCTTCAAAGAGTCTTTAAAAAAAAGGAAGCTAGAAACACATTAAAATAATTAGGAGTGTCCTTAAGCATCCCCGTTATTTAAAGGGTGGGGGAAAGGTCATATTAATTAGCAGAATCTGTGCAATTTAGGCAGCTGAATTTTTAATTAAGATTCTCTTAAGATGTTTGCTAAATGATTGTAATATATACATAGTGGGGGAACTTCAAAAAACATCAACTGCTTTTTCTCTGACCCCAAGAATCCTTTACTCAAAGTGCTTTTCTTCCCAGTCCTAAGTGGTTAATGCAATTATTTTAGCACGGGTTTGTCAACACAGACCTGGTAAGTCGTCTGTCCCTAAATCTGCCAGTTTTCTCTTTGCGTAAGGTAGTATCAAAGATGACACCCACCTGTATCTTATTGGGTTGACAAATAGATTTGAAATGTGACTGTTCAAAGCGGGGTTGGGGGGCGGGTCATCAGCTTCTAACAGACCTGCTGCTGGAGGGTTAGAAAGAAGCATGGAGTCCCCTAGTTCCCCAAGGAAGATGCACACAGAGATGTCGCACTTCATTTAGCCACCAACTAGCCACCTTTTACCATCCTTTAAGTAGTTTAATATACAAAAATAGCAGCCAATACCTACATGCTGTTCAGGCTCAAGATGTTTGGGAAGATAACACTTTCACGTGATCTTCCTTTGTACCTTTTGTCCCCTAGTCACTTGATTTCGTAAAGCTCACGCGCTTGTACTTACCAAAATTTTCCCAAAGTGGAGAATTTACTTTTACGTATAGGGTGGTCTCTGTTTTAGTGATTCAAGTCAAAGTCCCCGTGCCTTATTATTTTTTTCAGATTGTCAGTCCAATTAAACAAAACAAAGGTGAATTTGTCTTGTTACACTATGGATTTGGAGGTTCTCATGGCAAGACACGTGTTCATTTAGACTAACAGTTGGGCGTCAAAACTAAAAAAGAAAAAAAAAATTTTTTTTTTTTTTTTTTACCACCACGCACAACCAATTTGTTACAACACGTGCACTTTTTGAAGGGGAGGAAAAACATTTTAATGCTTTCCTTACAGAATATGGGGCGATCTAATACCACTTTTGTCACTGACTTGCAGAAACTATGCTCTCATTATAGGGCCACACCCAGTACTCCCAAAATGCATGGGCTTGGAATTGCAATACTTAAGTTTCCAAAGACTCAAAGGATGCCATCAAAGTCAGCATCTCTCTACTGACCCTTAAGAAGTAGTCTTGTTACTGTCCACTTAATAGCTGGAGAGGGCACCTTGAGGCAGCTTTGGGCTTACCAAAGATACAGTTTAGTGGGTGTGTGTACGGGCTCATGTGCTGGGAGGAGAAGGGGGTGGGGGGAGAGAGAGAGAGAGAGAGAGAGAGAGAGAGAGAGAGAGAGAGACAGACAGACTGTGAATGTGTGTACATCAGGGAACTCAGTGGGAAAGCCTAGCCCTTGTACTCAATTTCCCCTTCACAAGGGATAAACAGGCAATTACGCATCCTTTTATATTTGATGGCCAAGTGCTGAACTGGAAAGCACACTATTAGTTTGTGTCCCTTCAGGGCCAGGGCAATAAGTAGCCAGGAGACCTGGAGCTGAAGCAGAGAGGGTGTTGTCTGCTGTTAGTGTGACAGTCTTGTCAGCAGCGTTCACATTACTGGAAGGTAATAAAGTGACAAGTAAGTTATTAGAAAGATATGAGGTGAAATTGAACTGAAGCTTCTCGATGCTCAGCCTGGCTTTTTCCCTTCCTCTTTTGTAACCCTCCACTATTTGTTACAAACTGAGCCTTGTCTTGATACACTATATAGAAAAGATTTTTTTTTTTTGCAGTAAAGGTCAAATGAATTTACAACACTTCAGAGGAGAATAAAGATAGTTTTATGACAACTATAGTACGTTACTTCAAAAAAATATATAGCATTATAATGAACAATAATGCTGATCCAATTCAGTGTACTTGTAAAAATGCTTAGGTTTTTTTTTAAAACCCCTGTGATTAGGCATTTGGATTTTTCAACAAATGCCAAAAAGACACTATTTGATGTCCAGTTATTGCCGAATGACCATAAACATCATTTTTGTGCAAAATGTGGGAAGAATGAGGATGATGGGAGGACGCAGGAAAGGATGGGTGTCTGGGCAAGAGTGATGTTAGATTAATTCACTAGTCAGTTTTACAGCTGGATTTACGTAATACTAACGGAAAATTAATGTTTACAGTGAGCAACTCTCCAACTATAGGAAATAGGGAAATACGTTTAGGACAGAGCAGATATGGCCTTAATGCTAACATAAGCAAGGCTACCTACCACACACAGTTCAGCTTGGAGGGAAAATATGAAAACAGAAAAGTTACTTTTATGCTTCGTAGAAAGGTGAATGAGCTCACATTCTGATCAAGAGATTTTTAGCCACATAGCATCACTAGCACGGCTATGGGGGCAAAAAGCCACAGAAATGATGGAGAAAGAACAGATCCGTGCTGGCTACCACGCCCTTCAACTCCACTTGTCACAACTAGAGCTTGGTTTGACCATTGGACTTTTCTAGGACCTAGTTGACCCAATGGATCTTTTTGTTCCCTAAGGGACTCTAGCATCACTTTCCACTCCAAAAAAAAAAAAAGAAAGAAAAGAAAAAAAGAACAGCCCCTGCACAACTGCCCTAGTTGGCTTCCGTGATCCGAAAGGGACTTGAGCTATTCCAGGTAGCAGCCTTCCTTTCTTCCTCCCTCCCTCCTCAGACTGGGGTTCAGGGATGCACCTGGTCATGGGGAGCTCTGGGGGGCACTGCATCGATGTGCTCTCACTGGCTGCTAGGCTGAGCTGCACCAGACTTTTCTCGTGACTGTTTCAGTGCCTTCACTATTTTCTTTTCTGGTTACCTTCAATCCAGGGCAGGTACGAATCCTCTACTTAATATCCCTCACTCTGCTTTAAAGAACTGTGATTCCCTCCAGTCTCTTTGGCACCTGCCTTTTATTGCCCTCCGTACTCATTTAGACCCCTCCCATTAGACAAAGAATGAGAGGGAAAAGCAAAATCCTCTAAATATTCCAAGTTTGGGGGAATATAAGTGATTTTTAAAAACCCTGAAATTTGTCCTAATTTTGAAAAGTTCAAGAAAAGGAGTGTGTCCACAGGCTCAAAGGTTTCTTCTGGATGATCTGTTTCTGATGACAGCAGATGGAGCGTGTCTTACGAGGGCTGAACTTTATTCACTCTGTTAGTCAATCTAACCCAACGCTAAAGACCAAGTGCAAGTTAGGACTGCTCAGGTCAACTGTTGGCAGTTAGCAGCATGTCCGTCTCAGTCTGATTACTGGCCTCTTTCTGTTTTAATTGCCAAGGGCCCCCTTTCTCATTTGCTTGGCACACGTCAGGGGTGTGTACAGAGGAAGGGGAACAAAAGGTCACTTTTTATTTGGTGGGAACCCAGTGCATGGTTTCCCCTGAGTAAAATGAGAAGAATGCCTCTGGAAGAGCCAGCCCATTCTTGATATATTCAAAGCTTGCTTTTTTTTTTTTTTTTTTAAAGAGCAATGTATATACTAACAGGCTATTGACCACTTAAGTGCCTTTCTCCTCTTACTGGAAGGGCCTGGAAATTCACGACCAAAGAAATTACACTACAAGGACAGTGGCGCCATTGTGCTAAAAACAATTTCAAAAGATGTTTGTCACCTTGAGAAGGAAAACATTAACACCCTGAAACCTTTAAAAGGCATCAGGCTGAACTGGGCGGCCGGACTAAGATCTGAAATGCATTGACTTATTTCAATACAATTAATAGCAGAACAAAGAATGTCCCGCTTTTTATCACATTTTTAAAACCAAATTATCTGTTCTTGCTCTGTGTCGTCCCCCTCCATAACACACAGATACTCCCTAAAGCAGACTAAGCCTTTCTGATATTTACAAACACACAGTTTAAAATGATCAAAACAGTACATTTCAACACCACCTAGCAAACATGCACATTAATAATACTGCCCAATTTTGTACCTGTGACAAAATGCTGGTTAAAATCAATCAAATGGGAAAGGGCTGCTTGGATAAAAAAGCTGCATCCCTATTCCTTTTTCAGCTGGCATAGAATGGATGCAGCTGAACAGAACCTGTCTCACAATAGGAAACTCCTATGAAAAAAGAAATGAGTATGAGTGGGCAAAGATGAAGGGCTCAGTGGTTAAAATGCTGATTTCTTTATCCTTCCCGTTTACAAATAAGCCTTGAGATCACCATCTTAACTAGATTTAGAGTTAAGCCCAAACAATGCACTCAGGCACACACCCAAGAACAAGCAACACTGGGGGACTAAAAGAAATGTACATTTCATGATTCTCCATCTTATGGACCACTTCCGTCCACTCCCCCTGTCCCTTTTAAGCAAATAGGCTTTAAATTGTAAAATGTTATACACCCACTTAGAAGGCCACCATAACATGTGGGCACCTGAGGCACAATAGTAGCAAAGGGGAGAGACTCCAAAAGGGCAAGTTGTCCAGGACTCCCTGCCGTTTCTCCAACAAAAGGCAGGTGAACACATTCATGCTCTGAGCAAGGGAACTTCTACCTTGAGAATCTTGTCACTTCTGGGCTTGTTCTAACTGGCTATCCACACTAGCCTGGTTTGTGGCAAGTAACAAACATTGTTCTAAGCCTGGTTCGTTTGCTGTGACCTGCTGACAGCTATGTAATTCACTCATTAGGGCTCTTTGACCTTTTAGTTGACATTAAATTAAACAGAGTAAACACTGATTTTTGTACAAGATGAGTTCTAATATTTCAACCTAGAGTGTAACTGTTAAAAATGGCTGAAAATTTGTTATTTTCATAAAACGAAGTGTCATTTAGTATACGCACACTCCCAAAGCTAGTGTTTCCATAATCTTTTGTTGGGATACCAAAAATATGTTTTTTTCCACTCTTTTGGAATCGAATCATTTGGATAATAGGGCAACAGCAGCAACACAGAGAATGCTAAGAGAACCAAAATGTTTGCAAACAAACTTTCATTATTCTAGTTCAGTCTTTCACAAACATACTGTACAGAGTCTTATATGGTATAAAACAAACAAAGGAAAACATCTCTGTCTATTCAGTTTAACACAACACCAAAATAAAGCAATTAAGACTTTGGGGAATTCAAAGGTACAAGAAAACAAAAATGGTTAGCACTAATTCCTCAGCTTTTTTCACCGTAAACATTTGTCATTTAACAGACATAGTGTCTGATATAATTTCTTTTGTACTGCAAATACTTTTGGTCTCTCCTCACTGTAGAACAGATGAAGAATTAAATGAACCCCATAGCATGCTCTGAAGGAGATGAAAAGATAAAGCCCCTAGACACATCTAGCTTATCTTTAAGAATCTATCATTTGTGAAAATTTCACAAAGAAAAATACTGAATCCTCAACTAATGATGCTTATTTTTGGAAACAATAAATACTGTGAGGTACGATAAATCCTACAGGAATAATAAAAAGAGAAACATATTAACAGTTTCCTTTGGCAAATTTAACGGAAGTGAATGCTGATGTGAACCTAGAAAGAAACTCACAAAACATGAAAAATGGAAATAACATTAAAAGTTAAGACAAAGGGGGTATTTCTAACTTTTAGACTGCTGAGAGAAATGTTTGATGCCCTTAAATGCAGAAAAGAAATACATTCTCTTTAAATTACTGGGTACTGTTTGACAAAATATTCCTTGTTTATCTCTTTTTTCCCCCCCTCCACTTAAAAAAAAAAAAAAAGACAACAAAACACAGTCTGCAACTCACACCCTAATGGTTTTGGCTGCAGACTGAACTTGAGTAAATATCATCATTTAGTCAGTATGTTGTGGTAGCTGAGGCTGCTGATGTGGTAAACCAGCTCAGGCAACATGTGTAAACATCGGAAACAAAACAAAACAAAACACAACAAAAAAGGTTTGGAGAATCCTCTCCCCTCCTCTTTCTCACTCTCGATTGCTTGGTTTCAGGCTTGCTTTCATTTCTCTCTGACAAATCGTGTGGGGAAACACAAAACACTAAACAGTGAGAGATCCTATTTTAAACCCCCTTCTTCTGGCTTTTCAGAAAGGAGTGTTGCTTAGTTCAAGTTCAGCACATGTTTGCAAAGCTTCCAAGTACTGCTGCTGCCGCTCTTAAAGGTCTTTGATTTTGTCTCTCAAACCCGCCTGAATCGGAGTACTACTGCGGAACGTGCAGTGAATTACATAGCCACACAACAGACCAACCCAGTTCAGACTTTGTCTTTTTAAAGGATTAAGGGTTAGGTCCTTGCGAATGAGTGCTCAACTCTTACTGGATTCAGCTTTGTTCCATAGTGAGTAATTTGGGCTTTTGTATCCTGAAATATTATCCAGCCTCTAAAGAATAAATGCCTTAGCTGTTTCACACCACATAATTTTGTTTTCCTTTTATGTAACTTAACATATAAGCAAGAAGGTTGCAGTGTTGATTGTAATAACATTCGGCACTTGAATCACCAAGTGTTTTTTTCTAAAGCGGTTTTCTGGTGGCCGACAAATTGGCCTGTGGTTATGTTGAGTGACTAATTGTATTTTCTTTTCTGGAAACTTGTGCAAAGTTGGCAGTTTTGTGTTAACACTAATACTTTTGTTTGGCATTTGTGCCCTATACTGACCAGACCATTTTTATACAAGTGAATTTTTTTAAAAAGACACTTACTCGAAGTATGGCAATAGTTTAAGGATAAAAAAGAAGCATGGATATTACACATCCCCTTGTAGTGTATGAAAAAAAGTGCATGACTGGATTTATGTACTAGTACAGGACATTTTAAAAAATCAGATCTGTGCTGTAAGGCATGCCAGCACCTCTTTATCACTATATCTAGCAGGTAGTAAAAACAAGACCATGTTTTTTTTTTTTCCTTAAAAAATGTGCATTAATGCTAACATAAATGAATAGAGCTAGCCAGCAAACTATTTTTTTTTCCTGTATATCTAACAGCTGATGTAACTGTAAAAAATTAAACAAAAGAGTTAAACAACCATCAGTACAACTGTTTTACATCATTGGCCTCTCAAGGCTAAATATTTACAGGTGAATCTGCCATGCTTTAATTGAAGATTCTCTCAAAACCTTAAAGTTCACAAAAGACAACTATAAGGAGTTCCTTTTTTGTTTCTTTTTGTTCCTCCCTTTTATTTTTTGTGCAGGCAACAGTCATGGGTACAACAAATTGTCTCTTTGGAGAGGACCAGGAATTATTATTCTGTCAAAATTTGGGCTAGTTGCACGCTTTTATGTGTGGATGTGTGTATACGTGTTTAAAGGGTACTTTGTTTTCACCCCCAAATGAAAGATCCGACCTATAAAGGAAAAAGAGAAAAAAACTTCAAAAGCACCTAGTGTTTATCTTTTTGTATCTAAAGAAAAGAAAACGTGTGTGTGTGTGTGTGTGTGTGTGTGTATATATATATGTAGACACAGAGGCATACGTGTGTATACGCACACACATATACACACACACCATCCCAAGTACACAAGCACACACTGACTATGGCAGTTCAAATACGTAGGCCATCTGGTGAGAGCTGGCATTTGTAGTGTCCTTTCTGAGACTAATCTACCGAAGTGAAGGGAATGTTTTTGTGGAGATTAGGGTTCTGACTGTGCCGATTCCGGCTTCGCACAGAGGAGAACATCATATTGCAACCGGGGACTTTGCACTTGTGCATTTCTCGCAAATGCACGGTTTTGTAGTGCACTCGCAGGGTCCCCTTGTTGCTGTACATCTTGTGGCAAATGTTGCACATGATCCCACCATTGCTCCCGGACAAGCTGTTGAACATCAGAGATCCTGAAACGTCAGCCCCGAGGCTGCCAGCGAGGGTGGGGACCTCGGCCTTGTGCGCCGACTCCCCACTGTCACTCGCCCCGTCGATGTCATCCAGGAGGATCCCCTCGTCGCTGCCTGCGTCGGATTCTCTGGAGGAATGGATGCTGCTGCTGGACTGGAGGCTGGAGGTGGTGCTCAGGTCCAGGACCATGTAGTCCTCCGCCATGCCCCTCCCGTACCCGTTCAGGTGGGAGTCTTCTGTCCCCGCGGGAGAGGAGGCGTCTTCCCTGACGTCGAGCCCCAAGGGGTGCTGGGCACCATAGATCTTCATCAAAAATTCATCCCGGAGGTCCTTGCTAAGGGAGGGCTGCGATGAGTCCAGGCCCATGTCATCGAGTTCTTTGGTCAACAGTTTACGATGGAGATTGATGTTGGCACTGTGTCTAGGAAAACAAGAGGGAAGGGGGGGGGTAGGTGTACAGGGAGTGGGGAGGGTGAGAAAAAGGAGAGCACTTTAAAATTGATTCAGCTTCCACTAGGTACCACATAAGCACATTCATTGCTAATGACACCCCTGTAAAAGCAAACATTTCCCCACATCCTCAGGATTTGGGAATAAGTGGTGGTGGGGAGTGCAATAAGGGGAGCTTTTCATTAACATAATTTTTATAAGAGAGTAAAATTCCTCAGCGGTAGGATGAATGCAAACCCATGCACCTTTTCCTGAATGATTGTTCTGTTCGTTTTACACTGTAGCAGCATCAGCTGCAGAGAATCTCACAGCAGAGATTTGAAAAAATACATTAAATAGGATAAAAGGATGGAAACGTTCTGCTTGTCTAAACTGAACAATTTGAATTTACCTAAAAACAAAACAAAGCCTTTTTTTTCTAGAGCAAACACTTTTAAAGGTGTAAAAAGGATCCTTTTTTAAAAAAAGTAAATGGTCTAGATAATTTAGGGTTCACTTGACAAAATAATGACTCGTTCCCCCTCACCTTCCTACACTGCAAGTTTTAGGTAGGAAAAACAATAAGCTTAAAAGGTTAGCAATTTGAAATAGGGTTACAGACTGTCTTTAAACATAAATCCCTTTTTGCAGAATGGGATCTCAGCTCAATCTAATAGTAAAATACATTTATTTTCAGAAGCTGCTACCTTTTAGAGTTGAAAATGTTTTCAAGTACTTTAAGTTTTAAAATTTAATTCTTAAAAAAAAAAAACCCTGAAAAACAGAAGTTGACTTTTTAAATAAAACCCACCCACCCTTTAAAAACATCACACTCAACAACAGAAAAAAACCCAAAGGGACCGAAAAAGAAAAAAAACCCCACACAATAAATACAAAAAAAAAAAAAAATCAAGCACGATAATAACACATGGTCCCTCTATTTTAACAACTGGAGTCCATACTTCTTAGACAAGCAAAACTTTTACTCTACTCACTGAATGCTTTGCTTGCATTAAAAAAAAGAAAAAAAAAGATAGGATTTGTCCCAGAGCATCCATAGGGATGTCATGATTTACCGAAGCCTGATAGGTTATTATCCGTCTGAAAACATTGCCTTTGTATTTATATCCCCCATTTATTTTTAAAGTGCCCTTGGGCATATACCTCTCTCCACCTGCAAAGGCTCACGTGTGACACGTACCTAAATTGAAGGCTACCCTTCCAAAAAGTAAACCAGTAAATAAATATACAGATACATAAAAGCTTCTCGATAATGGCAGAAGCTCTACCTCTTAGAGAAGTAATTGTGATAACCGAAATTGATAATAGAAATGACCTAGAATGGCCAGCATCAAGTTCAACAGACCACCTGATTAGAATTAAAAAGTATGGGCGACCAAGATGAGTCACTCCATTTGGTGACGAGCATGGCTAATATCTCTTAGAGATGGTTGAGAGGTATGTGCCTCAGAGACAAGAAAGGTGGGAAACACTTCTCCACCTTTCCACACAAGACAATATACAGCACTCCGGGTTGGAAGGGGCAGAGGGGCGGCAGCCCCTCCGCGCTGCACTTAGGAAGGCTGAGCTTACCTTGTGATAATAAGATCAGCTTTCTAATCTTTTGCTAAATCGATCACAAAAGAAAGCAAGAATGAGAGACAGAGAAAAAGAGAGAGAAGGAGAGAGAGAGAGAAAACAAATTCACATTCTAGACATCTGGTTTAAAAAAAAAACTTAAACAATAACATAGGGATTTAAAATGTTCTGATCATAAAATCATTTTCTGTCATAAGCCATCATCTCATATGCTGTCTCGATGATTTTTCAGATCAGCCGCATCATCCAAAAAGTCATACATCAAATTAAGATAAACCAAATTCACAGCATCATCATCGTCCATAAATGAGCTCTGCACAGATGCATGCAGTGTGCGGCTATGTGAATGATGAACAGAAGTGGTCCCCACGGTCCCTGCTCTGACACAGTCGCTCCCCGTCTCCTTGGTGTCAGATGGCAGATGACTCCAAGTGCGGGTTGCTAAGCAGAGTGTAGGAAATGCCTACTGTGAAGTCTTTCCCCTGACATGTAGGTATGACACCACCAGAGTTATTACAGGAATGTGGAAGCAGAGTGACAGTACATACTGTCAAACAATCTACTGATAAAACAATCTGCCGACCACAAGCAGCTCACGAAGTCCCACCCCTTGTGTATTATTTTTAACACCCTCCCTCCCCTCCCTTTCTTAATTTCACAAGCACACATTTTGCGATGACTTTAATCTAGAACTCCGTTGCTTCTCACACATCTGCAGTTACCTAGATTCACTGCTGAGAAAACAACAGCCAGACACACAGCAGTTACATCAAGACACACTGAATAAGGAAGAATAAATTAACATCGACAAAAGGGACACACCGATCCCCCAGACGGACATATCTTTCCGAAGATGACTTGTGAAATTGCACATCTCCACTGCTGTGTTACCAGGAAGAGATGTTTCTCTTCATTTCTCACTTAACAGCAATGGAAATCTGTAATCTAATTAGATGATGTACCAGCCCTCAGCATCTGTCAACCGAACAATGTGCAGAAATGTGCAGACCAGCTCTGGCACTCTGTCCAACAGTGTCCCTTTTCCGCTGTCAGCAGTACTGTTGGCCTCCGCTAATATAATTACTTTGGCTGTTATTCAATTAAGTGCCATCCCTTGCTTAAGAAAAAAAGCTACTTTATCAATTGATTCAGGTGTAATGCAATAATAAAGATGAACTCATGGCAGTGCATTAGCTCTGCTGTTCATAACTTCAGTACACGGGTTCATTCGTGGTAGTCGATTTCCATTATGCAACCACAGTTCAAGAGAATTGATTATGTGCATTTCGTAATCTGTTTCATTTTTTGTTTGATAATCCTCCTAAATGCCATACGCAAAATACTTGAACTGGGGATGGGAAGAACGTGCTGTGGAAAGCTTACTGGTCCACTCTCATGATGGTGGGTTCGTTCTAACTAACTCCAGTACTACTGGGGTGGAAAGAGGCAAAGCAAGAGAAGGAGGGGGAGAGGAGACAGATTCTTTAGAGAGTCCCGAGCCTGTGCCTCAAGAGGTTAGGTTCAGCCTCCACAGAATGGACAAAAGGCAGCACTTGATGTTAACAGAGACCTGGACTCAAGTCAATCCAAACCCTGAACTGTCAGAGAACACTGCCCAAGGAGGAGAGACAAACACCTGGGGTTAACAGCAACTTACAAGTTTACGTGGATCAGAAAACCAAAGAGGTGAAAGGAAAGGGAAGACGGAAGAGACACAGAGAGAAGTCACGCCAACGGACTATCGGACGTACAGGGAGGAGGATCCTAAAATGGGAGGAAGACCAGAGAGTGCTGGAAACGGGAGGACCCGCAGCCGAGGAAGCAGTAGGCAGCTGTCTGTAAGGAGGAGAAGGGGGACTCCAGAAAGGAACCAATTCCGAGTTCTCCAGAGAGTTTTTCTAGAAAATAAACCTAGTGTTCTGAATATTTATCTCCAGAAAAGAGGAAAAAATAATCATGAACAAAAACCATGTTAGAACTTACTATATTTTATAAGAATGTCAACAGTCCAAAAGCTGTTTCTATTTGCTTTGATTAGGTAGGTAATACCGATACTCCGGGGAGGCAGCTTCCTCTTACAGAAAAAACAAAAATGACTGGGATGAAGAGAAAAGGTGAGTTGATAAGTAGAAGGGGTAAGGATCTGATCTCACTGGGGATCTCGTCAAGAGTGTAGGCCAAGATTTTGTCCCAAGATGGTCACTTTCAAGAAGAACGTAAGCTATACCTTATTCAGCCTCAAGTCTCTTGCAGCTCAAGTAGAATACTTTGCACTTCGGACATAATTACATTTATTTGACTTCAATCAATAATATGCAGCCTTACAGAAACTTTCCCCAGAATACACTGTGGAAGAGAAAACAATGATCCCAAGATTGGAAGCATGTAACTGAATATTTAAGAAAAGACACTGATAATACAGCAGAGAATAATTCTGACCCTATCACACCCCACTGTGGTGTAAGGTAACGATATATAATTAGGGCATGACACAGTCCTATAACCTAGGCTATGCTTGGAATCACAAATGTCTCCTCTGACCCTCTGTACTCTTCCCTACTCTTTCTGTACTGAGTTTACCAAAAAGCCTCTTGAAAACTGAGAGCACCCTCAAAAGCAAAAAAGTTATGAAGCCTATACGATATAGGGGAGGTCATAAAACCAAACTTACTCCATGAAATGCTGAGTGGAAGTACTCTAGCTGGACTAAAGTGGACTACCAGTCTCTTTCGGTTTCTTTAATGAAAACATGTCAATTATATTCAGTTTAAAAAAAAAGAAAAAAAAACTTTACCATGCAACCACAGAAGACACCAAATCCAACACAGTCAAGCAAATGCAAGTGCCCTTTAGAGAAAGTCAGTCCTGTCTTGAGCTTTTCTTTTCTCACGTTTCTCTTTCCAAGCTTCTTCAAGTGCCCAGTTCAACTTAATGCAATGTTTAATCATAAAAATAAAAATTAAACACATTAAATACATTGAAAAGAAAAACCGTTTTGAGATTTTAACTTTGGTTTTGAGAGGAAGGAACTTTAAAGAAAAAGTCTCATGAGCAAATTAGAAAATCAGAATGTGGTTGTCCAAAGTGAATAGTAAATCAAGCTATAGGTTACATGAGAAACTGAATCTAACCTTAATTCTTAATCAGTTCTGAGCCATTCTAAACTTAGCGAATTGAAACAAAATACTTGATAATTACAAAGCCTCAGGTGAAATGGAATTGAGGCTCCATGTTGGAGCTTTTGCCTCTACACACACACACACACACACACACACACACACACACACACACACACACACACACACACACACACACACACACACACACACACACACACACACACACTTCTCAAATTATATTGTCCAGAATGATCCTAGTGATGTATACACAGCAGATACCACTATATATATGGGGGGTGTGTGTGTGTGTGTGTGTGTGTGTATGGGGCAGAGAAATGTTATTTATATACAATCCGGGAAAATCTAGACGCTGGGTTTGAGTGTATTGTGGGATACTGAGTCAATATTCCTGATCAGAAATTAAATCTGCTAACCAAATCCACAGAAATGAAAAGTTAAAATCTCTGCCCCTCATTAGTTCTCTTCTTATCTGATTGCTATGACACTATCTGTTGTCCTTAATGCCTCAAAAATATTTGTATCATCATTAATTGATGTCTTACAGCCCTGTGAAGTAAACGACATTTTTGTTAGTATACGTTTTCTGTAAAACAAATAGTTGCTCTACTAGGCTAATATTTAAAGATTTTTCTCCAAAAGAGCCAAAAACCATCCCTAGCTCAGGAAATTCAACGTAAAATTCTAGTGAACAATGCTCCCCAAACTCCCAGAAGTATAGAAGTACATAATAAATGCAAGAAATAAAAGCTAAGCAAATTCTTGCAAATTAAAAGTATGAAATTCAGTCACTTCAATCCCTTTCAATATAAAACAAATCATCCATACTGGTCACGCAGACAGTTCCCTCTACATTCAAATTATTCACTTGAAGATAAGCTCCCACCAAACTCTTTAGGGGTTTAGCTAATTTACTGCACAGATACGGCACGTCTGTTGTAATAACAGGTAGGATGTATTGGGGTCGACCATTTATCAGAATTAGACTTCTTTTCTCAATTCACAGTGAATTATGCTGCCTACATGACTCCCCTCTCTCAGAGCCTGCCATCCCCTTACGGCCCCTAACGTGGCAGGCGAACAAAATTGACAGTCTCATCTTGTCAACAAGGGACGATTCTCCTGAGAAGCCATTTAACTTTGCCGAGGAAGCAATGTGTTAATGTGCCTGTCCCGGGAATGTTAATCATCTTCAAGCTTCCGACCTAACTTTGACGTGAACGAAATCACCAGATTTGTTTACTAAATGAATCGTAATATGCTAATAAGAAAGCATGACATATATGGAAAAGCCAAACAGATGGTTTGTTTACTCCACTTTGCAACTTTATAAATGTTGTAACTCTGAAGATGTTAGTGAGAATGAATGGTTTGTTGGCAGAGGTGAACGTGTCTCTCGCATACTAAATCTGGCACTACGGTTACAAAACAATTTGTCATTGCTGTGGAATGCATACAAAATGTTAATGTAGTGATGGCATTTAGGAAGGCAGATTGGTGGATGGAAAATGTCTATGCTGGATGCTCAGGTTAAGTGCAGAATTGATATCTAGCGCTGTTCCCTAACCATTTTGCTTCTGAGTTGTTTCTGACACATCGAGGCTTCCGGAGGGTGCCGATTGTTCGATAGATAACCTGTTGCGCTGTAATGTGAGACGCGTGTTACACTGTGAATAGGATTATGTTTTCACAGCATTTGGAAATCTTCTCAATCAGGCAGCTCTTATGGTGCTCAGTTTACTACCATTGTTGGGTAAGAAAAAGCAAGGTGGTTCACCCTGGCATCTTTTAAGGACTTCAGTAAATCTGAGCTAGAATTTTGAGATTTATATTTACCCTGGATGAACTAGCCCTCAAGCCTTCATCCCTTGTTTTATTGTCTTATACAAAGAGTTTAGAAGACCTCTTTCCAAAATAAGAATGCATTTTTCTCTAGATGCTCAAATTTCTTCTCCTATTTAAAAATAAGCTATCGTTTCTAAAGTGTACAGAGTGGAACATCAGTTTCTCTCTGAGAGCTTTTTCAAAGGAAATACTTTCTAAGACTAAATATCCAAGAAGGTTTTATAGCATTAAAACGGTTAATTTATGATCTTTTAAAAAGACAATATTTGGGATGTATGAGTTCCCCAAGAGGGGGGTACAGAATTTTGTAGGCAATATTATAACTTAGCTACGGCCTTATCTAGAATTGTGTTGAAAAATGAAACTACTTAAGATACATGAACAAAAAGAATGTGCAAAATCTAATTTATGTCTTTGGTTAAACAATGTCAAAGCCACCAGCTGAGACAGCAAAACTTCAGTTAAGCAACCAGCAATGCACCTATGCCACTAAACATTTCAATGTTTAGCAACATCCAGATGAGTTTTTTGAAATTCTTTTTACTTTTGATTCACAAGCATAGCCACAGAAGCAGAATTTTGTATGACAGAGGTGCTTATTCCTCCCCAAATCATGAACCACTTTCCCCAACTTCTTAGTTCCATATATATTCATATTGAAACCACCACGAATCTTGTTGGGATTTACCTGGTGTATCACCATACAGTGACATTTCTACCTGTCTGCAGAAGAGAAATGAGAGAGCAAAGTGAGCTAAAGGAACCCCTGCATTCATCGTGCTGCCCGAGGATCACTCTGGAGCAAGAAACATTAGCGGCTATTCCAGCCTGACACTTCTATCTCATTTGAAACATCTCCTCGTTCCTGAACAACAAAGAAAATTTCAGTAGAGTACTTTTACTGGTTTAACAACAGGGAGCTCCTGGGATCGTCAAAGTGCTAAGCCTTTTCCAAGGAGAGAAGAAATCAGCAGCTCAAATATAATTAACCTTCCATTCTCAATGCAAACTGCCACGCACAGGAGCTCTGCAGTCTATTAGCGAAGTTATAATGGCCAACAGGCAGAAGCAAAATTGGTCAAAAAGTTGGCTGCTGCTGTCATATTTTTGGAATTATGATTAATGGCCCTAATAATGTGGATGATTACTGATATGTGTATCTCCAGCAGTTTATCATATTGCTCTGGCTGCCTACGTCCACAATAAGCAGGATGCTATCATTTACCTCTTTATTGAAGGCAATCCTTCTCTTGAAGGAGCATATTCTAATTGCTTCGTAATGTTTTATGTCTTACACATTTTGCAGCTCTGGACCTTGCCAACTGTTTCGTGTCTACCATTGATTAATTACTGAATGTTTAATCAAAATTTAGAACCTAATGTAGTCATTTATGAGCACACTGCAGTGCCAAAGTAGTTAGGCTCTGCTCCCAAGTTTGGAGAGTGCTGAGTTCAAAATCAAATCCCAGCCATGCATGAGAATCCAAGAATTTCACCTTGGGTGCTCTGAGGTTGCCAATTCCATCTCTGCTGATGAATGGAAGGTAATCTAACTGCAGGGTAAACAGCATCTTTACCTACCCTCTCCCCACTGGATTTCCCTTTCCTCTTTCTCCCGATTCCCTCATCCACAGAGCACCACTGACTGCTTGCTTCTGAGAGCAAGAAGGTTCTCGTGAATACCTGTCACAAGAACATAGCTTTGAAGTGCTTAAACAAGTGAAAAATAATTTGCTGGGACAAATACGTAAGTTTTTTTTTTTTTTAATGTGGATTTTTTATGGTACTGTCATACAGCCATTCACCGTTAAAGTTAAGTGTTTTTTTAATACCATTACTGAACTGCTGAAATGGATGCTAATATAGCTTGGAGTGCTAATGTCAAGTCCTGGTAATAAAAAAGACAGACTGCTGAATGAAATAATTTCAAGTAAAAAATAGAACAAAAGTGCTTTCTCTCTTGCTCTCCACTTTTATTGAATTGGGACTGACTGAGCCAATTGCTTTAGAAGTCTGTAAAACACAATTACTAGTGAGCGGACTGACCCCCCAGTGCCCCCTCAGTGACACAGCAGACTAAAAAGGCTGCAGAGTGAGAGCGGCTCCCCTCAGCTGGCCGTCAGACCCAAGAGGCTTGCTTTTGAAGGTCTGTTGTTCTCATTGCCCAAATCTGTCTCCTTTGACTGAAAAAAATCTTACTCCCCATCCATGTGCTGAAGTAACTTCATACATCACTTTCTAAGATGAACATGTCTATTCTGGCAATTAAGGATGATCTGTCTTTTGATATTTATGTGGGTGTTTACGTATCAACACACATATACATTATGTGGATGCATTTAGATGAGAATGTTAGCATCATTTTCGAATCGCTAGTGATAATTCAGATTGACATATGCAATAGCAAAATTGAGGCGCCACTTACGTACGTTCGGGTAGAAGCACTTGGCTCTTTTCTCCTGAGGTGAAGTCAAAATAATTAGAGCGAGCAAGAAAAAGAATTAAACTAGAAGTAGGTAACATTCTTCCCCCTAGTTAGTAAAAGAAGTCATAAACTCCATCAAGTACTAGAGTTAAGATCACTAACACTTCAGGCATAACAGCTTTTTACCAGGAATTTACAGCTCCTGTTTTAATTCAAGCAGCTAGCATTAGGACATAAAATCTAGGTATTTTTTTTTTTTAACATCTTTATTGGGGTATAATTGCTTTACAATGGTGTGTTAGTTTCTGCTTTATAACAAAGTGAATCAGTTGTACATATACATATGTTCCCATATCTCTTCCCTCTTGCGTCTCCCTCCCTCTAGGTATTTTTTAAGTGTACTTTTATGTTAAATAACTGAAGAAAAATTGTCCTTTCCTGAAAAGCATTCTTTTCTCCTCCTCCTCAGCTTGCTTCTCTCTCACACGTGCACGCACACACACATCTTGGCACTGAAGAATTAAAAGTTAATAAATCCCTTTTTTATGACATTGTAATTTTTTGGCAAGTGTAAACTTTTATATTCTGCCACATTCATTTATTTGAAGCTTGTGGGAGTCTTACGGCAAAAACATTAAATTATTTCTGAGAAGGCTTTTTTAAAAAAGAAATGCCTTCTAGCCCAACCTTCACTATGAAGTTTCAACAGAGAAAGAAAAGTCTGTGTTCGTCTTAGCACAAGAACAACAACAACAAAAATGATCACTCACAGCAAGAGAAAGCTGGCAGAAGCCTCTCACCGTAAGAGAGAGCCCATCTTCCCAGGACTGATACAAGCATATACTAATATACGTGTGAAGTCTTATAACCTGCTTCCAGGTAAGAAATGGCCTGTGTTTTTTAAAAAGAAAAGACTATCTAGAAAAACAAATATTTCAAATGAATAATGATGAGAAAGAATCACACCGAGAGAAAGTCTATCAGAGGATCGGGTAGACGGTGGTGGACCCAAGGGAGACGGAAATCAGGAAGATGACCCTTTCAAAATGGTGCTATCATGAAAATTACCACCTGTGCATTCGGTATGTGCATTCTGCTCTAAATGCTATTTTTGCCTGAATTTTCGAGTTTGCACTGGCGAGGGCAGTAGCTTGTTCCCTTTGAGGGAAGATAAGGATAAAGGGTATTATAGAAGCATTACGTTTGTGCAGAGGCAGTTACGTAGCCACGAGAGATTGAATGTTACTCCCATCAATAGAAATTTGTAAAAATTTCTTTGTATCATGGAGAGAAAGTCCTTTGCCTGCCATTAAGCTTTGTTGTCTATTTTGTAGGCAGTTTGGTGGAAGTGACTGGTGTAGTTCTTGGACTGGAGGAGTGAAAGGTCAGCAGAGGCTTAAATGAGCTTGTCTTACATCCAGCTGGGCCAGCAGGAGGTCATTAGGAAGACCCGAGGCTCACTGTAGGCTTGACAGAGTCTCTCCCCATGATACAAGGAGACTGTTTTGCTCATTGCTCTTCTCCCAGGATATAAAAAGAAGCCCAGAGACAGGAATGACATCGAAGTTTATCTTACTACCAAAGTTTCAGTTGAGGAGGGCACAACTAGCAATTATTCAGAAGGGGGATTTATTTTGTTTGTTTGCCTTTGATGGAAAGTAATGGAGAGAAGTACAAAAGACCTACTGATCTCCTGGCTGTATTGTGGAACCAAACAGAGTAACAGGGAAGAAGAAGAAAAAAAAAAAACTCTTCCTTTAAAAGTCAGAGGACCGGCACAACTTCACCTTTTAAAAGAATTCTGGAGAGCTGCAGTTTGAATGGCAAAAATATAGGAAAAAAAAGGCTGATGCCTTAACATGTTCTCTTCTTGTACTTGGAGAGGATTAACACGCTTTATTTGACAGCTAATTATATTAGGGCAAATATACTAATAGTCATCTTCAGTTGGTGCTAAGTGGCTCATTTCTTGGAGGTATTGCCTGGTGAAATCATGTGTATTTACTGAGAATCTCTCTTTAAAAAGTTCTCTAAGTTTCCAAACACAGAGAATGATGGAAAAAATGGATGTCGCTGCTGAGAAGGTGCTAACAGGAGGCAGGCAGCATGTTTTCGCATCTTCACCTCTGCTGTTAATGTATGCAGTGGCTCATCAGAGGTAGCGCATGTTAATTTATTCCTGCACACCTGTACAGGGCTGGAAGTCAGGTAATCAGACAAGCAAAAACTATACATCTCTGCTCTTTAGGTACAGCTACCCAGAGGCCTATAGAGGAACAAATTTAGTTCTGGAGACATCAGCAGGTTTTAATAAACCAAATGCAGATATCTTATTCCATACAAATCAAGGAGTTTACAGGTTTAAATCTGGACAGATTTAACTAGCCATCAAAGAGAAGGTTCACCCTTGTACCAATAGTTGCCTCATATTTATTTATAAATCACCCTGACCAAATATTATTTTGTTTTTGAATCTATTCATGGGGCTGAATCGCCTTTCCTACACCTTGAAGATCAACCATATATGCTGACCCTTCTGATAAAATTCAAGATAAACTGTGGCAATTAGTGGCCACTATTCTCAGAGGAAGAGAGGAACAAAGATGCAGACCATCTAGTTTCTGTGGACGACGTCTTCGTTATAGCTGCCAATGTAAAATCTATTTACGTCTGTTTTAGTGATCGGCATTAAATCGATTTTTATCATATTAGCAAATGATAAGGAATTTGGGGGAGGAGGACAGAAGGGTTTTTATTTTTCTGAATAAAAACCAAATGTAATTTATAAATGGGGTTGATCCATGGCCACTCGGCCCTCCTGGGGATCAAAAAACATGACAGAGGATGAGAAATGACCAAAGGAAGCCAGGCCCAGCCAATTCTATGACACTATCTTCAAGAAAATGTCCTGTATGAAGACTGTAGGTTCTAGGCCAGTTGGAATGTCTTCTTCCCAGGGAGTATTTTCATATGTTTACTTCAAAACCCAGGTCAGCTTTCCTGTTCCCTGAGAGAACAGCATCTTGGCAGAAAAATCAAGGGACGAACAAGAAAGAAGTAAGGGTGTTTAGAGACCGTCAGGTGTAACACTACACACTGTTATCAGTATGCACGTAAATACTTCAGCCATTGCCTTATAGTTCTATAGTTCTTTACAGGGAAAATAATTTACATTTTACTTCTAGAACCTGGAGTAAAAATTACCCTAACAACCACCTAGCGACCAGATGAACTGGAGTCTGGGTATATTAGCTTGCTCTTTGCCATTAGTGTGGAATGGTCCTCTTTGCTTTCTGATTTATTAAACTCACACTCATTCACAGCTGTACAGAAAAGGACACCTCTGACACTGCGCTTGGACTCCTCAGCCCTCACAAGCCTTGCTTGTGCCCCTCTCTCTCTCTCTCTCTCTCTCTCTCTCTCTCTCTCTCGTCTCCCTTTTTGTGACTTTACACAAAGAATAATCTTGCTTTTCAAAAAGCCTTCAATCGGATCTTATAAAAACCTAGAAAGACCATAAGCGAAGACTTGGAAATCTCTGCTACCTAGCCGTCAAATCTAAAACACAGCATTTAACATCTTTCTACCTCCATCCTACTAACAGCCTATCTGAGACCAAACACGCAACTCCCTCGTGTATAACCATCTTGGAAGAAGCGCAAGATCTGTTTCTCTCTCCTGTAAGGTGTTCTAAGCCCAAAGACAAGAAGGCTGCTTTCGTAGACAGTAGGAAGAGGGTCATTCTGTTAATTTTATCACAGGCATCCCGGAAACCCGGTAGCCTTGCACACTTCAGCCCCCACTCGGAATGCCTTCTAATGCTTTATTTGCACAAGGAAGATGTGGAGTGCAGGATGGATGAGTCGAGACTCTGGGGAGAGGAGAGAAATGGGTGAGGACACGGCAGGATTAAAGGCAAAGGGGGATTTCTGTTTGGGAAGGTATGTTGGCTCAGAGAAAGGTAAGAAAACTTATCCTAGCTTCATAGTGAATTGAAGAGGACAAAAGCAGGGACACGAAATTCCTGGGGTTCTTGTGACTGACACAGTACAAGTGAAGAGAAAGAGGAAGATAATATGTCTGAGGGGTAGATTCAAGACGTGAGGCAAGAGGCTTTGTGAATAAGGAGATTAAATTACAGGTCGTTATTAGTTGATGAAATGACAATAAAGGGCTGAAACAGGAGTACAATTATAGTGCAACTGTGTTTCCTGAGATGCACGAGGAGGGTGGTACCCCAGTGGCATCACTGTTTTTGCTTATTCGGTGGTAGTTTCAGTCGCATCATATATTAACTCAAGTAATAGACTCAACAAGGATGAACACTCTTCTTAAAAAAAAAAAAAAAGTCAAAGTATCAAGAGTTTTTGTTACGTTTTTACCCTGAGGGCAAAAGATTTGCGGATTCTTGAAAAGCAAAATTTCACGTGAGAATCAAGACTTTCTTGTACAGTTTTTTTTCAATTTGCTTTTTATCATGTGTGACAAAACTCCAGAATTAAAAAGATTAGGCATGACGTGCTATTTTACCCATATGAAATGTAATCACCTGTCTTCTGAGGTTTGCAATCTCTTCTGTGACTGAACATACATGGGAGAATATCTGTATTATGCTTCTTACCTAGAATATCCTATATCCTAGTTATCCTAGGCACTGGTCTAAACTTCTGTATGGCTGGTCACTCATGAAATTCTCAATCCTTAAAATAAAATTAGAGATTGAAATATTCTTCTGCTATCACTCAATCACTAAATGTTTTTCCTCAGACAAACCACCCTCCCCACAGTACCTCCTTATACATTAGGACATAAAAACACAAGCGCTTGCGTTTTCTAGTGGCTTGACATAAATGAAAGCACCAAGCTTCGGGTGTTGTAGCCTTTGGTCCCAGAGCCATTTATTCCAGTGTCATGACTTGCAGTATTTTCAGCAAACCAACTAAAACTGTGATAGGAATTCATGCAAATAAGCTTAAATTTTGGCTTGTCTTCAAACACTCCATTTCCATAAATATTTTATGCAGGTTTTCATGAGTCTTTTATTTTTGTTAAAAAAAAAAATCCAATGCATTAACCTCATTATCACAAGTGCACTATTTCAAACATAAAAGAATGAATATTGCTCACAAACTTGGGGGTGGGGTGGGTATAGTATTATATTTTATTATTCAAAGTCTAGCTATCTTATCTGCCATATTCTGGGGTTGTCGATGATAACCTGGAACTGAAAAGAACTTTGTGACCATAAAACGTTTTTACAGAACAAGGTAAATGGGGGAGGGGGGATTTTTAAGAAGAGAGATTTCTCTTCAAATCATGTTTTGAGTTGTACAAAGAAAGCCACTTAGTTTTTTCTCAGAGATTTTGCTTTTCATACATTGGGCCGCTTATAGTTTAGTACAAAGGAAAATATATTTTAACGTTCGTTTTTAAAAAGATTGAACTTTTAAAAAAAGCTGAGCATTCTAGTGACAGATCACTACTTTTCAGTGTACTTCTATTATATGTGACTTTGTCAGAGACCTCTGCCCAACTGATAAACACTAGAATTTGGGTGCTGGCTCTTTGGAAACTTCCTAATTCATTTTGTTTCTTCTAGATATATTGATTTTTACCATGTAAAAACATTTTCTCCAAAAATATTTTTAAAAGGCACTGGAAAACCAAAAACCACATCCAATATGATGGGATGAACTAACTGCGTGACTCTCGTTGAGCTAGTGTATCATGTAAATGATCTGTTCATAGGCTTATCTCCGCAAGGGTAGGACAACTGTGTTACCCCACCACTGACCACCTTGACACATTCCATTTCTATCACATTTTCTTTAAGATGATTGAAAAAGACCACTGTAGGTTTAGGACCAGCTGCTTCTGTTTAAGCCCAACTGTTTCAGAGCTGCAGCTACATAGCTAAGGTGTGATGTCATCTGAAGGCTGGACATAATATATTCTAACTGATCCTCAAAGTATATGCATGCCTCCCCTTCTGTGCATAATTCCCACGACAGATTATATTTTAGAGATGTGCTCCAAGACATTGTTAAAAAGCTAAAGTAACCCCCATCACCATACCACTTCCCCGTATCAACAATTACTTTGGTCCCGTTTTCTTCTGATATTTGTATGACTCTTAAAGAATTCAAGGACATACTAAATACTCATGTAAGAACGATAACATTTCTGGTTATACCTACGGAGATGCAGGCTGTCTCGATGTCCTGGACCTATGGTTCTTTCCATCCGTAAATTTCTGTTTCTATATTGGATAAATATGTGTGTATGAAGATAATATATTGATTTAATTAAAAAGCCACATGGCAAAGCAGAAATATATATAACAGAAGCTGCGGCTTCTAAGTGAAGGTTCACGGGGAAGCAGGGAACTGTGTACATAGTTAACTTATTCACACCTAGATGCATGGAAACACATACACACATACACAGAGCACAGAGAAAAATGGCGTGCATTACTGGGTAAGATGGCACATGACTCTGCATGCGTAATCACAACAAGCACCAACTGCAACAATCCTTCACGAGCACGGCAGCTTGGGGGTCACGTGATCACTGTGGACAATCTTTACAGTGCGTCAAAAAACATCTAAGCTGGATTTTTTTTTAATGTTTCAAGTCCACCATGACCAGCACCCTCCACCCCCAGCAGGAGCAGCCAATGGAGATTTACTGACCTGTCTCTGCTCCGGCGAGAGGGGAAGGCGGCATTGCAGCCAGCCACCGTGCAGACGTGCATCTCTTTCAAGTGAACGTTCCTGTAGTGGAGCTTCACGCTGTAGGAGCTCTTGAAACTCTTCTTGCACACATAACAGATTTTGGGGTCTGGGCTAGAACACAGATCACCTTCCGGGGAGAACTTTTGAGGGCTGCCGTAATTCAGAGATGATGTAAAACTCTCGTGCAGGGCTGCCATGCTGGCACCCCCGCCGTTGTACAGTCCGTACTGGCTCATGTAAAACATGTCGTAAGTGGGATCTGTAAACTCTTCCTTCACCTTGATGACGTCCTGGTGAGAGGGCTCACTGTGGTTCTCGTCCGGCCTCTCACTGTTCACCAGGACTTTCTCGCTCACCTCGCCGTGCATGTGCTCATCCCCTTCCATGGATTCCTCACCCAGTTTGGGCTCCGAAGACTCAGACTCGTTCTCGTAGTCCCGCTCAGGTTCTTGGTCCTCGGAAGTCATGCTGTCGGCCCTTCGTATTTCAGTCCTTGAAATGCACCGGGTCCTGCTATGCTTAGAAAAGTCCTTCACAGACATGCCTGGACTCATTTCCTCCTGCGAGTGGCAGTGATTGTCATGGCTCCCGTCGTTGACCACAGCTCCGCCATCATTGGGGTCGTCGTCTTCATCGTCAAACTCATCGGCAGTATCAATAATTTCCTTCTCGATCTTCACAGGCATGCTGGACTTCCTGGGCTTCTTCTTGGGCGCCAGGTCGGCACTGGGCTCATGAGTGGCCATCATCACTACTGGCGCTGCTGGCTCAGAGGGTAATGGGGGGAGCTGCTCTACGGTACCACTGGTTGGAATGATGGGACTGGTCGGGAGGGAGGTTGGAGGACTCACCATTTCCCCCGGAGTGAGTAAACTTCTATAAAACGGAGGAACTGGTTGGACAGTCTTTAGCCCAGAAAACACCAGCTGGCTAGGGAGAGGATTCTGTAAGACGGGGTCTAGTGGGGGAGTGGTAAAACCCATTGGGGGCCGGCCAGGGCTTGTGAGTGTGAGATTTGATTTTGTACTTGCTATGACGGGGGTGGCAGCCCCTGATGTGGCCCGAATTAAATCTTTGTCTCGGTTATTCCTTAGCATAGGCATGTGAAGGCGAGGGTTAGGGTTCGCACTGTGACGGTTACGGCTTCGGAGGGAGCTAAAGACCATGTTGCAACCTTCGATGGTGCACCGATGTTTGATCTTCAGGTGAACAGCGTTATAATGGATTTTGAGAGTACCTTTGTCATAGAACGTCTTCCCACACGCGTTACAGAACACTCTTCCTTTCCTAGACGCTGACCCCATCCTTCTCATCCGGTGGATCCGGAATGAGCTTTTTGGGTGTTCGGTTTTGGACAGATCACTGACCGGGGCGGAATTCTGAATGGGGGACACGCAGGCTGGCTCAGTTTTGGGCTCCACATTAGTAATGCTGGTCAGGGCGTTTCTATTGGGCGTCTGGTCGTTCTTGTAGGGTGTGGGAGACACTTCAGATTCACTGCTCTCGTTATATTCATTCTGGGTTGAAAGGCTGGGTTCCCGCAGCCTCAGTCCTGGTTGCTCTAACAGCAACCCATTCGGAGGCAATCCTAGCAGCGGGGCTGAGACCGGGTTTATGTACTGGAATGGCAGCAGGAAGGCGAGGCTGTTGGGGATGTTTTCAAAGTGATGAATGCTGGAAGGGTTGCTGTTCTCTAGATGGGCAAGGAGGCTGGGACTCCTGGTGCGATTATTACTCTCAATGAAAGTTCTGATGTCTGAGTCTGTCTTTGAAGACGGTACAGCTACGGCCTGCCCCTCTTTCTCCTGAATGGCCATCAGCTCCACAATGGATTTGGTTTCTCCGAACCGCAGAAACTGCTGAAGGGTGATGATTTCCTCTTCTCGAGACATGATGGCCCAGCGGTCCAGCACCTTGCCGGCAGCATCCTGGAGGCCACATCAAAGAAATGACAAAGACAAACACAAAAACTTATTGACTGTGCATGACTATTCAGTGCAACCGAAGGTGCTCTGTCTGCTCATGGAACATCGAGAGCAGAAAACAACATGCAAGCACGGTTAATACAAGTCGATCCACAAAGCATACTTTTCTGCCATGCCAATGTAGTCATTAGAGTCACAATTAGAGAAACAGATTGAGTTGAATAACGTCAAAGCAAACAAAACGTAGACCACTGGGGCTCTGTGATCTAAAATGCCTACACTACTGCTACTTGAACAACAATGGCCTATAGACTATGCAAGTATTTAGCATATATTAGTACAAGATGTGAACTCTTGCTGTGCAACCCAGTGTATGCCCAAAAAAAAAAAAAAGGTACCTTAATCCTTATCAAACAGTGACACCATAGGAAGGAATTGAGTACATTTTTCACATTTTATTTCTCGAGCACAGCACTGGATTCAATGATGTAAATTCCTTTAAATAGGAGCTATTATGTGAATTTCTGAATCAAAAGGATGAACAAAGTAGCATTACCCCCCATACCCCCATTGCTATGCTGTATTTCCCCCCCTTTTTAATGGCTATATTTTCGTGTCATTTACCAGTAGCCTATTTCATAAGGTAGAGTAGGAAAAACAGTAATTGCACTTTTCTGAAAATTGATTGTAATCCTATGATTCAAAGTTTGAGTTAGACTTAGCGTATTTGACTTTTTATGATCTTGTTATAAATGACAGCTATACATATCTAGAAAGTAAACATGTGATGGATTTAGATCGAATAAATGTGTAAAAATGTTGTCTCTCAACATTCTCCTCTGATAGCAGAGGGGAGTCCACAGAGAATACACATCAGTAATCACCAGACTATGTGTTGTTAAATATACATTAAAAAGCATTTCACACTTTCATTTTTGCTAGTAACTATGAGATACGCCTGGAGGTCGGGCTTAAAAATCCTGCAGTATAATGTCAGGCAATCCATTTCAGTATGGATTGAGAAAAATCTATTCAAACACTTAAATAATGACTCCGTCATCTTCTAGGGCACAGCTTCTTCCCACCAGTACACGATACTCGGCAACCCTCTGTGAACAGCACTTGCTCCAACCCTTGACTGTCACTTTACAGAAGCATAAAATCATCTTAAACAACAAGACAAGAGCCTTATTAATTACAAAGAGGAAAATCATAACATTATAATGGAGAAACCTAGCAGACGTCACCCTAACCAAGTTGGCCAAGAAACATTACCCGGTGATAAGGAACATCACGGACCTTGTGTGAGATAGATACATATGTGTATATATTTATACTGAGAAGGGCACACTGCTGCTTCCGTGGCATGCTTGCCCCAAAATTTATACCTCAATCTAATTATGAGAAAACATCAGATAAACCAAAAACTAAAAGGCATCCTGCAAAACAGTCGCAAGTATTCGTCAACGTGTAAATGTCGGGAAAGATTTTTAAAAACTCAAAGACCTAAGATTGGTTATGGATTGGAGGAGACTAAGAAGACAGGACAAACAAATGCGAGATTCTAGGGATCCTAGACCAGAAAAAGAACACTAGTGGGAAAACTGGTAAATTTGCAATAAAGTCTCTAGATTAGTTAACAGCATGGTATCAATCCTAATTTCTTGGTTTCAACAACCGTACTATGCTCATGTAAGATGTTACGTTAGGGAAACAGGATAAAGGGAACCGTACTATTTTTGCAATGGAGAATTCTCTCTTGTAGACCGTTCTACTCAGCCTTGCAACATGAAATTCTCTCTGGACCACAATCGTATGGTCTGAATCATGACACCTAAAATTTGATAAAAAGGCAATACTTGTCATTTATTTAAATTACTTAAAAAAGAAGCTCTAATAGTTACATGGTATTCCGTATAAGGCTCATTGCTAGCATTCTATCATTTTATATGTGTGTGGGTGTCCAGTCCTACATAAAGTCAAATACAGATGTCCCTCCCTCATCTTGCAGGAGAAATTAGCCTTCAGATCAAACACTCTCAGACAGCTGTCTGTTCACATTAGTCGTACAAATGATGTGTATACACGGTGACCCTGGATGATCCTGGAGTCGGGCAGTAGCCATTTTTTAAAAAGTTATCGCTCACAGCAATGGGTCTCCCTTCCATTCTTTTTTTGGGGCAGGGAAGTAAAGGAGAGTGTTGGTGTTGTAAATAAGCAGAGAAATACATTGTGATTTTGCAGAGATTATCTCATTTGAGCGTTGTAATAGCTTCCAGAGCTCAGCATATGTGTAACAGATGAGACACCGGAGGTGAGATGGCTTAAGGTTGCGAAGATGCTAACTGGGGCCCAGGACTTGAACCCAGAAATTCTGACTCCAAGTTTGCTGAGGTAAGTGACTGTCATCCATGAGGCCATTTTGCAGGTGGGCACACTGAGTCTGTGATGACAAGGAGCAGGGCCTCTCCTGAACAAGGCTGGTCTCCAGAGCGCTGTAATGTCCTCTTCTACACTATTTTTCTTTTACCATCAAATCCGTTTTCTTGATTGTCCTTTTATGGAGGCTTTCACTATGGAAACCCAATCTGAGCAAGGTACAGCCATTTCTTCCTCAGGTTCTTCCCAGGTAGGCTGCACCGAAATCTGCATATCGATAATGTACTTACAGAGCTGGCAGCCTCCGGTATTAAAACAGGCCTTAGAAACCATAGCAACTGATTAAACCCACCTGAGGCATCTCCTTTCAATCACCCTCCTGTCTTCCCTCCCCTAACGGTACACAGCAGTCCCATATGGTTTCTCTTTTCTCCTGGCCTGCCACAAGGCCTGCTATTTCTAAATCTACTGCCTTTCAGACTCTTTTTTAGGCCTGAGTGGCTGTCTCCACTAAAAAGGAGACTGTTATGTTAAAGCACTTACTTCTGGTGGAAGAGGTCCAGGCTACTTCGCTGGTAGCCTGAATGATAAAAGAGAAGCTTCATTTATCGTGGTAACAGAAGCATCCATTTATATTTACACAGAAGGACAACACAGTCTCTTTGTAAACAAATGTGCTTGGGGACGGGACAAATATCTACACTGCATGCTCCCAACTGGAGTCCTCCTGACAGGGTAACCTCTGGATCCAGGCAATGTGAGATGCCACCAAAGTTCTTTCCAAAGAAGCCATCATTCACCAAGATGCTCTAAGACCATCACGTTCACAAATAGAGAAACTGCAGCAAGAAACAAAGTTGACTTTCTCATGCAACAGAATGGGTCTAAAAGCTCAACGCTAGAAATGAACATCACTTTTAGCATATCCTCGGATTAAACTGGTTGAAGGGAGTTAGAAATCATCAAAGGGAAAAAAGAGAGGCCAAGGTTCTTTTTTTCCTGAAGATCTTTGTGACAGAAATAAGCACGATGTGGTGCAGTGATTCTCAAACAGTGGCTTAAGACTCCTCTGTTAAGACAAGACTTTCCATGAGTGGTCCACATGCTATTCAAAAAGGGCTAGTCTGAGGGCTAGTATTTTCCTAAAACCAGTCTGCAGGTAATTGAGAGCAACCATTTGGAAACCTTCGGGACAATGGGACACTGCTGTAACAACTGAAGGCATGATCACTTCTTTTCAAAGTAATTTTATTTTATTTTATTGAACTTAAGTGTTGGCTTAAGAGTGATTGGGGGGGAAACTGGTCCTTCCTCACAGATAGCTTGAGAAGTAGAGATCTATAATCTAGGCCCCCTTATCATGTCAAATACACTTTACCAGAGTAATTAAGAGCCATAAAAAGAATTAGGTATTATCACAGAATAAATATTAATAAAACAGAAATTCAGTCTGTTAGGCCACTAGGAACATCCTGACTACTGACCAACTCACACTGGGATGCTGGTCTCGTGCATGAATGATAATCACATCAGAGTGCGTAACTAGATTCTTGTCCTTCCCATTCGATTCTGTAGTTGGTGAGTCAGTTACTTTAGGCTTCCCCATTTGTAACCAGCGTTCAGTGACCTTGAACCTCTGCATTGGGGGTTATTATTTATGAAACGAGGATAATAAGATTTACCCTGTTAAGTGAAATGCAAGGTATTAGGATAAGTATTGATTTCCTATGACACTAACTGGCTATCCTAGTAATTAAAAGATGAGTAACACCAAATAATCGAGACTTGGAAACCAGTTTTACTGGGTTCAGAAAAAGTATACAACACTTAAAATATTTACATCTAAGCATTTTAAATGAAAAGACTTCCTTTTATTATTCACTGGACTGGTGATCATATCACTCAGTAGAAATCTGGCACCCAGTTCTGCATGGCTCCAGAGTGATTTTCTAAAATCTTTCTTGCAGTAGGATCAACGATCATGGTTTCAGTGGTTTCATTTGAGCCCTTTCTTCACATCAAAGCACCTTATAGGATGCATAGTTTTAAAACCAAAGTCAAATAAGACTGTTTGGTTTTTCTTATTTGAGGGAAAGGGAGAGTAGAAAAGGAAAGATGTAAAGAGACTGAAGAGAGACCAGATAAGAGGCTTTGGGATCATTAGACTGTCAGGTGACCTCAAGCCCAGAGAATCCCCAGCCCAAGAAGGAACCCATCTGTGTTCACAGCAGGCCACTGGCATGCCAGAGCACGGAGGGAAACACTGCCTTTCTTTCCATGCGTGGAAATGAGAGAGGAACACTGAACGTAGCAGAGATCTAGGGCTTCTTTGCTCTAGCAATATTCTAATTATTAAGAAATCGGCCAATAGTTTAAGTCTCAAAGACAGGTGCAGAATAGTTTAATTTTCTACTCTATTTAACGAACTTCTCGTCAGTCAAATTTAAGGCACAATTTAAAGAAAAAATCCAAAAACGATTCGCTAAAAACTAAAAACATTTCCCCTTTGATCTAATTTTAAAGCTTTTAATGAAATGTGGACCACCTAAAACAAAATCAGAGGTTTATGAGATGTAGTTTTTGATTTCATGTCTACATTTGCAGTGTACTATCTTAAGGAATTATTCCACCCTAACCATACTGGCAACTTATTTTCATGACCAGTTTCCCATTGGAATTTTCTATCCTTTCTCCTTCAGGATGAATTCAGATATCAAGGCAAGAGACATGTGGTTGAGTAGAAGGTAGAGAAATGACCAAATTTCAAGCCTATCCAGCTTGGCACTCGTATCAGGTAAAAC